>NC_056737.1:472213532-472546032 GCF_019279795.1 Protopterus annectens | reverse complement strand
ACCTCCAAGGAGATCACCAATACCTGCATGGGACTTCAATTATGTTTTGGAAAAACTCACCCTGTCTTCTTTTGAGCCAGCCGCTACAGTTGATATAAAGTTTTTATCTTGGAAAACAGCTCTGCTCCTAGCAATAACCTCTGCAAGACAAGTCTCAGAGCTACAGGCACTCATGGCTGTGGAACCTTTTATCATTTTTTATCCAGACAGGGTTTCTCTGAGGACAAACCCGACATTTATGCCTAAGGTAGTGTCCAGTGTGGCCCTTAACCAAACTATTCATCTGCCAACTTTTTATCCTAACCCACAGAATAAGGGGGAGAGAATTCTGCATTCTTTGGACATACACAGACAGCTACGCTTCTACCTTAACAGAACCAAAGCTTTCAGAAAGACGGAGCAACTGCTAGTGGCATATGCTGCAGGATCACAAGGAAAGGCTATTTCAAAGTGGATAGGCCACTGCATCCATTTCTGCTATTCTCAACATGGCAAGCCAGTGCCTAAGGGCATTAGGCCACATTCAACTAGAGCAGCAGCTACTTCAGCAGTCTTCCTCAGGGGAGTACCAACCAAAGACATTTTAGAGGCTGCAACCTGGAGTTCAGTGCACACCTTCACAAAACACTATCATTTACCACTCTACTCTAAATCCAGGGCAGGCTTTGCAGGGCCTCATAGCCGCTCCTAATGCTACTTAGCTCCAGCCTCCCAACCTTAGCTTTGGGATTCAACCCAAGTGTAATGACTGCAACAGTGAAACATGAAGAACATAGTACAGTTGTGTACACTTACCATAAATGTAGATGTTCGAGTGTATTTACTGTTGCAGTCCAGGTTACTCACCCACCATCCCCCATATCTTTGCTGCAATTTATCTGCTCTTCTCTAACCTATACAACCTATGTGGTGTATTTGCTTGTAGATGAAGGTATTCTATATATATTTTGGTGCATGCATATTTTATTGGCATATTTTTAGCTTACCCTTTGGGGGGCACCTGACATCTGGGGCAAGAAAAACTGAAGAAAATGGCGTTGGCTGCATCTTTTATACCCCTGGCGCACTGACGTCAGGGAAGAGGCGACAGCAACCGACGCCGGACCTAGACTTTGGAATTCAGGCCAACTGAGGGTTGCCTGCCAGCAGGATAACCCAGGTGTAATGACTGCAGCAGTGAATACACTCTAACATCTACATTTATGGTAAGTGTACACAACTGTACTTTTTCCTGGTGCTACCACCTTTCTTAAATGCCTTTTCTGCAGCTTCTTAGTGACCTGATTTGAAACCTCCTGCCCCTAAAAGGCCAGACAGGTTTTAAAAGGTGCCAGAGGATTCCAAATTCCTGTTTAAATGTCCCTCTGCAGACCCTGCTACTATTTCTGTGTCTGCCAATAAGACCTCTAAGATGTTGCCTTCCACTTTCCTTCTCCCCTCAGACAAGGAGAGTAAAGTTATCATGAAGTTAGTGAAGAAAGTCTACACTTCAGCAACCTTGGCATTTAGAGCCATAAACTACCACACCCATATGGCAAAATACTCTTTATCCCTTCTTTTTGTTGCCAGTAAGCTAATCTCAGAGCTTCCAGACTCTCTTACTAAGGCTCGGTTATCCTCCATTCTTAGCTCCTCTCCTCAAGTCACTTGACATTCAATTAAGTGCAGCGATGATGCAGTAGAGGCATCTGCCAGGGCTGCTTCTTCATGGTCTGTTCTCAGGAGGTACTCTTGACTCAGACTTCAGCCCTTCAGCAGACAAGCAATTCCAGATAATGGACACGCAGAGTCAGTAAAAATAGGTTTATTAAAAATTCACAAAGCTTTCGAGAAGAATTCCTTCTTCAGTGTGTATAACAATATAAAAAACAGCGCTCCTTTTGAACAGTTCAGGAGAATGCCACAGCCCAGTCAGAAAAAATATCCAAGAAAGATTATAGAAAAGAACTGGGGCATTTTAATGGCTATGCTCGATGTTAAATAGGTGGTAGGTGAGAAACCTTATTTTGCATATTGGAATTGTTCAAATCTGAAAACACGTCTTATGTTTTAAAGACATGAAAAGTTATCCTCTGCAGCGAAGAAGTAATAGGAAGGGTACTTTTCCCTGTTTCAATTGTACATGCTGCAGAGACCCGGGGAAAGATCATATTTTTATACACCCTACTACTAGCAAGGAGTTTGTGTTCAGTGGATGTGTCACATGCAGCAGTAATAAATAATATTACATACTTAGCCAGGTGCAATAAATGTCCTGCCTTCCATTTAGGTAAGAGCAATAGGAAATTTAAGGACAGAATTATTGAGCACAAATCTGAAATATAAAGGAAAGTGGACACTAATGCCTTAGCTAGACATATTATAGACATAGGTGAAGAGCATAGTTTTCCCTTCAGGATAATAGACGTTATATTCAGGAGTAAGAGAGGTGGTGATTTGAATAGTATTTTAGATACTCGTGAATATGAGTGGATTACACGTTTAAATGCTGACTCTAAACCTGGCTTAAATACAGCTGTAAGCATCAAGCCTATGCTGAAAGGAAGGCAAAATATTTTAAAATGCTGTTAAGTCTAATTTGTTTTATATATATATATATATATATATATATATATATATATATATATATGAATATTCTATATATTTATATATATATATATATATATTTGTATTAGGATTATATCTTGTGTAGAGTAACTTAAGTCTTAATTGATTAATCGGATATTTCTTCTGATTGGGCTGTGGCATTCTCCTGAATTGTTAAAAAGGAGCTCTGGTTTTAATATTGTTACACACTGAAGAAAGGGATTCTTCCCAAAAGCTTTGTAGCTTTTTATTTAATCTATTTTTACCGACACTGTGTGTTCATTATCTGGAATTGCTTGTCTTCTGTTTGGATTTATTCTGCATTCCAATGGTTTATCTCTGTGCTGGTCCTATTTTGTTTTTTGTTTTCAGACTTCAGCCCTTGCCAGATGTCATAAAGGGTAAAATTATAGATGCACCCCTTGACAGTAAAGCCTTGTTTGATTCTTCTGCAGCAGAACTTTTTAAGTCCTTACAAGAAAAGGGCAAAGAGCTACAAGACCTAAAACACATTTTTGTGTCCCCAGTTCCCAGATTTCAAAGGCACTATCCTTTGTAAGTAAAACTTTCAGAACTCGGTCTTCCAAGGGTAAATGAGATACTAGGAAGCAATACTCAGCCAAGTTCTCAACATTTTCTCCTGATGCCCAAAAGAAGCCCTCACTGAGCAAGCCAGGTAGTTTGCGACTACCAACCTCCTTGCGGCCAGACTCCTCTTTTCTATGTCTTTCTCTTTTTCACCTTGCTTGGAAACAGATCACCCAGAACTGATGGGTCCTCTCATTCATCCTTCAGGGATACTTCATGGTGTGGAAGACTCCATCTTCCTTCAAGGGTATTCCACAAACCTAAAAGAGCAGGTGGATTACTTTCCCAAAGTTATTTCCAGTCTTCTTTCTCAGGGTACCATTCAGGAGGTGCCAGCTTCCCAAACGGGGAAAGGGCTTTACTCCAGGATGTTCCTCGTCCCCAGGAAATATGGCCCCTGGTGGCCCATACTAGACTTTGTTGCATCTAAACACCTTCCTGAAGGTTCCCACCTTTTGCATGCTGTCCTTAAACACTCTACTTCCCCTCTTCCTTCCTCAAGCCTACATGGTGTCTGTGGACATCAAGGATGCTTATCTCCACATTCCTATTCATCTTCGATTCAGGAAGTATCTTCACTTTGCTATTGCTTTCTCAAATTTTCAATTCTCTGCCTTGCCTTTTGGACTGTCTATGGTTCCAAGGGTCTTCACAAAATGCTTAGCTTCGTCATAGCCTTTTGTAGACTAAAGTGTATTCAGATTTTCCCTTACTTGGACAATCTCCTTCTCCTGGCTCATTCTCAAGACACCTTTCAAGAGAATCTGCTCTTCACAGTGTGTCTGCTAGAGGGTGTAGGATTCACTATCAACTATCAAAAATCTTCCGTGGTTCCTTCACAAGACCATGTTTTTCTAGGATGCAGAATTCAAACAAACAAGATGTTGGCTTCTTTACCTCCCTAGAAGGTTCTCTCTCATTGCCTGCTTTCAGGCTCTCATGTCTCTCCAGTCCCTAACTGCCAGGGTGTTTCTCCGCATCTTAGGCTTTATGGCATCCACTATCTCTGTGCTACCTCTAGCCAAGCTGCACATGAGGAAATTCCAGTGGTACCTCAGGTCATTATGGATGCAACAGTCTCATTCAGTGACGTTTGTTATTCCCCTTCTTCCATGCTTGAAAAAGGAATTGAACTGGTGGATTCAGCAGGTTACCTTGAATCCAGGCCTACCCTTACAGTCACCCCTTCCCACTCAGGAGCTGTTAAACGGATGCTTCAGACTTGGGATGGGGAGCAACCCTGACATCCTGAAAGGTTCAGGATGTGTGGTCTCCCTCCCAAAAGAGGGAACATAAATATAAAAGAGATGAGAGCCCTAATTTTTGCTTTACAAATTTTCAAACCTGTTCTTCCAGGCGTCCTAAAGTGGTTCACAGACAACACTACAGTCCTTTGGTATGTCAATAAGCAGGGAGGGACCAAGTCTTATCTTCTGTGCAAACTCTCTCTCCAAGCTTGGGAGTTAGTCTCTCATAGTCAACTCGCCCTCCAAGCAGTCTACATTCCTTCCAGACAAAATGCTGTGGCAGACACATTGAGCAGGTCCATGAATCAATCCCATGAATGGAAGTTACACGGGGCTCTGTTTCTGGACTTTGTCCATCAGTGGGGTACTCCTCAGGTAGATCTCTTTGCCTCCCCTGTGAACAGACAACTTCTAACATTTTGTGCCAGAGTTCCCAGCCATCTGGCATGGAAGGTGGATGCCCTCTCTTTCTCTTGGAAGGAGATGTTTCTCTATACATTTCCTCCCTCCCACTTCTCCAGAAAGTCAGTTTGAAGATCCAGCAGGAGCAACCAAATATCTTATTGGTGACTCCCTTCCCTTTTGGCCAAGACAATATTGGATCCCATGTCTTCTGGATTTAACCAAGGGCATTCATCACAAGTTACCCCACAGAGCGGACCAACTCACACAGGACAAGAGATCTCTAATACACTCACAGATGTCAATCCTCCATCTGACTCTGTGGGTGATAGAGTTTTGATCCCTTTCAGACACCTTTTCTCAGAGGATGTGCTGCAAGATGTTCTTCATCTCACATTGCTGCAGTCCTTACATAGGGGTAGTCCGCTGTCCTCGGTCGGCCCGAATACCAAAGTATTAGGCTGACGTCGGTCATGGGCGCTCAGATCTGACATCAGAGCGTCAGGGTATAAAAGCGCATGACCGACGTCATATCCTCAGTCTTTTTTGCCGCATGGTCCGATGCAGAAGCAGCGTTGCAAGTGCCGTTCGGCGTTCTGAAATTTTCGTATTCTGAGTTTCAGACCGAAACCAAGTTGGCTAAGTACCCGTTGGGAATATTTTGTTTTTCTTGCCTCAGTTAATTCCGGATGTCAGAAAAAGTGAATAATTGTATTTCTTGTGGGAAACAGATACCGCATAGGGATTATCACTCTCTTTGCATTCCTTGTTTAGGACCGGACCACGACGTAGCCGGGTGTCGGTTTTGTGCTAGGTTTAATAAGCGCACTATAAAAAGAAGGTTAGATTGTGCTAGGTTAGTCTTTGGTAAGCGGTGTAATTATAATATGCCGTCGGATCTTCCGACCGCTTCCTGAAGAAGCGCAAAGACAAATCCTTGAAACCTAGACAGGTTGATTCGTCCGTTTCGGACGCCGGTCCTGCAGAACCTACAGTGGAGCAGGCGGATCTGGCTGAAGTTTCTGTTGAGTCTCAGGGGGAAACTTTGATTTTGCAGGATGTGGCCTTACAGGAGTCAGGTCAAGCTGAAGGGGCCTCTCAGGTTACTGTTCTCCCTTCTATGCCTAAGGTGGTTAGGCCTTCTGCTACTATTTCTAAGGCTTCTTCTAAGGGCAGGTCTGTTTTGCCTTCCTCTGGTGTCCCTCCAGGTACTTCAGGGTCTGTGCCTAAAAAGCACATGCTTAAAATGGCAGAAGATTTGATTACTTTAATTAGAGGTTCTATGCCCCCTCCTGATAAGAGGCCCAGGGTGGTGCCAGAGTTGGAAAGTTTGGATCAGGCCTCAGATGACTCAGACTCTTCTGCTGAAGATATTCAAGATTTTCCCCCCTTATTCGGATTCTGATGCAGAGGATTCCACTCCTTCTGCTTCTCCTCCAGAGGATTTTTCATTTTCAGAAACTCTGCATTCCATGAGGGAGCATTTTAAGTGGGAAGGACAGGATTTCTCTGATTCACGGAAGAGGCTTAGGGAATTCTTGTTTTTACCACAGCATAGACCCTTGGCTATACCTCCTGTTTTGGATGTTGTTCAAGATGTTTTCTCGGAGGCTTCCCTTAATCCAGATTCTTTGCCTCCTGCGCCAGTTAAACCGGACAGGTATTATAGGGTGCCTGAGGCTCATAAATATCTGTATAAGAGTCCTAGGGCGGACCCAGAAACTATTAGTCAGGGGCCTAAGGGTGTTAGAGCTTCTGTTGTAAAGAATCCGGTTCCTCTAGATAAGGAAGCTAGAGCTTTGGATAGATGGGGTAAGAAGGTGTATACCTCTTCTACTTTAGCAATGAGGGCTTTAAATTGCCAGTTTCATATGTTGAAATATCAGAATTTCCTCCTTTCTCAGCTAAAATCTAAAGTGGATGCTTTGGCAGAGGGCATAGAGTGTAAAGAATTGCAGGATTTAGTACATGTCTCTGAACAGGTGGGTAAGCATTCTTTGCAGTGTGGTTTTGATGCTGTACAGGCCTCTTCTAGGGTGGCTGCCACTGGTTCAGTTCTTCGTAGGCACGCCTGGCTTAAGGATCAGAATTTGTCCGAGCATGTTAAGACTAGAATTCTGGATGCACCTTTACAGTCTGAAGTTTTGTATGGACACCCTGTGGAGTCGGTTTTGAAGAAAATAGAAGACAAGGCTAAGTCCATGCAGACTATTAAAGCTTTTTGCAGGTGCAACCTCCAAAGTTTAGTAGAAATTGGCCTACTAAGGGGTGGACCTACCCTTCTTCTGATTCTCAGTCTAGGGGTAGATCTAGACGTGGCAGGGGCAGAGCTCACAGTACATTCAGGCCTAGAACTTGGAGTTCACCTGCACAATCTGCAGGTGAGGGCAGGGGCCAGTCCTTTCGTAAACAGGCCCAATGACCTGCATTTTCAGCTGCCAGATTCTTCTTCCTGGCAGCTCCTTTGGGAGGAAAGTTAGCACTCTTCAAGCAAAACTGGCTTTTAGTCACCCAAGACAAATGGGTATTGGACATTATAAACCAAGGCTACAAGTTCTATTTCCATACATTGCCTCCTTTCAAAGGCATGCCAGACGTTCCTCCTCGGCAAAGGATAGAGGCTCACAAGCAGATTTCTTTACTTCTTCAAATAGGAGCTATTCAGCCAGTTCCTCTGTCAGAAGTGGGACTAGGATTTTATTCTCGCCTGTTTCTAGTACCAAAGAAAGGGAACACGTGGAGACCAATTTTGGATTTATCTATCCTCAACACTTATCTGGACATTCCAAAGTTCAAAATGCTAACGTTACAACAGCTTTTACCTCTGTTGGGAAAAGATCACTGGATGGTAACTCTGGATCTCAAAGAGGCTTATCTTCATGTTCCTATCAGGCCCAGTTGCAGGAGGTACCTGCGTTTTCGGGCTGGAAATTTACATTATCAGTTCTCTGTATTGCCCTTTGGCTTATCTACTGCGCCCAGCGTGTTCACAAAGGTTCTGGCTCCAGTGATAGCCTTTTTCAGGTTAAGAGGAATACAGATTTATCCTTATTTGGACGATTGCCTGATTATTGCACAACACAAAGACGAACTTCTGCATCATCTACAGTATGTGATGGTAGTGTTAAGATGCCTAGGGTATTCTGTGAACGAAACAAAGTCCAGTCTAGTACCCTCTCAGGACATGTGCTTTCTGGGTGTGAGACTGAATACAGCTTCCCAGATGGCCTTTTTGACCCCGGACAAACAAAGAAGCCTTTCTCTTTATTTCCATCAAATGTCTCTACAGTCCAGGCTGACTGCAAGGACAGTCCTTCAAGCCTTGGGGTTCATGGCATCTTGTATTCTGGTGCTTCCCAATGCCAAACTGCATATGAGGAAGCTTCAATGGTATCTCAAAATGTATGGACACAACACTGCCAAGATCTAGACACTGTCATTCAGATAATACCTTGCATTCAGAAAGAATTTTTGTGGTGGGCTCAGGAATGTCACCTAAACAAGGGACTGTCTGTGACCCGACCAGAGGCGAGTCAGATTCTAACGACAGATGCCTCAGACAAGGCTTGGGGAGCACACCTCAATGGAAAATGGGTGCAAGACACGTGGCCTGTCAGACTTCAACATTTGCATATCAACTTAAAGGAGATGTTAGCAGTCCAATTTGCATTGATGGCTTTCAAGGATTTACTTCACCCAGGACAGGTGTTGATTCAAACAGACAACACTACTGTCATGTGATACATCAACAAGCAAGGGGGAACCCATTCTTACCCTCTTTGCAGGCAAGCGATGATTTTGTGGGAGACTGCTCTCAGTTTACACCTCAATCTTCAGGCAAGGTTTCTACCAGGAGCACAGAACTCCTTAGCGGATGTGTTGAGCAGACAAATTGTGGATCCTCACGAGTGGAAACTGGATCCTCATGTGTTTCAAAAGTTGACAGTGTTATGGGGGACTCCAGACATAGATCTGTTCGCTTCTCCACTAAATTACCAGTTGCCAAAGTTTTGCACAAAATGTTTCATCCCACAGCTTGGAAGGTGGATGCTCTATCATTCAGTTGGAGCAATCTTCATGTCTATGCCTTTCCACCTCTGCCTCTCATTCCCAAGGTACTCCTGAAGGCCAGAGTGGACAAGCCATCCATGATTCTGATAGCACCGGATTGGCCTCGACAGCACTGGTACCCACTACTGAGGAGTTTGGTACGGGAGCCTCCATGGCCTCTGCCTTTGATTCCGCATCTTTTGTCTCAGGAGGGCAATCACTTCCTCAATGTCAAGATTCAGTCTCTGCATCTCACAGCCTGGCATATTCTGTTTTAGGCCCTGGAGGGTCTCAGCTTCCACAACAAGTTTTGAATGTTATTTTGGAGGCCAGAAGGCCTAGTACAAGGAAAGTTTACGCTGATAAATGGAGGAGATTTTTTCTTTGGAGCAAAGCGAAGGACTTTGATGTTTCCAAGCCTGATTTAAGTGTTTCTCTTCAATATCTTACTGAGTTATTGGACAAGGGTTTGTCTTTCTCCTCGATAAAGGTTCATGCTGCAGCCATTTCTGCTCACTATGACTGTGACCCTCCTTTATTTTCCCATCCTTTGTTTAAACAATTTCTTAGAGGGGCAAAGAACATAAGACCCCCACGTAGAGCTCCTACTCCTGCTTGGGATCTCAATTTTGTGTTGGAAAAGCTTACTCTACAACCTTTTGAGCCTGCAGCTACTGCCGAGTTAAAGTATTTATCATGGAAGACTGCTTTTTTGTTGGCCATTGCCTCTGCAAGAAGGGTTTCTGAATTACAGGCCCTTATGGCAGTGGAACCTTTCCTGATTTTTCATAAGGATAGGGTATCTTTGCGTACTAATCCTTCCTTTATGCCTAAAGTGGTTTCTAGTGTGGCCTTGAACCAAACTATTCATTTGCCTACTTTTTATGCAAACCCCCAAAATAAAGGGGAAAAGATTTTGCATACTTTGGATATTCACAGGCAGTTACGTTATTATTTGAGCAGAACCAAGGGGTTCAGGCAGTCTCAGCAGTTGTTTGTTTCTTTTGCTTTGGGTTCTCAGGGAAAACCTGTTTCAAAACAAACTATTTCTAAATGGATTGGGTTTTGTATTTCTTTCTGTTATTCCCATCATGGTAAGGAGATTCCGCTGGAATCAGACCTCATTCCACTAGAGCTACTGCCACTTCTACTGCCTTTCTAAGGGGTAGCTACAAAAGATATTTTGGAAGCAGCCACTTGGAGTTCAGTACATACTTTTCCAAGCATTACCACCTTCCTCTTTATTCTAAGTCTAGGGCTGGATTTGCTACTGCAATATTACAGGGCATTTTAGCAGCCCCTAATGCTTTATGATTTTGCCATCCTCCCTTTACCTCTGCTTTGGGATTCTACCCATATGTAAGGACTGCAGCAATGTGAGATGAAGAACATAGTACAGTTTTGTACCTACCATAAATGTAGATGTTCGAAGATCCACATTGCTGCAGTCCAATTTACCCTCCCTCCTTCCCCTCTGTAGTTTGGCATGATTATATGGTTTGGGTGATGGTTGTTGTTGGGCATGTTTTTGGGAGGTATCCTGTTTTTGGGCTGTGGCCTTTCTTTTTAGGGCCTTCTGACATCTGGGGCAAGAAAAGACTGAGGATATGACGTCGGTCATGCACTTTTATACCCTGACGCTCTGATGTCAGATCTGAGTGCCCATGACCGACGTCAGCCTAATACTTTGGTATTCGGGCCGACCGAGGACAGTGGACTACCCCTATGTAAGGACTGCAGCAATGTGGATCTTCGAACATCTACATTTATGGTAGGTACAAAACTGTACTTTTTGCAGGAGACCAGAAAACCCAATACTAGGAAATCCTGTATTTTCAAATGTAAAAGGTTTTCCATCTGGTGTCTTTCCAAGGAACTACAACCTCTGTTGGTGGATGTTCCAGTGGTACTGTCTTAACCTGTGTGAATTATTGAAGAGTGGATTGTCATACTCTTCAGCAAAAGCTCATCTTTCAGCAATCTCTGCCTGTCTGCCCATGATTCCTCCCTTGACTTCAAGGTTGTCAGTTAATCATTCCATTAGTCTGCCCACCTTTTTCACATCTCTACAATCCTCTAACAAGAGGATTTTATATGGGAAAACTATTGCTTCTCCAGTTATGGCACAATTCCACTAGAGCTGTGCCCTCTTCTGGGGATTTTTTCAAAGCTCTGGACACCTCCTCCATATTAGAAGTAGCTACCTGGTTTTCTGTACACACTCTCACAAAACATTATAAGTTGAATGGCATTTCTAGGTCTAGAGCTGGTTTTGCAAGTGCTATCCTGCTGGGGTTCCTCTGCAGGAGTTTTGATATTTTCCCTCATGTTATGAATACTGCAACATATAAACTGAAGGACATAGAATAGTTGTGTAAAATCTTGCCATAACCATACATGTCTTTCTCTTCTATATGTTGCAGTATTCCCCCCCCCCCCCCAACCTTCCCCCTGATGCTTCCCTGTATGCTGATTATGTGTTTTCTTACCTTTTTCAGGTTGGTGTTCTTCCTGAGACATTCAGTTCTGAGGACTGTTGCCGATATCTGCATAATACCCGACGTTACTTTATGAATGACGCAGGACTGGATCTATGTGCGACTTGACACGTACCCTACAGTAGCTTTTGACTTTTGTGTACTGGCCAGATGTTCAAGTCAGCCTGTGTCAGAATCCCTCATGTTATGACTATAGACATATAGAAGAGAAGGGCATCTATGGTTATGGTAAGATTTTACACAACTATTTATTTTCAAAGAACTACAGGCTTCCCTTGTGATCTGCACTTGGAAGAACCCCATGACTTATATTCTCTTATTTTTTCCAAAGTAATACAAGTGTTTCATGTTTATTTACAATCTTTTTCTTGAAATTTTGTTTCTGCAATGTCATAGTTTGCTGTCGGTATATTTGTTTTTGTTACATCTTTTGCTCTATTCTTTTTTGTATTTGAATGTAGAGTTTTAACTTTGCAGAAGTCTAAAGTGGATCTTGTATCTAACTTCATTTAAGTTACTGTTGTGTTTACTGAGCCAGTACTTTATTGTAACTTGGCTTCTTTTTTGTCCTTAGGGATAGCATTTGGTGCTTAAATGATGTTCAGTTTTAGTTAGTGTATAAAGTCGTTATTATGCTTGTCTTGCTTCTTACAGAAACTGTGTTTTTTTTTCCCTGAAACTGGTCTTTGCCATGATCATATGGGTAGATATAGTCCAGCTTCCAAAGCTTCAAGGGCACCTTCCACATGCGTAAAGTTGTTGGCTCATGCTGAGCTGAAGAAAGAGTAGTTGGGGTGCCAGGCCCTTCCTGTCACTGAAGAGTGCTCCTCTTGATGGTTTTCTAGGTTTGAACTTAGGGTAATGATTTCCATTGCTGTACAGATAAGTTCCCTCTGTGGCAGCGGGGGCTTCCAGTTTTTAATTCTATTACTTAATTTTACAGAAAAGGTTCACTTTTATTTTGTATGCTGGAAAATGTATTTTAAGGAATGTCATGTAATCTTTAGTAACTTCTATACAATAGTGTTACATTTTGTTTTTCTGGGAAAAATTATTAAAATTAATTTAAAACTACTTTTTCCTTGGTAAAAGTCATGTTGTTTTACTTTTAGGACCTGAGGTAAACATTTGAAGTGCTTTTCCCTGTGTTTTTGTGGAGAGAAAAGTGACTTTTTTTTAACTATGTACCTGTTTTATTGAGTACTGCTGCAAGGCTTCCCAGAGAATGAGACATCCTTTTCAGCTTTGCCATTGTACGACCTAGTGGTTCCTCAATTCTTCATTCTAACCTGAAAATAATAAAAATGAACATACGTTTGCCACCACAGAAAGCTACTAAGTTGCTTCAGCCGCTGATAGTAGAGTCTGCTGTGGCTATTTTTGGTTCCTCAGACCATTCATCTTTTTCCTTCGCTTCTTCTGGTATAGTTCCTATAGCCACCGTGGACCAGGAGTTGAACACATCCTTTGCTGCTGTTGGCAGGTAAGGGAAAATCACCCTTATCAGTCCTGGGAGAAGGAATGGGAAAATACCCCTTTGCATAGCTGCTAGACTGGATTGCCTGTCCCTAGGGTGGTTTTGCCTGGCTTTTGCCTGACTAAAGTGTCACTGCCTCATCAGAAATTCCTGTCAAAAAGAGGCAAAAAGTTAAGACGCAAGTCTTGTTCTGTCTTGGTCACTTTGCACAGGAGTGATTTATTGTCCTTAGCTGATGGTTTAGTTCAGGCTGTTGTCCCTTCCATTGCTGCTGTTTCTGGCAAGAGGAAAGGGAGTCTTCATTTTCTATAGAGGTTCAAAATTTTGAACAACAAAATGAATGTGAGGGGAAAACTTCTGTTGTTTTCTCCTCCAGATTCTGATTCAGTTTCTGAGGATAATGTGGCTTCTACCAGTCCCTTTGAAGGGTTCTGTTTCAGTGGGAACATAATGACATTCCATTGTCTCTGAAGGAAATATAATGATTTGCAGTCATTTTCTGAACCTTTACCAGTTCCTCCTGTTCTTTCAGCATTAATGGATGCATTTGTTAGAGCCTATAACTTGTCTGATAGCCAGTCTGCTGCTTCAAAGAAAGCAGATAGATAATGTAAATTTCCTCAGTTGTATATACATTTTTATATTCTAGCTCCAGATCTTTAGTAAACTAAACTGCTGTTAAGCATCTGGTTAATCCAAATCCCTCCCCTTCAAACAAGGATGGGAAAGCATTTTAGATTTGGGAGAAAAAAAGTGTATTCCTCTGTAACACTTATATTTCAAATTCTCATTTGTCAAGCTCATATGTTAAAAGGTATGATTGCCACTTTTGAGAACATGAGGAACATTATGGCATTTTTCCTTCATCTGAGGGAAAATCAATTTTGGGTAATCTCATTGCTTCTGTGACTCATATGGCTACCCAGTCTTTGAAATATGCTTATGACTCAGCTGATGGCAATTCCAGGGCTTCTGCCACTCGATCTGTTATGAGGAGGTTTGCTTGTTAAAACCTTCATGAGGATGTTAAAGCTGAAACTATGAATTTTTTTCTCAGAAACAAAAGAGAGAGGCAGTCATTTGACTATTTGCTGCTGGGGTCCTTAAGAAATGTGATGAGTGGGACAAACTCATTAATGGGATTTTTCAGATTTTTAGCCTTCTTTCTTCAGGTTTGTCAGGGGTTTAGTGTTATCTATGCAACCTTTTTCAAAAATCAGAATAAACGGACACAACAAACAGCTGACAAGCACTTTTAAAAAGGAATGACAGTGTAGTGCCAGGAAGAAAGGAGGTGTCTCCCCAGAATAAAGGACAATCTAAAAAGTCTGAATGATTATATTCAACCCCCCCTCCACACACACACACACACACACTTCCAACTCTGGCAGACCTTTATTCCATCCAAATATCCTGACCTACATTTCTTTCTTTGGCAACAATTTCAGACAAATGGGTTCTGAAAGTTATTCATTACAGATACAGGTGGCAGTGGGAATGTCACCCTTCCTTCCAAGAGTTTACCCCCCCATCCACTAGATCAAACTCCTATTTTTCTCATTCAGTACCTGCTGTCTCAGAGAGAGATGATAAGAAGCAGTCCCTCCTCAGTTAGAAGGATTTTAGTCAAAATGCTTCTGGTGGCAAAGAAAGAAAGACGATTCATGGAGAAGGCAGCACAATGGTGCAGAGGTTAATGTTCAAACGCCCTGGATCAACTGGTCAACACCCCCCCCCCACCAGAGGTGACAACATATTGGACCTGGTCATCACCAACATGGGCGACCAGTGTTCCACACCGGAGGTTAACTTCTCGCTGCTTAGATCTAACCATAAACTAATCACTCTGGATATCCACATTCCACCACCACCCCCGGTCAAAGAAACCACCGTGAAAAACTTTTCAAAAGCAAACTTTGCGTTACTTAAGTCCGAGGTGGGACGTTTCAAAACCCCCATGCTAAAGGATAACGCTGTCCAAGCTGCAAAATCCTTTACTAATGCACTCTACGGGCACCTACAAGAATGCATGGATCGTACTATCCAAAACAAAAGCAAGACTCACTCCTCCAAGAAAAGGAAACCAGTCTGGTGGACCCAAGCCATAAACAAGCTATACAGTAGAAGGAGGAAACTAGTACAGAAAACAGTAAAATCCTAAGAAGGGAAGACATCCCTGATCAGTATCAGCAAGAAACTACGTTCCCTCATAAAGTCATCCAAGGCTAGCTTCGAAAGAAAAATTGCCATAGACTCCAAAGATAACCACAAGGCATTCTTTAGTTATATCAAGAATCTAAGTGGCAATTCTCAGATCTGCTCGGAGTTAGTGCAGAATGACACAAAATACACTGAACCGACTGATATAGCCAACATCCTGGCAGACAGGTTCAGTGCAAACTTTACCCCCCTCTCACCCACAAAAGGGCTCATAACTATACCAGAAGAATGTAGTGCCCCTAAAATCACAGCCCTCTCCAAAGCCAAAAACACAGCATCAGTGGGACCAGATGGTGTCCCAGGCTGCATCCTACATGAGCTCAAAGATGAACTAGCCCCTCACCTAAACACACTGTTTAAACTCAGCCTCTCCACAGGCTACCTGCCCACAGAGTGGCGCACAGCAACAGTTATTATGCTCCACAAAGGTGGAGCCACAATGGACCTCAGGAACTATCGCCCTGTAAGCCTGACTAGCTTGGTCTGCAAAGCTGTGGAGCGCATCATCCTGGATCTCATTAACAGAGATATTGGTAACCTTCAAACACTGGACCCTCCCCAGTTTGGTTTTGTTAAGGGCAGATCATGCCTCCTAAACGTGGTGGACTTCCTTGAGACAGTTGCCAAGGCTATAGATGAGGGAAAGGTGGTTCACACAGCTACCTAGACCTTGCAAAGGCCTTCAACACCATTCCCCAATCAGGTATTATAGACAAGCTCACCAGCCTGAACATAAACTCCTACATCACGAGATGGGTTGCCAACTGGCTCACGGACAGAACCCACATGGTAAGAGTTGTGGGAGCTAGGTTTGACTCTAAACTGGTTACAAATGGCGTTCACCAGGGCTCAGTCGTAGGACCCCCTCCTGTTTGGCATATACTTCTCAGAGGTACAGGCAAGCACAGGAGGACTATGGCTGAGCAAGTTCGCAGACGACTGCAAACTAGGGGCTATAATTGACTCTCTGGCTGACACAGACATCCTCCAAAAGGGTCTCACTGAGACCGATACCTGGGGTAAAAACCATGGCCTCAAGCTAAATGCCAAAAAGTGCATAGTCATCCCCTTTGGAAAAAACAAAGTACCCACAAACTACCACATAGGTGGTAGCCCCCTAAATACGGAACATGTAACAAGGGATCTGGGGACCCAAGTAGATAGTGACCTCTCCTTTGGTAATCACATTGCCAAAGTGGTTAGAAAATCCTTCTATGTGGCCCACCTAATCACAAAAGGGTTTGCATCCAGATCGAAAGAGGTCATTGGGCCCCTCTACACATCACTCATCAGACCCATCATAGAGTACAGTGCCCCATTTGGGATGTACCTTACAAGACACCTGCAACAACTGCAAAGACCACAGAAATACCTCACCAAGAGGATCACTGGCCTCAAGCAGATGCCCTATGCAGCTCGACTGAAGAAACTCCAGCCGTACTCGGTTGCATACCGCCTACTCAGAAGTGATCTTTGCCTGACATACAAGGCCATGTCCAACCCAGAATTGATGGACATGCTCCACCTAAAGAAAACCATATCCCCTCGAGCCACATGCTCCAGGGATCTAAACCTCACCACAACAATAAATAGGATGTGCTGGAGGGATAGATTCCCATCCCAGAGACTTCCCATGCTCTGGAACAAGAATGCAGTCTACATTAGGCAGAGCTCCTCGCTTACCCTCAAGAGAAACCTTGACGAGTGGATGGGAAACAGAAAATTTACCCCAGGGATCACTTCAATGGCTCTGCTGGACAGAGGCACAAGGAACTAATCTAAGGGGGCAGCGAATCCCAAGACATTCTGGCTAGGCTTATAAATGCCTTCGGGCAGATAACCTAGTACCTACCTATGAACCTATGAGAGCAGTTCTGGATCTTTCCTTTCTAAACCAGTTTGTGATAGAGTTCATGTTCAAAATATTGTATCTTAACTTCTCTCTCTTTCCCCATTTGAGCATGCTAGTGACCTTAGATTTAGGGTCTATATTAGATGATCGAACTTTCAAAAGTTTGACTGTCATATGGTCGACACCATATGATCGAATTTTTGAAAGTTCGAACTTTTTAACAGAGATCTCCGTACAGTGCAGAATGGAACGATTTCCCTTTTCTGCACTGTAATGCGATCTTGGAGTTATTTTTAAAGAGCGGGGGTTGTGGAGGGTGCAGCCCCCCATGTGGGGGGGTGCAGGAGGGCTTGCCCCCCTTCTTAAAATGTTCGGGTAGCTTATTTGTGTAGTTTATTTTTTTTTAAATCCAAAGAAAAGTTGCCAATAGGTACTTAAAAAGAAACTATTAACAAAGTCATGTACCACTGTCCGGTGAAGCAATAAAGCCACGAATAAATTCAAGTAAAGAGTCCATTTAATGAATAAAACTCCAAGCAGATACAGTAACACAGCAATCCTATAAATGCTTTAACCATTCCGTTTTCGTTTAAAATACTTCATCAGACGTGGGCCATGTTTAATTAACTCTCACTTTATATACCAAAAAAATAATGACATCAACAAATAAACTAACCAATAAAGGAAATACCTGGATATTAAATTAATTTAAAATGAATACATTTTAAGTTTAGATAAAATCAAGACATATCCCTATTGTGTAAATGTTGCCACATTTAAATGAATATCGTTTAAAATATGTTATTAAAAATTTATTAAAAACATGTAAAAACATATGAAAAATACATCAACTTGTGCAATACACCACATTGATTATAAAGTATTACCACTCCATCTAGTGGTAAAAGAATAAACTGCATCCCTTAAATAAACTAACACAGTAAAAAATACATTTGATGATTTATAGGTTCATAGGTTCATACTAGGCTATCTGCCCTAGGGCATTTATAAGTCTAGCCAGAGTGTGTTTGGCTTTCGCCACCCATTTTAAATTAATTTTGCTATGCCCTTTTTCGAGGTTAGTATACTGTGCCTCTTTCTAACAGTGACACAGAAGTGATACCCGGGGTAAACCTACGATCTCCCATCCACTCATCAAGATTCCTCTTGAAGAGAGTCAATGAGGGACTCTGCCTAACCTGGACTGGGATTTTATTCCAGAGTGAAGGTTGCCTCTGGGTTATGAATCTGTCCCTCCAGCATGTCCTATTTATTTCAGTGCAGAGGTTCAAGTCTCTTGAGCGCGTAGCTCGATGGGATTTGGATTTTCTGAGGTGCAGCATGTCCATTAATTCCGGGTTGGACATGGCTTTATACGTCAGGCACAGATCGCCTTTGAGCAGGCGGTATGCCACTGAGTAGAGCTGGAGTTTCTTTAACCGGGCAGCATATGGCATCTGTTTGAGCCCTTTGATCCTCTTGGTGAAGTACTTTTGGGGTCTTTCCAGTTGCTGCAGGTGTCTGGTAAGGTACATCCCAAAAGGGGCATTGTACTCAATTATGGGCCTGATGAGGGTTGAGTAAAGAGGCACGATGACCTCCCCTGATCTAGATGTGAATCCCTTCATGATTAGGTGAGCTATATAAAATGTTTTTCTAACCACTTTGGCCACGTGGTTGTCAAATGAGAGATTGCTATCAACTTGGGTCCCCAGGTCCCTAATTACTTCTTCTGTACTTAATGGATTACCACCTATGTGGTAATTTGTGGGCACTTTGTTTTTGCCAAAGGGGAAGACTATACACTTTTTGGCGTTTAGCTTGAGGCCATGGCTCTGGCACCAGTTGTCTGTTTCTATGAGGCCCTTTTGGAGGATGCTTGTGTCGGCTGGAGAGTCGATTATGGCGCCCAGTTTGCAGTCATCTGTGAACTTGGTCAGCCACAGTCCTTCCGTGTTGGCCTGTACCTCCGAGAAATATATACCGAACAAGAGAGGTCCCAGGACTGAGCCTTGTGGGACGCCACTTGTAACTGGTTTGGAGTCTGACATGGCTCCAGCAATTCTAACCATGTGGGTTCTGTCCTTGAGCCACTTTGCAACCCACCTAGTGACATGGGGTTTATATTTAAGCTATATTAAGATCTAGGGTATTACTAAATCAAGATCAATCTAAAAAGACATGGTTTTGTAGAAAAAATTGAATAAAACCTTTTATTAACCCCCAATAAGAAAAACATTGTTTCTCCTTAAAACAGTTTGAGTTCTTTCCACTTAGGCAGGGGCATATAGGGAAGATGTATATCGTTATAAATTTAAAGTTTAGCCACTCTTAATTTAAGTAAGTGGGCAAGTGAAATATACTCATTTAGTCCTGGCCATTTATTGGCCTGTAGGGTTACTTGCCACCCCAATTCTCTATACTCAATTGTCTCTTCCCACATGCCACCACGTCCATCCATGTTTATTTTTTCTATTACAAAAATTAAAAAATGAGCCTCAAGACATTCCAATGTGTGTTTATATAGGGCATTGTTATCTTTCTTAGTCTGTATGTCGTACATGTGCTCATAAATTCTTCTCTTGTGCTTTTGTTCTGTTTTCCCTATGTAGAAAGCTTGACATGATTGACATGTAGCTAAGTATAGCCCACTAGTATCACAATTACTGAAGTCTTTACTCCTTAACACTGCATTCCTACTTTCCAAAGTAATAGTTTCTTTATTAACCAAATATTCACATTGTGAACAACGACCACACTTAAAAGTTCTATATCTCTTTTTGTTGGTCCTCGCTTTTTGGTTATGGTTAACTTGTAATAAATTTTTCAGGTTCCTTGCATTTTTATACACCACCTTTAAATTATATTTAGTAACCATTTTTAAATCAGTGAATGCAATAAATTTATTCCATTCATTAGTAAGAATGTTTCTAACTAACTTTTAACTACCATTAAATTCAATAATTAATGCCATATCAACATTACTAGGGTTAATAACTGTGGTTTCCTCCAACTTTAATCCTAATATAGGTTTGTACCTTCCAGTTCTCCTTTCAAGTACCTCTTCTTGTACTTTCCTAAGAAGCTCATCTGGGAAGATGTCCTTCAAGGATGCATCTGCAGTCATCACATATGGGTTGTCCTGCCTCAGGCAGCCCTTCGGTCGGCCGGATTCCAAAGTCTGGGTCCGGTGTCGGCTGATGTCGCCCTTTCCCCGACGTCACCATGCCTGGGGTATAAAAGCGTCAGCCGACGCCATCTTCCTCAGTCTTTCTTGCCGCGTGGTGCCCGAAGCAGAAGCAGTTCGCAAGTGCCGGTCGGCCAGCTCCTGTAATTTCGCTATCCGAAGACTTCAAAAGCTAAGTATCCCGTTGAGGACTCTTTCTTGCCTCAGCCGATGTCAGAAAAAGTTAATAATTGTTTAACTTGTGGGAAACAAATACCTCATAAGGATTTCCACTCTTATTGTCTTCCCTGCTTAGGCCCAGACCACGACGTCTCAGCCTGCTCTGCTTGCGCTTCCTTCAACCGACGCACTCTTAGATGTCGGTCGGAGTTCGCAGAAGAGTTTTTTGGGGATAGTTTTGCTTACAAAATGCCGTCGGAAACCCCAACATCACATTTAATTAAGAAACGGAAAGACAAGGACCGACACACGCGGGCTGCGGTTTTGGCTGAAACCGCGGCTAAGCCTTCTGCGAGTGTCTCAGTCTCGGCTGATACCGAGTCCTTGGAACTTCTGACCCCTGAAATAATACAACCGACAGCCTCGGTCCCGGAGGCTTCTACCGAGGTGGTTTCTGAATTGCCTTCAGAAACTGGTGTATTGGAATCTTCCGACACCATACCTTTAGATAAAGCTACACCAGCATGTGGTGCAGCCAGGCCTCCTGCATCCATGTCTATTAAGGCCTTCACCAGGGCTAAAGCTGCAAAACACACTAAAGCCATGCCTCCCAAAGTTATTCCTCAGGGACCTTCTTCTAGTTCACAGATTTTAACTTTAGCAGAGGATCTGATATCCTTAATTAGGGGCTCTCAGCCTCATCCGGACAGGGGCTCCCAACCCCCTCTAGACAAAAGGCCCAGGATGGATCCCCCTGATCCCCTTTCCTCAGAGGAGGCCTCTGTTGGCTCGGATCACTCAGACTACCAGGAGGAGGCGATGAGGATTCGGATGCAGAGGAATCTATTCCCTCAGCCTCCCCTCCTGAAGAGCTTTCTTTTGGGGAGACCCTGCACACCATGAGAGAGCATTTCAAATGGCAGGGCCAGGAATATTCTGATTCCAGGAAAAGACTAAGAACTTTTCTTCATTTACCTCAGCATAGACCTTTGGCTATTCCTCCTGTTTTAAATGTGATATTAAAGTGCAAATAAAAATTACAGTATGAAGTTTTTCTGTATACCTTGGAATTAAAAACATTGTTGTTGTTATAAACGTCTATGTCCAAGTACTCCAGTGTATCTGGGGAATATTTCTAAGTAAATTTAAAAAAAATTAGTACTACTATTCAAAAAATCTATAAAACCTAAAACTTCTTCCTCTGCAGCAATCCACAAAACACAGATATCATCCAGAAATCTTTTATAAAGAATCCAGCAATGACTATAAACAGAACTTAACATATATTTTTCTTCCCACTTTGCTAAAACCAAATTTGCATTATCATCTGTAGTCTTCATGAGCATTACATGTGCTTACAGACCACACCACAGTGATGTGGTACATAAACATGGGAAACCACATCCCACCTACTGTGCAGTCTAACCTTGGTAGCCTGCAGATGCACCTTTTCAGCAGTCTGACACCTGAGTTGTCTTACATACCATCAGAGCAGAACTTTTCAGCAGACAAGCTGAGCAGGACTGGGACGGACCCTCACGAATGGAAAATGAATCAGGGGGCCTTCCAGAAATTGATCTGGCTGCGAGGAAGACCACAGATAAATCTTTTTGCCTTCAGTCACAACAATCAGATGGTAAAGTCCTGCTTCAGGACTCTTACAAGAAAGTCTGGAAACCAGACACTTTTTCTTTTTCTTGGACAGGAATAATATCCAGGTTCATTCTGAAGATTCAGAAGGACTTTCCAAAGGTCATTGTAGTGACCGTTTTCTGGTCCAGGATACAGGAGTACTCATTTCTATTGGAAATGGCCAAGGGGAATTACCGTAAACTTCCTCACAGACTGGACATACTCACACAAGGCAGGGAGGTATTTGATGCATCCACACAGTTAGTTGCATGGATAATATTATCTTAATACCTTTTATGGACCTTTTTCTGAGGATGTTCAGGGTATATTAAAGTAGGCAAGAAAACCTGCTAATAGAAAATCATGTATTTGCAAATGGAACATATTTTCTAGTTGGTGCCAAAACAAGAACCAGGACCCTTTCAGGGCTAGTGTTTCTGTGGTTCTGCATTATTTGTGTGAGTTACTTTCCTCTGGACTGCATTACTTCTCCACCAAGGTTCATTTGTCAGCCATTTCAGATTTTAATACAATCTCATGTGAAAGTTTTTTAAAAGAGGTTATGCATTCCAAGCCTGCTACGAAACAGATAGTTTATCCTTGGGGTCTGGATTTTGTTTTGGAAAAATTAATTATTGCTTCATTTGAATTAGATCATCAGACTGACTTGAGGTTCTTAACATAGAAAACGGTGTTGCTTATTACTGCAAATTCTACAAGAATAGTATCTTGAGTTTCAAGCTCTTTTTTATTATTATTTTTGAGTTGCAAGCTCTTACAGCAGGTCAGTATTTTCATTTTTCACAGAGATAAGGGGTTCATTAAACATAATCTTTCATTTATGCCTAAAGTTAAATCTGAGTTTAGTTTGAGCCAAGCTATACATGTCCCTGTCTTCTTTTCAGAAACTAAACATGAGGGAGAAAGCATTCTCCATACTTTGGATGTCCACAGACATTTTGGATTCTACCTTCACAGAATTAAAACTTTTAGGAACTGTGATCAGTTGTTTATTTCTTGTGAAGATAGGAAAAAAGGACAGTCTGTGTCAAAGCAGACTTTTTCCAAATGGTTGTCTCATGCTGTTTCTTATTGTTATACCCAACACAACAGGCAGTTCCAGACAGGCTGAAAGCTCATTTTGCCAGGGCCTTGGCTTCATCAGTGGCTTTTAGGAAAGGGTTAGATTCTGGGAGTATTCTAGAAGCAGGAATTTAGTCCTCTGTACATATCTTCACAGAGCAATGCAACAAAAAGTTCTTATCCAAGGACATACTTTGCTAGGAAGATTCTATAGGGGCATTAAACCCTTAGCCTTCCTCCTTCCAGTCAGTCTATCTTATGGTGGCCTGTCCATATAACTAAGACTACTACAGTGGTGAGACATATGATAAACATAGTACAGCCAGGTAGGTAAACTTTTTATAGCAGTAGTTGTTCAAATGATCAGTGGTGCAGTAGCCATTCTCTACCTCCATCTCCCTTATTTTGTATGTTTTTGTTGTCAGGGTGAGGACTTAAAATGTTAGTTTCCTAGTATTGACCTTTTTGAGTTTGTAGCCTCCCTGTCATTTTGCATGAAAGCTGTGAAGTTCTAGGCACTCAAACTACTCTTTCTTCAGAGCTAAATAACTCTTTTGGGAACATGGAAGGTGACCTTGAATCTTTGGAAGCTGGCCAGCTGTTATACTTTGCACAGGACATTGTATACTGTCACATTAGAAAAGACTGGGAAAACCAGAAAAGCTGTACATGCTATTCAGATGAGCTGATAAAATTGCAGAAATCAGAGATTGAAATGAAGGAAAGTCTGGCTGAACATGAGGCTTTTCAAAGTGAAATATTTTTTAGAGTTGGAAGGTAGAACATAGAAAAAACCTGGGTCATTTTACTAGAACACAGAAACTGAAAGGAATAGAATGTATTAATTCTAAGAAAGTACAAATAAGAAGCTGGACTGATGTTCCACAGCAGGATTTATTAACTGAGAATCCATATCTACATCTATTCTCCAAGTCTGTCTGAAGGCAGTGGAGACCTGTGTTAATAAACATGCAGAAAGACTTGTTCTTGACAAAACTGTAGTAGTATAAGGAAAAAGTTCCAAAACTGGGGATACGTGTGTTTTTTTTTTTTTTTTAAGGGAAAATCATTGCTGTACACCAGACAGAAGTGAATCAAGTTTATCCTGTTAATCATGGGATATGCAAAGGGAGTTGTGTAATCCAGATTGATATGGCCTGTTTCCCATAATATTCATTTCCAGGGGGACCATGGAGAGTTTTGATCGGAGAGCATGCTACAGAGGGAAATAAGAGTTTAGCCAACAAAGACTGAGAGAGCATGCTGAATGGGAATGTGCTTCTCAATCTTCTAATAATAAGAAAGTCCATAGAGAGCATTATGCTAAAGTAAAATATTTGAGTGATTAAGCAAATATAAATAAATAAATCAAAAACAAAAGCCCAGGAACTGACTGAAGAATCAGGAGTACATAGACTTGAGACAGAGACTGGTGTTTGAAATTTGAGATGATCAAGAAGATAAGCAACAATATGAAACTGTGAATATATGAGAGAACTGTTAACCTTAACTTCAGAATTAGTAATGACCACAGATGCAGCAACTAGTTCTGTTTGGAGGGGTAAACCTCCTTTTTGGATAGTATAAATTGTTTTAACTGTTTGTTGTGCATTAAAAAGGGATGGAGGTTTTGAAAATATATTTAGTTTTTTGTTTCTTGTGTGTTTCTATTCAAGCGATGAGTCTGGTAAATGTGACATGGATTCAAATAAAAATAAGAGGCACCTTCATAGATAATCAGCCTGTCAGTCATTAGTGAGTGCAGGTAAGCTGCAAGATGAAAACATATATTCAAAAAAGTTCTGTAAAATATGTGGGAATAATAGCTTTGATTTGATTGTCTGCTTTAACATTGCTAACATGGAATGTAAATGGCCATATGGGTATAAACAAATGGCAAAAAGTATTGTATTGAATTTTATTAAGACGTGTAAGGTGCAAATGTCAATGTTGCATGCGATTCATTTGGACAGAAATGAGAATGCGAATTTGACAAAGAAAGGATTTCAGATTGGACATTCAGCAGAATATCAGGGAAAAAGGATAATAGGAGTAATATCACTGATTATGAGAGGGATTCCAATAGTGATAGAATAGGAGAAAAAAACAGTAACTGTAGATCTGATGTTGTCCATTTCATTCTTCCTCACTAGTGTGTTACCGATCCGATCCTCAGAACCGACTCAGCCGCATTGTCCAGACTTTGGATCCTAGTCTCAAGCTCCTCCCTCTTACCATAATGCACTACACTACCTCTAACTTCTCAGATCTCGTTTGCCCAATTGTGGGCAGATGTAGGATTCAGTGTCTTGAGTTGTAAGTAGTTCTTATTTTCATATTTGTAGTCTATTTGTTTCTCAGATTTGTTGGTATTTTATCTATCCTTTTTCCTTCATGCTTCTTTCCTTCCATGTGACAGCTAGAAATGCATTTTTCATCTCTTGTCTGTTTGTTGCCTAACCTTTCGTGGCTGTTATGTTTTTCCTTAAGAAGTTTTGTATTCAGCAGACTCTTGCCTCTTTATCTTGTCCTGTTTTCTTGTATCTTGCCGTGTTAGTTACAGGTCTTCCGAGCCGAGTGGTTTAGACTGTGACAGACCGGGGAGTTTCAGGCTTCCTTTGCCTTTTTTCCTTTCATTCTGCCACTAAACCCGTTATTTTAATTCTATGCTGTGAGAAATTGTTAGTCCTTCGTTTTCTGTGCTTGTCCAGATTTTCGTTTTCTAACAGTCAAAATATTGTTGAAATTAGCATAATACAGAGAAATGGAGAAAGGAAGAGAAAGAGGTTCAGTATTGTGCGCAGGCAACTTCTCTCCCACTGCCGCGAGCCTGGTCTAACATTTTTGAGTGGTGTACATACAAATGTTTTTATCGGGGTCAAACCCCCCTTAATAAGGAGCGGAGCTACATGAGGAACTTACAGCCATTGTCTCAGATTCAGTTTTCCTCTGGCCTTCCTCAGATCCCAGTTTTGCATCAAATCTGTCAGAATCCGATCTGTTGTGTCCTGTTCTTTTTTGGCTGTTTTTGTTTGTCATTGGATCCTGAACCCCTGGATCTGTGTGACTGAGCCTTTCTATGAGGCAGAGGGATTGGACACCCTCCTCGGATCTGAGGTGTTTGGAGGCTCCTTCAGATCCGTCTCTCTTCGTTTCTTGAAGTTAGAGGTAGCATAGTGCATTGTGGGAAGAGGGAGGAGCTGGACACTAGGATCCAAAGTCTGGAATATGTGGCCGAGTTGGATGGGAAGATCGGATCCATAACCCATTAGTAAGGAAGAATGAAAATGGACAACACAGGTACCAAGTTATGGTAGGTACATAACTCCTAATTTTGTGTTATTAAGGGTTTATTAGCATGGAAGAAGGATTATGCTGGCATGTATTTATATTCCTCCTAAAACTACTGTTATGGACCATAGGCAGATTTTGAGAGAAATTGATAAAGCTTTCAACAGAGTGTATTTTTGGATAGGAGTTGGAATCTTATTTGCAGTAGTAAGATGTATCAGGGAGACCTAGAAAGGCAAATGTAACAAAAGAAGATGTATTTCTGAAGATGTATATTAAAATGTTTGGTGAAAACAATGTGATTTCAGTAGCAAGAACTGAGACACAATTTGCACGTTATTCCGCAAGATGTTTGTCATTCTAAATATTATTGGGCATGTTTCCATATTGTAGTTATTTCCATTGTATCTGTACTTGTTGATAACTTGTTTATTGCTATGTGCTAGCTTAAACTTTGTAGGCTATAAATTACTATTTTTTTCTAATTATGCATTTTTCTGTGCGGATTCTATATTTTAGATTATACATGTACTGCTGCTAACTGAACCCCAGATCATGGCAGAAAAGGGGCAGTGGACCAGCCCACCTACCTGGGAAAGAAAGGGTCTATGTTAAATATTTGAACATCCAAAATGAACGTTACATGGTCGAAACCAAATGATCGACATTTGGATGTTCGAATATCAAATAAAAAATAAATAAAAAAACGAAAAAAAAACACCTTTACAGTGTGAGCAGGGGGCAAGCCCCCCTGCGCCCCCCACACCCCCCTACTTAAATATACCAACTCTGAGACTACACTTCAGTGCAGAAAAGGGAAATTCTCCCTATCTACACCATACGGCACTGTTGAAAGTCAATCTTCAAACACTTGAAATTTGAACGTGTGGTCTCGACCATGTAATGTTCGAAATTTTAAGCTGTCGAAGAATTGACATAGACCCGGAAAGAAATAGTAAGTAAGAAATAAATTAGTGGCAGTACAGTGGTTAGTGTTATCACCTCACAGCAAGAGGTTCTTTGGTTCGATTCTTGGCTGGGGTGCCTTCTTTGTGGAGTCTGCATGTCTTCCCTGCATTCACGTGGGTTTCCTCCCACATTCCAAAGACACGCATCTGGAGCATTTCTTCCTGGGCTCTGCCCCAGTCCGACTTTCCTGGTAAACAAATGTTAAATAAAAAAAAAATATATAAAAAATAAAAAAATGCAGCAGCATGGCTAGACAGAATAAAAACATTGAAAGCTTTGATACTTATCCAATAACTGTATCAGGTCATGCACCATTAAAAACTAAGATGCAGGGTAAAGATTTAAAAATGATAATGGTTCTTTCTTACTTATTTGTTAAAAAGAGGGGAGTTTAATGAATAGATGGTAGCTATAATTTGAGTGTTGCTAGGGAAGATATAAAATTCACTGTTAAGCAGCTTTTTGATGATAACTATAGGATGCAAAAACTTTTAGCACAATAGCTTAGGCAAGGGAAACTAGAATAAGATGTAGACTGCCTTAGGGAGCCTACGACAAGAAAAATAACCAAAGATCCTATACAGGTGTTAGTGATGTTTCATAAATTTTATGAAGATTTGCATAACAGAAAGGAATGGAGAGCAAAGAACAAGCACAAATGGAAATACTTATGGAGGACTTAGAGGACAATGAGGTTCAACAATTAATAGGTAAAGTAAGAAGAGACAACAGTGATGTGTACAGTCAGTCATCAGGGAAGTTTTAATAAGAGATGCTATTCAAGTGGAAATTTGGAGGGTAGTAGGGAAGACAGTGATAAAGGTCTGGAAGGGTTTGTTTAACAGTATATTAAAAGCAGGAGAAGTACCACTATCGTGTAAGAAAGTTGTAGTGGCTGTATCACCTAAAAGAGGGTGTAAACTCTTCAAATCCAGTTTTGCATAAACCAATATTTATTTTAAACCATGATTAAAATGCCTATGTCTGTACTAGCTAAGAGAGTGGCAAAGATGTTACCAAAGTTGGTAAATATTGGGTTAGTGTGGTTTTGTGAAGTAGAGGCAAAAATGTCAAATAATTAATAGAACAATGGTGATCGAGGGGAAA
Source organism: Protopterus annectens (assembly GCF_019279795.1). Classification (NCBI taxonomy): domain Eukaryota; kingdom Metazoa; phylum Chordata; order Ceratodontiformes; family Protopteridae; genus Protopterus; species Protopterus annectens. The sequence goes on along the minus strand of NC_056737.1, from coordinate 472,517,684 downwards.
GTGAAGGTGAAAGTATGGGTAATAAGATAAAAGCAATGAAAATGTTTTCTGTCTTTTAAGCCTCACATAGTGAGTAAGGGTGCATTTTTTCAACCAGAGGAGAAGCTGTGGATGAAAGTAAAGGGTTGAAGGAATTTATTTGGGAGGGGAGGTCGGCAAGACTTTAGTGTAATAGGTTGCTTCACCCCATAAAACAAGGCATTTTAGGGTTACCTGGTTTGAAGGAGTGCTTTAAAGCCATGCAGGTCAAACTGATAAATATTACTCAAACAGAAGAAGGATGAAACTCATTCCATATAAAAACAGTCAAGCCTCTCAAAAACAGACATGGCGAACAACTTCATATACAGGTAAAATATAAGCACATGAAAGATATGAGGTCAGTTTTAGCAAAAAGATCTGATATTCCTCCCTCTTAAGAAAACCCTTATAACAAGGGGAAATCCATTCTGAGATTAAGTGTTTAAAACAAGGATGCTTGTCTGTCAGAGAGTAAATTAAATAAGAGTTTATTTTTAAACTAAATACTTCTCCTATTCCTAGCGAAGAGAGGGTTGCTACAAGACTCACCATGGCAATTACTTTGTATTGTCTAGTTTTAGAAATTTCAGAATCAAATGATGCAGTGGAATTAGCCTATGTGGAGTATCTTTCCCCATCAAACTTATGACTTCTCCTCCCGAGAATCTATCTTTTTGAGAGACACTTCATAGAATTCAGGAAGTCTTCAATTTCGAATCTAGGGAAATGTCTAAGGCTCAAACTCATTACACAGAGCTACTGAACCTTCCTGTCCCTAAACTTTGGCAGTCCCTCCAGTGCATTTTCTCTTGGGTGATGTGTATAAAGATGTATCATTGCACCCAGACTACCATTCCCGCTGCTCCTAGGAAGCCTGACTGCTTCTCTTGGGTGATGGAGTCCCACAAGCACTTCTACAAAAATGCAGTGGCAGACCCAGCAGTTGTGTTAAAATCTGCAAAGGGAGCCAGTGGATATGCATCCAAGAACCCTTTACCAAGTGTAAGGAAAGCAGACAGCGGACAGGTTTTGTAAGAAACCTTACACTTCAACCACTCTGGCTGTGAGGTCTCTTATGTGCCAGTTCTACATGCTGAAATACGTAGAGTCACTGCAGGAGCCAATGTAGAGGTATATCCAGGACCTGTGTAATGTCTCCCTACAAGATATCCACACACACACACACACACACACACACACACACACACACACACTCAAGTGTGAGTATGATTCTTTAGTTGCATCGTGCAGGGTGTCTGCCATAGGGTCATTCAGTCGAAGACAAGCCTGGCTGAAGATATAACTTGCTAAATGCTGAATCCCGTGGTGCGCCCTTGGATAAGGAGTTCATTTTTGGCCCCCCCAGTTGAGCAAGTGTTTGACAAACTGGACAAAAAATAGGAGACAGATAAAATCTACTAAAGAATTTTATCTGAACCCCACTTCTAGATACAAGAGAAGTTACCCTTCTAAGTCTTGGCCCTTCCCTTTTAAACAAGAAAAAACAAGACAGCCTATGTGGAAAAGGACCTCAACAAAGAAAGTGGCAAACCAAACAACATTCAAGACCTGGGGATTCAGTGAACCTGCTCCTACCAAAGGAGCAGCTATGATTGTTCCAAGCACCTTCTTCCCAGAAATCCCATCCTAACCATCCAGCCCCCTCCACTTGATAGGAAGACTATTCTCTTTCTACCATCACTGGCAAGACATAAGACAAATGGGTCTCACAGATTATAAGGAAGGGCTATGCCAGTCAATTTTGGGAAAACAACTACATTTCAAGGAATCCCCCCCCAAAAACACAATAAAACCTTCTTCCACCATTCTAAAAGAAATACTACTACAGGGGTCAAGTCAAAAGAGTGCCCCTAGAGGAAGAGGGCACAGGGTTTTACTCCCTCCTTTTTCTTGTCCCCAGGAAAGATGGTACCTGGAGGCCTATCCTACATCTTTCAAGACTAAATATGTTTCTAGTGGCACCAACATTTAGGATGATAACCCTTTAGAAATTATTGCCCCTTATCTTTGCAGGGGCATGGAAGGTGAATTGGGAAGAACACCTGCCTGCATGTTTCTGTGGCCTGGGAACCCAGAAAATACTTGCCATTTTGGGCGGGGGGGGGTTACATTACCAATTTTGTGCTTTACTGTTTGGTTTATCTACTGCTCCCAGAGTTTTCAATAAATGTCTGGCACTAGTCATTGTCTTTTTTTTAGGACACAAGGGGTCTACATCTGTCCTTACCTGGACAGTTGTCTGATTCAAGCAAAGTCTTCCTCAGGACTTCAAACAGCTATGCAAATCACCATGGATTGCTTTCAGAAGGTGGGTCTGACCTTTAACTTCTGGAAATCACAAATCCACTAAAGCACCAGGACTACCTTCTTGGGAGCAGTCATTCATAGACTTGGTTAAACAAAAGTCATTCCTGTCACAGGACAAATTCACCTTCTTTCAAAATACCTCAAAGACCTACACTCTTAAGTACTTCATCACTGCAAGGGCACTCCTCAGGGCCCTAGGTCTTCTTGCATTATAATGATCCCCTTGCTTAAGCTACATATGAGCTAGTTGCGATGTTCCCTAGAGAACACATGGTCTTAATATCAGCACCTTTGGAAGTCATGATCTCTCTGCTCCCACGTCTAAAAACAGATAGTCTGTCTTGGGAGAAGAGTGCTTGCAGCAACTCAGGTGACCCAGGTGTACACTTCCTCTTGCCAGAGACAACACAGACCCTGACAACAGATTCTGACAGGGCATGGGGAGACCACCTGAGACACTTCAGAGTCTAGGGGATTTTGGGCAGGCAGCAAGCAAAACAACACACCAGCCTAAAGGAGAAATTGGCAGTCATCGTTGCTGGGGTAAGCCCACTGCATCCTCCATGCTCCCACTATCTTAAATATACCTAATGAGAGATCTCTTGCTGGTTGCTCAGCAATTCAATGTATCACCCATAGCATCTTACATCCCTGATCTGGACAGTCTGCTGGCAGACTTCCAAAGCAGAACTCTCCTGGATCCCAATGAATGGATGCTGAAAAGTGAACTTTTTGTGTACCTTTTACACAACTGAGGAATAGCAGAGCTAGCTCTGTTTGCCTCTACCCAAAACAGATAGATCTAATGATGTCTTTTATATCTGCCTTCAACCTGCGAGTTATCAGATCTGAGTCTGAGCCATAGTTGGCTGTTTTAGAGTCTTCAGCCCAACAGCTCTGCCTGCTGTACTCAGAGTGCACTGCTCTCCCCTTCTGTCCTCCGATCTCATTTGCCAACTTAGAGAGTGCATCGTGGTCTACAAGATCCGCTCATTGTATCTTTTTTCTGGTGTTTTAGTTGTTGTAATAATCCTCTACCCTAGTTTGGAGTTTGTTTGTGTTTAGTAGATGTAGGTTTCAGTTTTGTTAGTTTGGTTAGTTGTTAGAGGTAGGTTAGACTGTTTTATTCTCTGTCTGTGTTTCTGCCCTTTCTTTTTTACCTAAAAATAAATAAATAAATAAAAGTTAATTTGTCGATGCAGTCATAGGACATTAGACAGTCAGGAAGTTAGGTTGTTTTATTGCTGTATAGTTAGAGATAGTATTTTGTGCTTACTGTGGTATATTGTTGTTGGAAGTCTTTTTCTAGGATGGAGAAATAGAAGAAAAAGGCTTCATGAATTGTGTTGCTTGTGGGCACAAGTTGTCCCCACAAGACACTTATGACTTCTTCATCTGTTGCTCGGGCACTGCCTACCTACCTACTTAGAAACTGACTGTACTGCACGTGCTGCCTTTGAGACATGAGCTCTCAGTGAGTGTCAGGTCAAGCTGGTGATTAAAGGGATGGTCTGTATGTGTAGACTGTCATCTTCCTCCCCTTCTCTTAGTAAAAACCCTGAGAGGAGGGAAAGGAAGTGGCCCAGGGCAAGGACCTGAAGTCCCAATCCAAGAATCGAACAGACCACAAGCAGTCTGACTCAGTGGCTGAAGATCAGCCAGGGCCAAAGGTTCACCAGCCTTTGGCTCTGATGATGTCAGGGCCAAAGCTGACTAGTTAGCTCCAGTCTCCTGGATTGCTGGTGCTGGAGAGACCCAAGTCTCCTGCCCTCAGCATCCCCGGTCCATTCTTAGCTGAGGACTTTTTCAATTTGGGTAGATTGCATATGCACTCCTTTTTCACCAATTACATCAGCAGAGTTTTGTTCTTCCCTATTCCCATGCCACAGTGACTATAGATGCTTCCCTTTTGTGGTGGGTGGTGGGGTGCATTTAGAAGAGAAGATGGTCCAAGGGACCTAGTCAAATTTCCAAGTTAAACTTCACATCAGTGTCTTTGAGATGAGAGCAGTCCTTCTAGTGTTATAGGTCTTTTAGAACCTCTTCCCCAGGGTTGTGATTGCTATCCAAGTAGAAAACATTCTAGAGATTTGGTACTTGAACAAGCAAGGGGAATGCAACCCTGTTCCCTATGTTGAGAGGCCATAAGGGTGTGACAATGGGCGAGGTCCCCTCAGTGATTTCTGATTGCAGTGTACATCCTGGGGAAATCCAACATTTTGTTGGACAGTTTGAGCAGCAGCATTCTTCTTCCTCACAAGTGGTCCCTGATCCCAGAAGTTGCTGCTCAGATTTTCCATTGCTGGGGCACTCCCTACTGCATTCTTTTTGTCCTCCCCATCAAACATGAATGCATCAGTTTCTGTGCCTTGATCCCTCCTGAGGGGCAGTCACCCACGGATAGTCTTCTGTATGCTTGATCTCTGGGACTCCTGTATGCCTACCCTCAGATGTGCTTGATAATCAAGTTTCTTAAAAAAGTAGCCCAATGCAGAGCAACAGTTATTCTTATTGCCTCATTCTGGCCCTAACATGTATGGTTCCCTTTTCTTTGGCCTCACCTGCATAGCTTTCGCTGGGTACTGGATCCACTCTTAGATCTGATCTCCCATCCTGCAGAGATGCCTCTGTCCAACCTCTGCTCCTTCAGATTGGACTGCATGGTTTCTCCAATTCCATTGATGGCCAGGAATACCAAGCTGTCTGACAGAGTTATACATATTCTCTCATTATCCTAGAAGTCTTTAACTTGGAAGATATACCCTAGTAAGTGAAAAATGTTTCTCCATTTAGGCTTCATCCAAAGATTTAGATCCGTTTTTGTCCCTTTGGATGCCATCCTGGACATATTGGCTGATCTTTTTTATGGTGCTTTGAGTTATTCTGCCATTATGGTTCAGCTGGCTGCCATTTACACTTTCCATATGGTCTTGGATAATACATCTTTTATTTATTTATTTATTTATTTGGTAAATCTTTGGTAGATTTAAATTGTTTGAAGACGTTCTGAGAGGTACTTTTTTAGTGCTGCCACCTATTTGAGATCTGGTACCCCCATGGAATCTTCCTGTGATACTACAAGTGCTTGCTGGTCCTCCTTTTGAACTTTCAGTTGTGGTATCTTTGAAGTTGTTGTCTTAGAAGACCCTCTTTCTAGTGGTTGTAACCTCTCCCTCTTCAAGCATTACCCTTTGTTTCTCATTTGATTTTTGAAATGGACAGAGTTACTCTTAGGACAAATCTTTCCTTTTTTGCCCAAGGTCATCTGTGAGTCTACTTCTTTACTAGCCCGCTCACTTGCTAGTCTTCTTTCCAAATTTCAGAACAAGAGAGAATATTTCCTTTATTGTTTGGATATCCATAGACAACTCAGATTTTATTTGGATAGTTCAAAACGTTTTAGGAAATCTACCCAGCTATTTTCCTTTTCCTAAGTTGAAGCTGGGAAGGCCTGTGTCTAAAATGATCCTGTCCGAATAGCTGTCCAGTTGTATTTCATTTGCTTACTTCTTGAGAGGAATTCCTTACCTGTGAGGCCTAGAGGCCATTTTACTAGAGCAGTAGGTACTTCAAATGCTCTTTTCTTGTAGGCTTCTATTGATGTTTGTGCTGCAGCTGCCTGGTCCTGTACTCTTTTCTTTGTTTCCCATTAAAAGCTGGATGTTTAGTCTATATCAAGACCTTCATTTGTTTCCACCATTTTGCAGAATGTTCTGTCCTAGGGCTTCCTTTGTTTTTTTTCTGGCTGGGGACTTTGTCTGACAGGTTGAAGCTGGATGGAAAAGACAACATTAAATTCAAAAATCAGGTACCTACCATGATGATAGATCCATGTTGTCTTCTTCTGTCTGGTTCAACCATCCCTCCCTCCTTACCCCTTTCAGATTGGCATGGTGGTTAGCTGAGTGCTCCTAACTGGTCTTGGCAGTCAGGTTTATGAAACACCCTTCACCGGTCCTTGTCTTTTGCTTATTTTACTGCCATATTCTTGTTGATGTAGTGAATTTGATATTTTGTCGGGGGGGGGGGTGATTAAGGGCAAACATGATCTGAAAAGGGAAATGGAGTGCGGAGTACTATGGTCAGGGGAGGTGGAGCTCCCTGGCTGAAGACTCAAAAATGTCTGGCTTCGGATCAGAGTCAGATCTGATAAACTACAGGTTGAACTGGACATAAGAATACAACACAAGTCTATTATTATGTTAAGTACATAACTTTCATTTAAGCAAATTATGTTTTAGAACCCAGTAGAAAGGGTCAGAGAGACAGGGTGCCTTCTCCTTCAGGTGGACAAAGCTCTTTCTATATGCTTTTCCACTGATACACCCTTATCCCCAGGATATTTCTAAAGGATGGGGTCAGACAGACCCAAAATGATGCTAATTGTTCCCTTGAGGCCAAGGAAGCATTGATTCTGCCTTTTTCTGAACTTCAGCAGGGGCAAAGCCAGAACACTCCCACCAAATATGTACCTTCTAAACCACGAAAAAGTGGTCTGTCATGCATTCCAATCCGAGGACTCTCAAGCTAAGAGTTTGGAAGTTTGGATAATGATGCCATCTACTCTGTCTTACTCCTAGGATGTCTTATCCATTCTGAAAGAGGCTAGAAAACCAAATACTCAAAATTCATGTATGGCAGAATGAAAAATGTTTTCTGTCTGGTGCAATTCCACGATATTATCCCTTCTCAAGCAAATCTAGAGGAGACACTTGAATATCTGTCTTATTTATTCAAACAGGAACCGTCTTACTCTAGAATCAAGGTTCATACTTCTGCCATCTCAGGTTGCCTCCCAGTTTCCTCACCTTTCTATTCCCACCCTCATATGAAACAATTTCTGAAGGGAATAATACACTTCAGGCCATTCTAAAGGGAACCTGACCCACCTGGGACCAGAATTTTTGTTCATAGGTTCATAGGTTCATAGGTTCATACTAGGCTATCTGCCCGAGGGCATTTACAAGCCTAGCCCATCGTTTTGTGGCTTACGCCACCCCTTTAGTATGGGGAACTATACCCATTATTTTTCTGTGCCTCTGTCGAGCAGTGACACTGAGGTAATCCCTGGGGTATATCTGCGATCTCCCATCCATTGGTCAAGATTTCTCTTGAACAAGGCCAGCGAGGTGCTCTGCCTCACATGTACCGGGATTTTGTTCCACAGCATAGGGAGTCTTTGGGTGATGAATCTATCCCTCCAGCACGTCCTATTAATAGCCGTGTCAAGGTTTAAGTCTCCCGCCCTTGTGGCTCTGATGGATCTAGATTTTTGAGGTGAAGCATATTCATCAAATCTGGGTTTGACATGGCCTTGTATGTTAGGCAAAGGTCACCTCTGAGCAAGCGGTGGCGACTGAATAGAGCTGGAGTTCTTTCAGTCGGGCAGCATAGGACAGATTTTTGAGACCCTTTATCCTTTTGGTGAGGAACTTTTGTGGCCTCTCCAGCTGCTGCAAGTGTCGGGTCAGATACATTCCGAATGGGGCATTGTACTCAATCATTGGTCTGATGAGTGATGAGTAAAGGGAGACTATGACCTCCCTTGATCTAGATGAGAATCCCTTCATGATAAGGTGGGCAATGTAGAAGGTCTTCCTAACTACTTTAGCTACATGGGTGTCGAATGACAGACTACTATCAACCTGGGTCCCCAGGTCCCTGATAACTTCTTCTGTGCTCAGTGGATTGCCACCTATTTGGTAGCTAGGGGTAACCTTGTTTTTCCCGAAGGGTATGACTATGCATTTTTGGCATTTAACTTTAGGCCGTGGCTCTGGCACCAGTTATCCGCTTCTGTGAGACCCTTCTGAAGGATATCTGTGTCAGATGTGTTTTCTACTATGGCGCCCAGTTTGCAGTCATCTGCAAACTTTGTCAGCCATAACCCTCCTGTGTTTGCTTGTACTTGGAAAAGTAGATGCCAAACAAGAGTGGGCCCAGGACTGAGCCCTGTGGGACACCACTTGTGACAGGCTTTGAGTCTGACATGGCGCCAGCAGCTCTGACCCTGTGGGTTCTGTCACTCAGCCAGTTTGCAACCCATCTTGTGATGTATGGGTTGACATTTAAGCTGATGAGTTTTTCAATGATACCCGAATGGGGTATTGTATCGAAGGCCTTAGCCAGATCGAGGTAGGCTGTATGGACTGCCTTTCCCTCATCAATGGCTTTGGTGACTGTTTCGAAAAAGTCAACCAAGTTTAAAAGGCATGATCTGCCTTTGACAAAGCCAAACTGGGTTGGATCCAAAGTCTGCAAATTCCCTATGTCTTTATTTATGAGGTCCATTATGATCCTCTCCATGGCTTTGCAGATAAGGCTTGTCAAGCTAATGGGCCGGTAATTTCCAGGGTCAGTGGAGGCACCGCCTTTGTGAAGTGGTACCACAGTTGCAGTGCGCCACTCCTGGGTGCGTATCCAGAGGTAAGACTTTGATTAAACAGCTGTCCTAGCTGTGGGTTTAATTCCTCATTGAGTTCATGGAGCACACAGCCGGGGACACCATCAGGTCCCATGGATGCTGTGTTTTTGCTTTGGAGAGAGCAGTTCTCACTTGGGCGCTGGAGATGTTTGGGGGCTGCAATCGTTTGGTATAGATATCTCTCCTTTTGGGGAGGGGAGAAGTTTGCACTGAACCTGTCAGCCAGTATGTTGGCAATGTCTGTAGGATCAGTAATCTTCACATCATTTTGAACTAGCTCTGAGCATATCTGGGAGTTTCCTCCCAGGTTTCTAACATAGCTAAAGAAGGCCTTATGATTGTCTTTTGAGTCTTTAGCTATTTTTCTCTCGAAATTTGCTTTGGATGATTTTATGAGAGCTCTTAGTTTTTTACTTATAGTGATCAAGGGTGTCTTACCTTTTAAGGATTTTGCTCTATCTTGTAGTAGCTTCCTCCTTTTGTTGTAGAGTTTGTTTATGGCTGGGGTCCACCAGACTGGACGCTTGCCTTTGGTACAAAGAGTCTTTGTTTTGCTTGGGATTGCCTTATCCATGCAGTCCTGCAGGTGCTGGTAGAAGGCATTTGTAAGTGATTCAGCGGCTTGAGTACTGTTTTCCGCCAGTTCGGGGGCCTTAAAGGAGACCACACTAGTCTTTAGAAGTGTGAAGTCGGCTTTTGAGAAGTTCTTTACTGTGGTCTTTTTTATTTCAGGTGGGGTGGGATGAGGACCTCCAGCGAGATTAGTTTGTGGTCTGATCTCACCAGTGAGGGGTACACCTCCGGTGTTGAACATTGTGCTCCCATGTTCGTGATGATGAGATCAAGTATGTTATCTCCTCTTGTGGGATGGTGACTAGTTGTTCCATGGCATTTGAGTTTATGAATTCCAGGAACTTTTGGGCTAGGGTGTTTTGGCTTGAGTAGTGTTCCCAGTCTATATTAGGGTAATTGAAGTCACCTAGTATGATGGTGTTTGGTGATACATTTATCCCTCTAGTGTTTTCAGGAAGGCCATGTGAGGTTCCTGAGTTTGTGAGGGTGGCCTGTAACATGCTACAATTTGCAGAGCAGTCTTGCCTATGGTTAATTGCACCTGGATGGTCTCCGATGCATCGTCGTTGCCACCAGTCTTGAGGTGTGGGTGTCCTTGATGAATATGGATACCCTCCTTTCTTGGTATTGTCCAGATTTTGGGGCGGAACGCATGATATGAGGTAAAACCTGATAGCGCTGGGGTGCTCTCAGGAGCCTTGAACCAGGTTTCTGTCACAGCACAGACATCGATGTTCTCCATACTGAGAAGGGCCTCGAGTCGTGCATTTTGAGATTTAGACTTCTGGCATTGAGCAGCATTACCCTTAGTTTTTTCCTTTTTTGTGTTCTAGGGTGGTAGGTTTAGAATTTGAGCCTTGCCTAAAAAGGCACTATGGGGTGGCAAGAGCCTTTGCCAATATCCGGAATCCCAGGGTGACAGGTGCAAGCTGTCCCTTTGCGAAGCGTGGCTTGTCCAGCATGTCATCCCAGGCAGACAGACACTGGATCCCCTTTGAATGACACCAGTGTTTAAGCCAATTGTTAAAGCTGATCATCTTATCTCTGTATTGTGGCATCATTCTTGGTGAAGGTAGGATACTGCTCAAGGTCAGGGTCATACCTGTCTGGGCTACATAATCAGAGAGCTCCTCAATGTCTCTTTTCATGTAGTCCAAGGAGGTACGTCTCAGGTCGTTTACACCAGCGTGGACAATGACTGAATCATATTTGTACCTGCTGTTGAGAGACCTGAGTGCTTGCTTTATGTGGCGGATTCTAGCGCCCGACAGGCAGCTTACTGTGACCTTCTCCTTACTCAGTCTGGTGAGCGGGACGTCAGTGTGTCTGACTATGGAGTCACCAATGACTAGTGTGTCTGGCATTGTGTTTGGCCTTAAGGGCTGTGACTGTTTGACACTCTGACTGTGAGGTCTATGTGTTGCAGGTGTTGTGTTCTGAGGTGGTGGTTGTTTGGGTGTCTGCTTTGGTGGCCTCTGCTGTTTTGGTAGATTATTGATCAGAGCCTCCAAGTATGTCTTTGTGTGTTTATGTGTATGATTTGAGGTTGTAATGGTAATATGTGAGACTGGGTCTATAGTGTGTGTGGTAACCTTCTCCTCCTGACTGGTCTTGCCAGTCCTATGTTGAGAGAGCTCAGCCTCCAGTTTGGCCGTATAGTTGCATCTCTCGCATGTATTTGTGTTTTGTGGGAGGAGGAGAGGGTTGTCCCGTGTACATGAGGCAATTGTAACATTGCCTCAATATTCCCAGGTTCACCAGCTGAGCAGGAGAGGACACTAGCAACTGATCCCTCGACATGCTAGAAGGAATAGACAAAAAAAACTTTAAAAAAGATTCTGGGGGACGTGGGTGACCGAGAAATGGGGGTTGCCTTTGGGGTACTATCTATGACAAGAGTGCCGTATCAAGGTAATAAGTACTGTAGGAGTAAGTGCTACGTTTAACAGATAGAGAATAGTCTACTTGGAGTCAAGTAGAGATGATCTTTTTAATTATAGGATCGCTGATTAGATCAGTAGTATAGTTCGAGGAAGGTAGTTTTAAGGGAAAATTTGAAGAGTGGACTTTAGGTAGCGAATAGTTTAAACCTGCTTAACCGGCTGCCCTAGTGTGCAACAGTAGCAACTCCGCTAAATCGGGCTAAATCGGGCTAAATCGCTAAAGCGTGCTTTATAGCAGGGGGTTGGAAAAGACAGGAAATGACACAAATTGGCCAACAAACCACAAGTCACTGCCCTAAACCACTCCTCCGAGGACAAATGAAGGAGTTATGGAAATGACCCCTAGTGGCCAATAAAACTACAGTTTCAAGTCAGTAACCACCTCTCCGGGGGCAGGGAAGCTGCTCAATGTTAGTCACTGCCACTGATAAACACAGAGACCCTCCTTCAGCCCAAGCAAAAATGGCCTCACAGAAACTTTCAAACAGTTCAGGAACAGCAAGCCTGTAACTGAACTTTTAACTCTCAGAAAAGTGGGAAAAAAGCAAGATTTTTTTTTTTGTTTTGTTTTTACAGAGATAGCAGAGGTTCACAAGTAATATCAAGTTATAACAGTGCAGTAAATGACCCCACACAAGAGTGCTAGGTCAAGGACAGAAAATATGCAAGTTTTAAGAAAAAACGATTTAAAATTAAGTGCAAACAGGAAATTCAGCAAACAGCTTTTGGTTGTGCTCTAAATACAGCTACTAATACAGAAATCAAGTTTAACAAGCCAGAAAATGCTCAAGCTAGGCAGCTATGCAGAAAACTTAGCAAATAAACAGAGAAAAAATACTTAAAATCTCAAAAGTGGCTCCCTTCTTTTCTCAGCGTTTTTCCTCTTGGAGGGTGCTTCACCAACAGCCAACAAGCCTGAAAAGACGCTCAAACCACGAGGCAACTAGGTTTTAAGAGGGGAAGATGAAGGAGTTGTGGAAATGACCCTAGTGGCCAATAAAACGACAGTTTCAAGTCAGTAACCACCTCTCCAGGGGCAGGAAGCTGCTCAATGTTAGTCACTGCCACTGATAAACACAGAGACCCTCCTTCAGCCCAAGCAAAAATGGCCTCACAGAAACTTTCAAACAGTTCAGGAACAGCAAGCCTGTAACTGAACTTTTTTAACTCTCAGAAAAGTGGGAAAAAGCAAGATTTTTTTTGTTTTTGTTTTTACAGAGATAGCAGAGGTTCACAAGTAATATCAAGTTATAACAGTGCAGTAAATGACCCCACACAAGAGTGCTAGGTCAAGGACAGAAAATATGCAAGTTTTAAGAAAAAAGCGATTTAAAATTAAGTGCAAACAGGAAATTCAGCAAACAGCTTTTGGTTGTGCTCTAAATACAGCTACTAATACAGAAATCAAGTTTAACAAGCCAGAAAATGCTCAAGCTAGGCAGCTATGCAGAAAAACTTAGCAAATAAACAGAGAAAAATACTTAAAATCTCAAAAGTGGCTCCCTTCTTCTCTCAGCGTTTTCCTCTTGGAGGTGCTTCACCAACAGCCAACAAGCCTGAAAGGCGCTCAAACCACGAGGCAACTAGGTTTTAAGAGAGGAAGATGAAGGAGTTATGGAAATGACCCCTAGTGGCCAATAAAACTACAGTTTCAAGTCAGTAACCACCTCTCCGGGGGGCAGGGAAGCTGCTCAGTGTTAGTCACTGCCACTGATAAACACAGAGACCCTCCTTCAGCCCAAGCAAAAATGGCCTCACAGAAACTTTCAAACAGTTCAGGAACAGCAAGCCTGTAACTGAACTTTTAACTCTCAGAAAAGTGGGAAAAAGCAAGATTTTTTTTGTTTTTGTTTTTTACAGAGATAGCAGAGGTTCACAAGTAATATCAAGTTATAACAGTGCAGTAAATGACCCCACACAAGAGTGCTAGGTCAAGGACAGAAAATATGCAAGTTTTAAGAAAAAAGCGATTTAAAATTAAGTGCAAACAGGAAATTCAGCAAACAGCTTTTGGTTGTGCTCTAAATACAGCTACTAATACAGAAATCAAGTTTAACAAGCCAGAAAATGCTCAAGCTAGGCAGCTATGCAGAAAAACTTAGCAAATAAACAGAGAAAAAATACTTAAAATCTCAAAAGTGGCTCCCTTCTTCTCTCAGCGTTTTTTCCTCTTGGAGGGTGCTTCACCAACAGCCAACAAGCCTGTAAAGACGCTCAAACCATGAGGCAACTAGGTTTTAAGAGAGGAAGATGAAGGAGTTATGGAAATGACCCCTAGTGGCCAATAAAACTACAGTTTCAAGTCAGTAACCACCTCTCCGGGGGGCAGGGAAGCTGCTCAATGTTAGTCACTGCCACTGATAAACAGAGACCCTCCTTCAGCCCAAGCAAAAATGGCCTCACAGAAACTTTCAAACAGTTCAGGAACAGCAAGCCTGTAACTGAACTTTTTTAACTCTCAGAAAAGTGGGAAAAAGCAAGATTTTTTTTTGTTTGGGTTAAAGGTAAAATTTTACAAGAAAAATTTTACTCCAAAAACCCCCACCAAGAAAAAACAAAGGAGGATTAGCCGTTTTAAAAACCCATTTTAAAATTCAAAAGGTACCAAACAGCTTTTTGTTTAAAAAGTTTTCTTAATCAGATTCAAGGGAACCCTGCTCCCAAAGCCAATGCAAAAAAACCCTTAAAATTTTCGGGGAAACATTATAATTCTAAAAATTTGGCCCTTTCTTTCTCTCCCAGGTTTCCCTTTGGGGGCTTCAAACCCCAAACAGCCTAGGAATTCAAACCTTTCCCTACCTGGATGCCTGAAAACCCCAAAAAAACAATAACAGAAGACTTACAAAATACTATGCTGAAACCCTTTTTACATAAATTCAGAAAGGTTTTTTTCCCTTTCCCAAAAAACCCTTTTTGGGGTGCAAAATTTTTAACCCCAAAAAAATGGCATTCCAAAAAGCAGAAAGGAAAATTCTCAATTCTTGTTTAACCCAAAAACCTTTTTCCAAAAACCCCAAAAACCAGGAAAGGGATTTGCATTCCTGGCCCCCAAAAACAATGGCTTTTTAAAACCCACAGGGTCCCCAAAATTTTTGGGGCCACCCAAAAGAAAGCCTGAAACAAAATTCCCATCCTTGGCAAGGTTCATGGTGGGAAGGCCTGTAACCCAAAAGGATGCCCTTTTAAAAAAGGGGCAAACCCATCACACAGATGCCTAGACCTGGTGGGGCCAATGTAAGTGCTTAAAACCTAGGCCCAAGCCCCTTTAACCCCCCTTAAATCAAAAAGGAAAGGTGGAGTAAAATTAATCCACCTTTCAGACATTTTAAGGAACCATTTGAAAACCGAAAACCAAGAGGACACAACAAACGGGGAAAACCCCTTCCCAAATGGGTGGTTCCACGGGGTTAGGGGAAGGGCCCACCTAAAACCCAATTACCCCAATTTATGTACCAGGAAGGAAAACATTCTAGCAGACATATTAAGCAGAACTACAACAGATGCACTGCGAATGGATGCTGCATCCAGGACATCTTCAAAACCATCACAAGAGAATGGGATTACCACAAATAGACTTGTTTGCATCCCCATTCAATCACCAGTTGAAGAAATTCTGCACAAGGGACTTACCACCCACTTGCTTGGAAGGTGGACTCCCTATCCTTCAGTTGGAAAAGCCTGACAGCATACGCATTCCCACCACTTCCTTTGATGCACAGGGTGCTTCTCAAGATCAAAGAGGAATGTCCGAGGATCATTCTGATAGCCCCAGACTGGCCAAGACAACATTGGTATCCACTGCTGAGGAGCATGTCCCGGGAACAAATATGGACACTGCCCCTGATCCCATTACTGCTGACACAAAACAACTACAACATCCTGCATCCAAACCTAAAAACTCTGCAGCTAACTGCCTGGAACATTACATAACAGCAATTAACCCAAATTTATCCCAAAGGGTTAAATACATAAACCTGAGGCTCGTAGACCTTCAGCAAGAAAAATTATGCAGCAAAATGGAAAAGATATCTCATCTGGAGTACTGCAAAGGGGCAAGATGTGACACTGGTGAACATAGCCAACATCCTGGGTACTTGGCGGGCTCTTTCGCATACAGGCCTGTCCTATTCCTCCATCAAGATACATGCATCAGCTATTTCAGCAGAATACAGCTTGGATCCTCCTGTCTTCTCACATCCTCTGCTCAGACAGTTTCTGAGAGGAATTAAAATGTAAAACCTCCCAGGAAACCTCCATTGCCAGCATGGGACTTGAACTTTGTGCTAGAAAAACTGACTCTACCTCCTTTCGAACCAGCAGCTACAGCAGAATTGCAATACTTATCCTGGAAGACTGCTTTCCTGCTGGCAATAACTTCAGCAAGAAGGGTCTCTGAACTACAGGCATTAATGGCAGTACAACCCTTCCTGATCTTCCATCAAGATAGAGTGTCGCCGAGAACAAATCCTACATTTATGCCCTAAGGTGGTATCCAGAGTCTCTTTAAATCAGGCTATCCACCTTCCTACATTCTTCCCCAATCCACAGAACAGGGAGAAAAACTCTTGCATACCTTGGATGTACCACGGACAATTCGCTACTACCTGGACAGGACAAAAAACAATAGAAAAACTGACCAGCTTCTGGTAGCATATGCAACAGGAAAGGAAGGAAAACCAATTTCTAAACAGACAATCTCCAAATGGATAGGAAATTGCATTAGATTTTGTTACTCCTACCATGGAAAGAAAACTCCAGAGAACATCAGGCCTCACTCCACAAGGGCTACAGCCACTACCACAGCTTTCTTCTGAGGAGTGGCTACCAAGGACATTATAGAGGCTGCTACTCGGACCTCCGTGCATACATTTGCCAAGCATTATAACTTACCTCTATACTCTAGATCCCATGCTGGTTTTGCCACTGCTGTTTTGCAAGGGATGCTGACTACACCATAATCTATTCTCATTTCCTCCTCCCCTAGTCTAGCTATGGTATTCTACCCATTTGTAAAGACTGCAGATGCATCCTTGAAGGACATAGTACAGTTTTGTACCTACCATAAATGTAGATGTCCGAGAGGAATGCATCTGCAGATCAGAATTACCACCCTCCTTCCCTCTGAGGTACTCCTAGGGTGCCACCAATCTTCAGCTAGCTTGGGGATCTATTATGGTGTATTTGTTTGTATATATGTACATACATGCTTATTTTGTGTGTTTGCTCTCTACTATTTGGAAACTTTGGCATTTATCCAAATTTAGCCATCCAAGAGGGCACCTGGCATCTGGGGCAAGAAACACTGAGGAAAATGGCGTAGGCGGATGCCTTTATACCCGAATGACTGCCGCTATGACGTCGGGTGAAGTGCGACACCAGCCAAAGCCAGACCCAGACTTTGGAATCCGGCCGACCGAAGGGCTGCCTGACGACAGGACAACCCATTTGTAAAGACTGCAGATGCATTCCTCTCGGACATCTACATTTATGGTAGGTACAAAACTGTAAACACGACTTTACCAGCAGATAAAAACGGATGTAGCCCACACCACAGTGTAATCCAATGCTCGAGACCAGGTTCAGCACAAACGTGTTTATTAAAAAGTAGATAGTCCTCCAAACATAAACGCCTTTGTTAAAAACAACACATTGCGTTCTCGTTCCCAATAGACTTCATCAGAAAAAGACCAGTGCATCCAATGATTTACTTATATATATAACCATCAATTAATCCTGATTACATTCAATTAATCATTCTTATTTAAATTTAAAGCAGAATTGCCAAGTACTGAACACTAAAACATAGTAAATTCATTCATATGAAGCAAATTCATTCATACAAAATGCAGTATGATCAGCTTACTATAATTAAAAAATAAATATAATAAATATGTATACAATTAATTTAAATATCATTTAAATAGGAACTTGTTATAATAAATATGTATATATAAATATATGTAGTTAAAATTGCATTATTTAAAAACTGTATGATTTAAAAACAGCCCAGTTTAATCAAGTCATGTAGCAAATGCATAAAGAACATAAATACTTTGTTAATATTAAAATTCAAACTCAATATTATTATTAGTATGTCAAAATTACACTTTATGATATAAATATATAACATATTGTTTCATAATATATAAATAGAGGAATAAAAAAACTCATTTAGTTAGTAAAATATTAAAACATTAACAGAACTAACTTTGGGGAGAGAATTCAGAATGCAGAATTCATAATGCATGTGTATCTGAAGGTAGTGCAAAGGTGACCTCTAGTGGCAAAAGCTGGTATATATTTGTTCTATAACTTTGCTGCTCTTAATTTCAACAAGGGTAATATGGTAATATTGTCATTTAACCCTGGATATTTGTCCGCATTTAATGCTATTTGCCACCATAATTCTCTATATTCTATTCTAGTTTCCCAGGGTCCCCCCCGAATATCCATTTGTGTAATAATAAAAGGACTGAAGAACACACTCAAGCATTGGTATTAGAATATAATGGTATAAATAGAGAAATAAGTAAAATAATTTTTAAAGAATGGGAGAGGTTTGTGGCCCTTTCCGATATAGAAAACATATCGAACATCCCCAAAACAATAATTTATAGGAATTCTAGGAATGTGGGGAATATTTTGGAAAGCAAGAAAAAGGTTAGTAATAGAAATAACAATAAGAAGGGCACTTATAAGTGCGGGCATTGTGCTCAATGTTGTTATATATTAAATGGAGAAGGACATTATATATCAAGTAGAAATAAAATGATTACTAGCCCTGAATATTATAATTGTGATACACAAGGAATAGTATATCTTGCTTTTTGTGAAAAATGTGAGGCTTTCTATGTTGGGAAAACTGAAAGAGCTTTGAGAAAACGTGTATATGAACACTATTATGAAATTTCTGTCAAGAAAGAGAGCAATGCTTTATACAAACATAGTAAAGTTTGTAAAGAGTTTAAATTTAAGTTTTTAATAATAGAACATATACAAATGGATATTATAACAAGTTCCTATTTAAATGATATTTAAATTAATTGTATACATATTTATTATATTTATTTTTTAATTATAGTAAGCTGATCATACTGCATTTTGTATGAATGAATTTGCTTCATATGAATGAATTTACTATGTTTTAGTGTTCAGTACTTGGCAATTCTGCTTTAAATTTAAATAAGAATGATTAATTGAATGTAATCAGGATTAATTGATGGTTATATATATAAGTAAATCATTGGATGCACTGGTCTTTTTCTGATGAAGTCTATTGGGAACGAAAACGCAATGTGTTGTTTTTAACAAAGGCGTTTATGTTTGGAGGACTATCTACTTTTTAATAAACACGTTTGTGCTGAACCTGGTCTCGAGCATTGGATTACACTGTGGTGTGGGCTACATCCGTTTTTATCTGCTGGTAAAGTCGTGTTTGGAGTATTTTCAGCAGTTCCTTTTGTTTTTTCTAGGTACAAAACTGTACTTTTGCAAGTGCCGGTCGGCCAACTCCTGAAATTTTCATTTTCGAGTTTCAGAACCAAAGTCTTCGAAAAAAGTTAAGTACCCCATTGGGGATTCTTTTTCTTGCTCTTAACCAAAGTCAGTAAAGGTTAACAGCTGTCTTACCTGTGGAAAGCAAATACCTCATAACGATTTTCATTCATACTGCATTCCTTGCTTAGGCCCAGACCACGATGTCCCTCGCTGTCTGTTCTGTGCCTTATCCAACCCCCGAATAATTTGTCGTCGGTCTATTTTCGCAGCAAATTATTTTGGTACTTGGTTTAACTATCCAGAAATTGCTTCGGTAAGCTATCCGACTACCGATATTCCGGAAAAAAATGTAAAGATAAAGACAGAGGCAAACCTCACAGGTCCAAAACTGCCGACGACAGTTCCGTTAAGCTAGTCGCCAGTTTGCCGGTACTCAGTGAGGCGCTTTTGCAGCCCCTGATACCCGCTACTTCAGATTCGTAGGCCTCTACTGAGACCCATTCGGAGTCCGGTATGCCACGAGATGCTTCTTTGACTATGGAACCTGCGGATGTCTCTTCCTTGGATGGGTCCAGAGCCGCTGTGCAGACACCGGCTTCTGAGGGTGTATTCAGGCCTACAGATTTGCATTTCAAACCGATGCCATCTTCTTCGTCAAGGCCTAAAACTCGACCCACACCTAGAAAACCAATGTCCAAACCGCATGGTCAGGCCCATATGCCTAAAAAACAAATGCTTAGAATGGCCTTCCCTCTCTAGGAGACCTAGAACTGATTTTCCTTCTGATTCTTCTGATCAGGATTCTGAAATTTCTGTTTCTTTTGATTACCAGGATTTGCCCTTATCTACCTATGAGGATTCTGATGCAGAAGATTCCATTCCCTTTGCTTCTGATGCAGAGGATTCCATTCCCTTTGCTTCCCCATCCAGAGGATTTTTCTTTTGGTGAAACCTTGCACACTCTTAGGGAGCATTTCCGCTGACTCCAAAAAGAGGCTTAAGGAATTTTTGCTCCTTACTCAACACAGGCCTTTAGCTATCCCTCCTGTTCTGGACATTGTAGATTATGCCTTCTTGGAATCTAGCCTGGATGCAGACACTTTACCTCCAGCTCCCAGAAAACCTGACAGGTATTACAGAGTACCTGACTCTCACAAGTTCCTCTTCAAGAATCCTACTACGGATCCAGAGACCATTTCTCAAGGACCAAAAGGCATTAAGGCTACTGCTGCCCAAAACCCTACCCCCTCTGATAGAGATTCCAGGGCCTTGGGACAGATGGAGTAAGAAGGTATACACTTCTGCTACTTTGGCCATTAGGGCCTTAAATTGCCGCTCACATATGTTAAAGTATCAGCAGCATATTATGGGACTACTTAAACAGAAAATGATGTTGATTCCTGACTGTGCTGAACATAAAGAATTACAGGATTTAATGCATTCTGCTGAACAAGTTGGTAAACATACTTTGCAATGTGGTTTTAACTCTTTAGAAGCATCTTGCAGGGCTGCTGTCACTGGGTCTGCACTTAGAAAGCATGCTTGGCTTAAGTAGCAAAACTTGCCAGATCATGTTAAAGCTAAATTACTGGATGCTCCCTTAAACCAAGACCGCCTGTTTGGCAACAAAGCAGAAGAAGTCCTTAAAATGATGGAGGAAAAAGCTAAATCTATGCAAACTGTTAAAGATTTCCTGCAAGTACAGCCTCCCAGATTTAGTAGTCATTGGCCTTCTAAGAATTGGTCCTTTCCAGTCTCTTCCAGACTTTCTCAGTCCAAACTCAGGAACAGCAGACCACCTAGGCTACATTCCCAAGGTACACATAGGCCTAAGCAGTGGGGGGGGGGTCCCACTTCTAAAGCTGGAAGTAGTAAGACACCCCCCTATGGAAAAATGTCACAATGACTTAACCTTAACCCTTCCAAGCCCTGCTCAACTGCCTGCTCCCTTAGGGGGAAAGCTCGACCTGCATGCTAAAAACTGGGAACTCATTACCCAGAACAAATGGGTTTTAAATATAGTTTTCCAATGATATACAGATTCCACTTCCATACCTTACCAACTCCAAACGGTTGGCCAGACCTACCCCCTAATCAGTAGGCAGAGACTCAACAGCAGAGTCTCTCTCTTCTAAGTATTAGGGCTATTCAACCTGTCCCAGCAGAAGAAAGGCGACAAGGTTTTTACTCAAGACTTTTCCTGGTACCCAGAAAAGACAACTCCTGGCATCCTATCCTGGACCTCTCTATTCTAAACACCTTTTTGGTAATCCCAAGATTCAAAATGCTAACACTTCAACAGCTGCTTCCTATGCTAGGCAAAGATGCCTGGTTGGCAACCTTAGATTTAAAGGAAGCTTACCTGCACATTCCAATAAGAGAATCTTGCAGGAAATAGCTACTCTGCAGAGCCAGGCTTCATGCACTATCAGTTCTCTGCACTTCCCTTTGGCTTATCTACTGCACCCAGGGTATTCACAAAGTGTCTAGCTCCAGCCATTGTGTTTTGCAGGCAGAGAAATATTCAAATATACCCATACCTGGCCGATTGTCTGATACAGACAGAAAGCCAGGACATGCTATTAAAACATCTGGCATTTGTAAAGAAACTTCTAACCTCTCTGGGGTACACCATAAACAAAAAGAAATCTCATCTAGTACCCTGCCAACAGATTGTATTCCTGGGAGCAAGCTTGAACACAACTTCCCAGATGGCTTACCTCATGCCAGAGAAACAAGTTTATTTGACAGCCTACTTCAAACTACTGGCCACAAAGACCCAGCTATCTGCAAGGAAAATCCTGCAAGCCCTGGGGTTCATGGCCTCTTGCATTCTACTAATTCCATATGCAAGACTGCATATGAGGAAACTACAGTGGTATCTAAAAAGCCTATGGTATCAACATTCACAGGACCTGGAATCAATGATTCCTATCATTCCTTTGTATAAAGACAGAGTTCCTTTGGTGGGAAGAGGCCTGCCACCTCAACAAGGGTCTCCCTTTCAATCTACCTCCTGCTGCCTAAACCCTGACTTCAGGCACATCAGACTATGCATGGGGGGCTCACTTGGCAGGGCAGTGCATTCAGGGCACATGGAACCCCAGTCAGATGCACCTGCATATCAACCAAAAACAAATGTTAGCTCTACAGAATTCCCTAACAGCCTTCAAGGACCACATCTTTCCAGGACAATTATTGGTAAAGAAAGACACCACCACAGTTATGTGTTACATAAACAAGCAGGGGGAATCCACTCGTACCCTCTCTGCAGACTAGCCATGGCTCTGTAGAACACAGCCTTGAGCTACCAAATGTACCTACAAGCTCAATTCCTGCCAGGCAAACTAAATTCACTGGCAGACGACCTAAGCAGAAATTTCATGGACTCACACTGATGGAAACTGGAACCAAAAATATTCAACCTCTTGAGGAACAAATGTGGGACTCCAGAGATAGACTGTTTGTCTCCCCACAGAACTACCAATTGGACATATTCTGCACAAGGACTCCCCACACTCAAGCTTGGAAAGTGGATGGCCTGGCCTTTACCTGGGAAAGCCTCTTGGTTTATGCCTTTCCCCCTCTGCCTCTCCTCTCGAAGGTTCTGCTAAAGATCAAACAGTACAAACCAAGGTCAATTCTTATTGCACCAGACTGGCCTCACTAGCATTGGTACCCCTTCTTGCGCAGAATGATACTGCGGGATCCATGGCACCTACCTCAGACACCTTCCTTGCTGTTCCAGCAGGCGGGCCACATTCTGCACCCTAAGCTTCAAACCCTGAACCTTGCAGCCTGGGTAATTCCTTGAGCTCTCCAATAGCATCCCTCAGTAAGCAGGCACTAGAGGTCATTCTGGAAGCAAGGAGACATAGTACTAGAAAATCCTATGCTGAAAAGTGGAAAAGATACTGTTCCTGGAGCCAGACCCAGGGTATGGGTACTACAGTGCCCAGTTTACCTCATATTCTTCAGTGCTTAACAGAAATGCTCCACAAGGGCCTATCCTTCTCGTCAATTAAAATTCATGCCTCTGCAATTTTAGCACATTATAATACTGAACCTCCCCTCTTCTCTCACCTCCTGTTAAAGCAATTCCTCAGAGAGGCTAAAATTTTAAGACCCCCTAGGCGAGCCCCTACTCCAGCCTGGGATCTTAACTTTCTATTGGAAAAGCTCACTCTCCCTCCATTTGAACCAGCTGCAACTGCAGAGTTGAAATTCCTTTCTTGGAAAACAGCCTTCCTTCTAGCCATCACTTCAGCAAGAAGAGTGTCTGAATTAAAGGTCCTCGTGGCAGTGGAGCCTTTCATCATCTTCCATGCCGACAGGGTTTCCCCTCAGGACCAATCCTTCCTTTATGCCCAAGATGGTGTCTAGTGTGGCCCTAAATCAGTCCATTCATTTGCCTACTTTTTTCCCTAATCTACAAAACAAATGAGAACGAATTCTGATCTCTTTGGATGTGCACAGACAACTTAGATTTTATTTGGACAGGACTAAGCCTCTCAGAAAATCTGAACAGCTGCTAGTTGGCTTTGCTGCAGGGGCAGAGGGGAAGGCCATTTCAAAGTAAACCATTTCTAAATGGATAGCCCATTGCATTCATTTCTGCTATAAGCACCATGGAAAACCTACCCCACAGGGGATAAGATCACATTCCACCAGGGCTGCATCTACCTCTACAGCCTTTCTCAGAGGGGTCCCTACCAGGGACATCCTAGAAGCTGCTACCTGGAGCTCTGTTCATACCGTCACCAAGCATTTCCACATGCCTATTTTTTCTAAATCCAGAGCTGGTTTTGCCGCTGCAGTATTGCAGGGCTTAATAGCTGGTCCTAATTCTCAATAACGTCCTCCTCCCTTCCTTAGCTTTGGGAATCTACCCAAATGTAATGATTGCAACAGTGAAACATGAAGAACATAGTACAGTTGTGTTACACTTACCATAAATGTAGATGTTTGAGTGTATTCACTGTTGCAGTCCTGGTTACCCTCCCTCCAGCCACCTGACTTCTTTTGGCTCTACCTTTCCTTCTTGTTTGGTGTATTTGAGCTTTCTGGTGTATTTGCTTTTTGTTGGAGGGGTACCATAACATATAATTGCTTCCCATTGTGGGGGCACCTGACATCTGGGGCAAGAAAAACTGATGTAATGGCATCGGCTGCATGTTTTATACCCCTGACGACCTGACGTCATGGAAGAAGCGACAGCATCCAATGCAGAAATCCAAGACTTTGGTATTCAGGCTGGCTGAGGGCTACCCGCAGGCAGATAACTCAAATGTAATGACTGCAACAGTCAATACACTCAAACATTTATATTTATGGTAAGTGTACACAACTACTTTTTTGCATCCTGATATTTTCCTCTTTTCTGCAACAGTTTCTTCCTTCTGTTGTATAGTTTGTTTATGGCAGGGGACCACTATATTGGCTTCCTTTTTTGGAAGAGAGCATCTTGGTTCTATTTGCAGGCCACAGAGCTTCAAACTCTGCCAATCTGCATGGAGCTGGCTGCATTCGCTTCTCTGATCAGATGTGATGTTTGTCATAGTCTCTGCTGCAGTATTATTTTAATGAGTAGAAACTTTGCTATCACTGAGCATCTGACCATCTGGCTTGACTTTTAGCATCTGACATTCTTGACATGACTGCACACTTCACATATGTCCACATGATACGTGATACAAAGGAGAGTTTAGCTCACATGTTCTTAAGTTCTTTCTTGCCACATCAAGCTATTAAAAAGTCTGTCCAACACTTCATCCAGACAAGTTTCAGAGCTATTAAAGTACCCAGGGGTGG
Source organism: Protopterus annectens (assembly GCF_019279795.1). Taxonomy (NCBI): domain Eukaryota; kingdom Metazoa; phylum Chordata; order Ceratodontiformes; family Protopteridae; genus Protopterus; species Protopterus annectens. The sequence goes on along the minus strand of NC_056737.1, from coordinate 472,493,087 downwards.
GAGCTCTCCTGCATTTTTTTGAGGTTTTTGTTTTGTTTTTAATATCACTGCTGTTTTTCCCTGTGGTTTTGATGACATTTCTGAAGTCAGTAACATCCCTGGGAATGATCTCATGCAAGTTTGTTTGTGGCTGACAGATACCATTGAAGTATTTTCACTCTGTTTTTGCAGTCATAGTCAAAACCTTCAAGTGTGTTAGGTGTGTGGGCACATTTTATTTAAACAGTAAAGCCTGCTTCATAGATCTCACAAAATAAAAGCCTTGTCTGAAGGAAGTCCACCAGGTTTAGGAGGCATGATCTGCCCTTAACAAAGCCGAACTGGGTAGGGTCCAGTGTTTGGAGATTCCCAATGTCTCTGTTAATGAGATCCATGATGATGCGCTACATAGCCTTGCAGACCAAGCTAGTCAGGCTTATAGGGCGATAGTTCCCGGGATCTGTTGTGGCTTCACCTTTGTGAAGCAGAATAACCATTGCTGTGCGCCACTCTATGGGCACATAGCCTGTGGAGAGGCTAAGTTTGAACAGTGTGTTTAGGTGAGGTGTTAGTTCATATTTGAGGTCATGTAGGACGCAGCCTGGGATACCATCCGGTCCCATTGATGCTGTGTTTTTGGCTTTAGAGAAGGCTGTTTAAAACCTGAGTGTCTCTGATTTCAGGGGCACTACGTTCTTCTGGTATGGTTATGGGCCCTTTTGGGGGTGAGAGGGGGGGTGAAGTTTGCACTGAACCTGTCTGCCAGGATGTTGGCGATATCGGTCGGTTCAGTGTATTTTGTGCCATTCTGCACTAACACTGAGCAGATCTAGGAATTGCCACTTAGGTTCTTGACATAGCTAAAGAATGCCTTGTGGTTGAGTCCTTGGCAATTTTTCTTTCGAAGCTAGCCTTGGATGATTTCATGAGGGATTGTAGTTTTTTGCTGATACTGATCAGGGATGTCTTCCCCTCTTGGGATTTTACTCTTTTCTGTACTAGTTTCCTCCTTCTGTTGTATAGCTTGTTTATGGCAGGAGTCCACCAGACTGGTTTCCTTTTCTTGGAGCAGTAAGTCTTGGTTTTGCTTGGAACAGCACGATCCATGCATTCTTGTAGGTGCCCATAGAGTGCATTAGTAAAGGATTTTGCAGCTTGGGCACCATTATCCTTTAGCATGGGGGATTTGAATCTTTCCACCTCGGTCTTAAGTAACATGAAGTTTGCTTTTGAAAATTTTTCACGGTGGTTTCTTTGACCGGGGGTGTGGGTGGAATGCGGATATCCAGAGTGATTAGTTTATGGTCAGATCTAACCAGCGAGGGGTTGACCTCCAGTGTGGAACACTGGTCACCCATGTTGGTGATGACCAGGTCCAGTATTTTGTCACCTCTAGTGGGGGTGTTGACCAGTTGATCCAGAGTGTTTGACTTTATAAATTCTAGGAAATGTTGGGCAAGGGAGTTAGTACTTAAGTAGTTCTCCCAGTTAATGTTTGGGTAATTGAAATCACCCAATATCAGGGTGTTTAGTAGGACCTTTATGTTTCCCAGTGTTTCCAGAAATGCAGAATGGGGGTCCTGGGACATGGTAGGTGATCTGTAGCAAGCTACAATTTGAATTGCAGTTCTGCCCATTGTTTGTTGCATGTGGATGATCTCTGAAGTATCGTACTGTGCCACTAACCTGGAGGTGTGGGTATCCTTTATGAATATAGATACGCCCTCGCCTTTTCTATTTCAGTCCAGATTTTTTTGGCCAAAATGTATGGTTTGAGTTGTAGCCTCGTAGTGCTGGGGTGCTCTCTGGAGCCTTAAACCAGGTTTCTGTTACTGCACATATATCGATTTTCTCCATACTGAGGAGTGCCTCGAGTGTGTGCATTTTGCAGTTCAGACTTCTGGCATTAATAGCATTACCCTCGTTTTTTTGTTACTTGTGCTATTTACGGCAGTGGGTTTGTCTTTTGAGCCTTTCCTAAAAAAGGCACTATGGGGGTGACAAGAGCCTTGGCCCGTATAAGGGTGACAGGTGCAAGCCGTCTCTAGCGAAGCAGCGTGGCTTGTCGAGCATGTCACCCCAGGCTGACAGACTCTGGATCCCCTTTGAATGACACCAGAAGCTTAGCCAATTGTTGAAATTGATAATTTTTTTCTTTATACTGTGGTATCATTCTTGGTGAGGGCAGGATGCTACTCAGGGTCAGGGTCATACCGGCCTGGGCTACATGATCAGAGAGCTCTTCCATGACTCTCTTCATGTAGTCCAGGGAGTTACGGCTCAGGTCATTCACACCAACATGGACAATGACAGAGTCATAGTTGTACTTGTTCTGGAGTGACCTGAGTGCTTGTGTTATGTGGTGGATCCTGGCACCCGACAGGCAGCTAATAGTAACCTTCTCCTTGTTCAGCTTAGTGAGTGGGACATCAGTGTGCCTGACTATAGAGCTACCTATTACTAGTGTGTTGGGTATGTTATTTTGCCTTAAGGGCTGTGATTGCGTGGCACACTGGTTTTGTGAAGTATGTGTTTCATGGTTTGTGTTGGGGGTGGAAGTTGCTTGGATGTCTGCTTTGGAGGCCTCTGTTGCTTTTGTAGATTTTTATTTAGTGCCTCTGAATATGTTTTTGTGTATTTATGTGTGCTTTTTGCCAGTGCTGGTTTCATAGGTCTTTGTGAGAATGGTGGTGAGATGCAAGTAATTCCCTTCTCCTCTTGACTGTCTGGTCCAGTCTTTGGGTTGAGAGAGCTTGGCCTCCAGTTTGGCTGTATAACTGCATCTCTCGCATGTATTAGTGTTTGGTGGTAGGAGGAGAGGGTTGTCTGTGTACATGAGGCAGTTGTAACATTGCCTCAAAATGCCCAGATTCACCAGTTGGACCAGAGAGTACACTTGAAACTACCCTTTGGACATGCCTGGATAGGTACAGTGAGCTGTTTTACTGATTGGCTGGTAAGGTCGAATAGAGAGCCTTGTCCTTCTCTACAGTATGGGGGAGTCTAGTGCTAAGGTTTATTAGTGCTTGCTATGAGTTTTGAGCAAGTGCCGGGCTGAGAAGTGAATGGTTTGAGTGCTTAAGTTGAAAGCTTGTCTAGTTCCAAGGGAAAAATTGAAGAGTAGACTTTGGAGCAGGAATAGTTATAACCTAGCTAACCGGCTCTGCCCGGCACGCAAAACTGCGCTAATGTGGGTTTTATAGCAGGGAAATGAAAGAGGTAGAAAATAACCCAAAATTGCCAACAAACTACTAATCTCTGGGCTGAAACCACTCCTCCAGGGACAGATAGGCTGCTCAAAGCTCCCCTCTCTCACAGATGAACAGAAAAACTTCCTTCTATCCAAATAAGGTATGGGCAAACACCGAAACTTGTAGCACAGCCCTGAATTCAACAATACCCTGAAAACTGGACTATACTAGCTTAGAAAGGTGGGAAAATAAGTATATATTTTTTGTTTTTTTCAGAAAATAAAGCAGATACAGTTAAAAAAACACTTTAAGTGCACCGAAATGGTTATCACACTTGAGTGTGTAGCCTGCAACAGTTAAACAGGTAATTTAAACACAAAAACGACTTTGTTAAACAAAGTGCAGGCAGTAAAATAAGTACAATATGTAACTGAAACAAGCTTTTTAAATCACAAAAACTCTAAAAAATTGGCGTTTTAGGCAGAATTAGCTAAAGGCAGCAAGAAAATGCAGAAAAATTATACTTAATCACTCCAAAATCTCTCTTTTGTCTCTCTGCTGCTGTAGAACTGTGCAGGGCACCAGGCAGGATATTGACATCACAGATCTCCCAGTCTCAACAGATTTGTCTGATGTGTCTCAGCCAGACATTATTTCCAGCCACCTGCAGAGAGCCAGTTAAAGGTGCATGCCTTCAGAGACCATGCTTCTTTCATGGATTGTACCACTAGGACATGGCTTGTTCTTTTTCTATGTAAATGTGCTACAGTTAGCTAGTTTTCATCTTTTACCCCTTTAGGCCTGATATGTGTCCCAGGGGTGTCTGTTCTATTGATGTTTGTTTCGGCTCCAGCAGTTTTTATCAGTGCTTTGACAAGGACTATGTGGTGGAGGGTTCTTATTCCCTTGCATTTGTCAGGAGAGTGGTCTGCCTCCAATATGGCTTCTATTAGTGAAAGAGACATGATCTCTTCCCTTAGTTATTGTCTTTCTAATACTGGGGAGGAAGAGGGTCTTGTGTATCACACACAAATCTGTTATCATACAGTCATACCTCTCAATTGTACAGATTTTCGTGGAATGTCCAGATTTTTGCCTCATATTTTGGGCTTTTCCTCATAAATTTTGTGTGTGTGTGTGTGTGTGGGGGGGGGGGGGGTTGTTGACAAATCACTGGGATAATCAAAGGATTAAAGCCACTAAATAATGGCATGAATTTGCGTTTCAGACTTCATATTCTTCAGAAAATGCATGCTAACACCAATCCTGTTATTTTTAGCAACTTTCTAACTATATAAGAGCAATATTTAAAATGTTTCCCTATTTTTGAGTGTTTGTCACCCCATTATATCAGGCATTGTCCAGATTCCTTTTGTTAAGAGGTTGAGAGGTATAGATACAGTTGAAGAGGATTCCTTTTCTTGAGGCTCATCTAGAGGATGTCTCCTTTGAGGAAATTCTGAATGGTCAAAATTTCATAGCTCATACCCTTCTTTCCTGTGCCGACCTTACATTTCTGCATTGTGGTGTAAATGCAGACATATGGTCTGCCATCTTCAGTTTTCTCATTCTTTTTGATGTGATGCATATGCTTGCTTAGTCTGTCAGACCAAGTCATGAAAGTCATGAGAAGAAGGGCACAGGTGACTTCATTTTTTGTGAGCTTATTGTTGTAAGGGTTGTATCAATGTCTCTTGCTTGAAGTTGCTTTTCTTACTTCTGCTGCTTTGGATCAGTCATTGCCTTATAGAGGTCTGGAGATGCTGGCAAAGCAGAGTCAGCTTGCAAAATGCAGATTAACTTTAATAGCAGGTATGGTAAGGGTGTATATTATTTAGGCCTTGACCATGATGTTGCCTTATATGACATCTGAAAGAATCTAAGCCAAAACAATGAAAGGAAGGAGAGATGCCATCATTGAACATCTCGAGCATTAAAAGCTAGTGGCATTTATCCATTATGTTATACAGTAGTCATTCAGATGTCCACCCTCAAAAATCTTGCTGTAGGCTTGAGGAGCCCCAGGGACTTAGGTATATCCATTTAGACAAAGCATAATTTGGGAATCTCAAAAGGTGACTACTGAATTGCCAGTGAGAGACATATTCTAATTAAGCAGGGAAGAGGACATTAGATTATGGAAGTGAATATTTTTGTGTAATTGTTTGCAAAGTTTTACATCAGAGTATGTCACTGTATGCTAAGAGTGAAGTGGTCTGTGAATTTAGACCGCATAACTCTATACACAAAAATTTCCATAGTCTGCAAAACGCATTCCAAATGGTTGATATGAAGTTGTCATTCTTCATTTTATCCTTGTCAGAGGGTTTGTTTCTGAGAATCGGAACTGTCTCAGCCAATTCTACAGCTTACTCAGGCCAAAAACTCCCGTGCTTCAACCCTACCCAAAATGCATCTCTCCTAGTTACCTCAGATCTCGTTTGCCGTCTTCCTGGACAGACACATTCTGCTACACTCTTGAGCTAAGTAAAACAATTTTTCTTATTACTTAGGCTTTTCTTCAACACTACTTTATTTTGCCCTACACTTTACTTGTGTAGCTCTTAATTGCCATTGTTGGTAAATTTCCCTTTCCCATGCACTTTGTGTACCTCTTCTTCTACCATTGCTGTTAGGTAGCTCTCCTTTTCCACACACTTTGGTGTATGCTACCCTTTCCTTACAGTTCCACAAAAAAAATCTCTCCTTTATTTTTATAGGTTACAAATGCTTGATCTTCTTGTGTGATTCCTCCACCTTCTGTCGTGTGCCTGTGTGGTATGTGTGAACATTTTTCTTTGCTTAATGTGGCTGAAAAACCTAAAGGCCCCTCTGGTTTTAGGAAGTGCCAGCAGTATGGCCACAGAATTCCCTCCTTGACATAGATGCTTTGTGTGTTCACTGCTTGGGACCACACCATCTGCAAGAAGGTTGCAGTATATGTCATGGCACAGATCTTTAATAGAGAGAGAAAAAAAAAAGCTTATTTTATAAGGTTTAATCCCGACTGCCTTCAGTGAAGTCATATCTGCTGGAAAAAAGCAAAACTGATATCTCGTCTACTTCCTCTTTTTCCTGTTCCTCTAGGAAGACCAAGAAAAGAAGCATGTCTATGCCATCTTCTCCAGTGGCACAGACAGTCAAACGGATTAAATCCTTGGTGCCAAAAAGCTCTTTGGCTCCTATGGAAGTTGATTCTGAAGTGTTGGCATTGACACCCTGTATTGCTTCTAAATCTTCAACACCGAGGGCTTTGCCGCAGATTCAAACTCCTAGCTTGGTTCCAAAGGCTAAAAACTCTGAACATTTCGTCAGTGCTAACAGATTTGGCTTGGAGTATTTCTAGTTGGCAAGAGCCTAAATTTCACTATTGTCCTTCCATTGATCCATTTGCTGGGGAATTACCTGAAGTATTTTTGCATAGACCCAGGTCTCCCTCAGTGTCCTTTATTCATTCCATTTCAACTCCTTTGGGTGCCAAACATTTTTCACCCCTTTGACTACTCCTCCAACCTCCTCCGAGGTCTTGGAGATTACAGCTTCGAGTTGTCCGGCATCAGCTGCATCAGTTCCTACAGTCTCTGCTGCTTCAGTACTGATTCGAGCTCTGAATTCTTTGGCTTTGTTGGACCCAGAGATGACCTGGTGCCATATCTAAATGGTCAGCCCCGAGGGACAGGAGTCGACTCCATTTTTTTTTTGGACCTGTCCCTGCACCTTGGGGCTTTGGCTAGGGTCAGTTCGGCTCTGGCTTCTGTCTCTGAGGCGGCCTTGTTGAAGTAGGGAGTGGTCTCAATCCCAAAGCAGTCTATCTTGGTTCTGGGCTCCCTTCCCTCTTCGGGAGGGGGGGATACTGCCTTTGAAGCTATGGAGAGATCTGTTGCTGCCTCAGCCACACAGTTGACCTCCTCCTCCTCAAAGCGCATTCTTTCCTTGAGTCCAGTTATCTAGCCTGATCCTCCACTGGGACAGCAAGTGCTAAAACCTCAGGAGAGACAGATTCAGATTCTGTCTTCTGATACATCACCAAAACACCCCCCATGATGAGGTCCATCTGAAGAAAAAGTGCAAGAGGAAGCACTTAGATTCCCCTCAGGAATCCATCACTGAAGATACTGATTTTGATGAATAGGGAGGTTCGTCCAGATCACCCCCTGATGATATCGCCTTTGGAGACATCCTGGAAATTTTGAGAGAGAGAGGTGCTTGGAAGTCCCAAAACCCTACCCCTGGGGAATCAATATACCTGTAGGCTTTTGGCTGGCACTCACCCATCTACCTCTTGGGTGACTCTGTCTGCTGATGAACCTATTTATTTAATTTCTTAGCAGGCATGGAAAGGTGAACGACTCCATTGAACTTATTCCTAGAAGGCCAGACAAAATCTTATCCCCCTCTAGAAGACAAACAGTTTTGGGCAAAAGGTTTAGTAGTGGATGCCATGGTCATGGTGACAGCCACAAAAAAGGAAGCTGAGGAAGGTTCCTGTATCCATCCATCCAACAGAGAGCCCTGGATAATGGATAGTTTTGGCAAGTGGATTTATGCTTCGTCAACCTTTGCATTACGGTCTTTGAATTTTCTGGCACATTTCACTAGGCTTCAAAGGGATCTGATCGAGGAGCTCTCAGATACCCTGGCAGGAGCTGTCTCTGAGGAATTACAAGACAAAGTTGCCTCTCAGCTACTATGGAGTCTGTATCTAATTTGTCCATGCAGCTCATTGTACAAGCAGCTAAAGGGACTACCAGAGCAGCGAATTTAAGCATAGCCATAAGGAAACACACTTGGACTTTGTGACTTTGCGAAGCCATTTTAATTTTCATTCATCAATGAACCCTTTGACTGATCATCTTTGGCCCAAAGGTTAGAAAAGCATTATCCAGTTGTGAGAAAGATAGAAAGACTCTTTCTGGTGTAGGTGTGCATTTGTCCTCTCCTCAGAAACTTTTTTCCAGGAATCACAGAGTTGGTAGAAAAATGTGGCTCAAAAAATCTGGAAGGTCTTTTCAGGACACACGGTAGAAGTTCCCCTAGGGGCAGAGGGGGAACTTTGATGGAAGATGCTACCCACGCAGCAGATGTGCCCGCAAAATCAAGGTTTCAGAGATTCCTTTTCCAAGAAATCCTGTCAGTGTTCCTGACTGAAGGCCTGATTGCCTTCCTGTGGAGGCAGTCGGGAGATGCTTTTCCCTGCACCAAAACGCCTGGCTAGAAATCACATCAGATACTTGGGTGCAGAGGATTATATCCAGAGGTTATGCCGTTCCCTTTTCACTTTCCCCTCCCACTTCCAAAAGCATCCTGCATGTTCCACCTAGTCAGAGGGAACCAGCAGTTCTAGATATCCAAAGACTGCTGTAAAAAAAAAAAAAAAGAGTCATCCAAGAAGTCCCATCAGACCAAATAGAGTCCAGAACTTGGTCAAGATTCTTCAGTGCCAAAAACGACAAGCGACTGGAGACCAATTTTGGATCTCAAGCCTACTGAACAAATCAGTTCAGCAAACAAAATTCTGGATGGTCACTGGTACAGCCCATTCTTCCATTTTTGGAGAAGATGACTGGATGTGCTCGATAGACTTTCTGGATGTGTATTACCACATAAAAATGGAGAAGTGCTGCAGAAGGTTCTTCTACCTCGGGCTGGGAGTCAGTCACTATCAGTTCAGAGTTCTGCCCTTTGGTTTCACCACTGCCTCCAAGATGTTCACCAAATGCATGGCAGTAGTAGCAGCACACTTGAGACTGCAAGGATTCTGGGTGTTTCATTTTTTGGATGACTGGCTCATTACCGCTCTGACCCAGCATCTGTTGCTAGTAACAACTGCATTCTCCAGACTTGGTCAAACCTAGAAATTGCTATGCATTAAGAAAAGTCTCAACTGACTTCAACTCATAGTTTAGAATTCATAGGATCACTGCTAAGTACGAGTACTTGCTTAGCCTCCCTTCTTCCACTGAGATTACTGAAAATCAAGGAACAAGGTTGAAAGACACAACACAACAAAAAAAGTACCTGTCCATCTAGTCTTACAAGACATAGATTAATTGACAGCTGCAATAACTCTAGTTCTCCTGGCAAGGTTTCATATGAAAATTCTGTAATGAATACTCACATCAATACTTCACCAGCCTATGTCGGATCAAATTTCGATCATCAGTCTTTGCAGAAAAGATAAATCCGCGGTGGTGGTGCTGCAGTAGCGTTGTCGCCTCACAGTAAGATGCTGTCCGGTTCGATTCTCAGCTAGAGCATCTTCTGCGTGGAGACATGTGTGAATGGGCGTACCTTCATTGAAGGTTGTGCATCAGGCCTGGTAAGCCGGTACGTAAAAATCAACTGCCAATCATTAGCGGACTGGAGTTCCGCTGTGGCGACCCCTAACCGGGAAAAGCCGAAAGACACAAACAAGTCTTTGCAGAAAAGATCTAGCATGATGGATGCACTTGGAACACATTCTTCTAGGCCGTCCCTTTGTCCAACTACAGTCCATGGCCATAGTGACCACGGACGCCTCCCAGACGGGGTGGGGGGGCATTATATGGACAAGACTGTCCAACACACTTGGTACACCATCAAGGCCAGTTTACATGTCAGTATTCTAGAGATGAGAGCATTGCTTTTAGCATTGCAGGCTTTCCAAATTGTTCTTCCTGTAGGAGCATTCAAACAGACATGTCAGTACTTTGGTATGTTAGCAAACAGGGAAGAACCAAGTCTTACCCTCTTTGTCGTGAAGCTCTCAGAATATGGCAGTGGGCAATTTCTTCCAACCATTTTGTGATAGCAGTGCATATTCCGGGGAGCTCCAGTGGGATAGCAGACAAACTAAGTAGGTCTATTTTTTTTACCTCACAAGTGGTCTCTCAATCGCAAAGTAACAGAATTTTTTTGTCAATGGGACCAGCCTTGCTGCAATCTCTTCACCTCACCCATGAACAACGAGTGCAGCAACTATTTTGCCCTAATCCCCCCCACCGGGGGAGTCACCCAGGGATGCTCTTCTGCACAATTGGCCCCCAGGACTTCTGTATGCCTTTCCCTGGTTTCTTTAATTCCAAAATTCCTACAGAAAGCCCTCAAGTTGAAGAGCAGAGTGATACTCATTGCCCCTTATTGGCCTCGACAAATTTGGTTCCCCTTTCTCTAGCTTTACTGATATAAAGACCCTGGACTCTGGATCCAACTCCTGATTTTCTCTCTCACCCAGAGGACTTGATACATCCAAACCTGCCTAACCTCAAGCTGTCAGCATGGTTCCTCCAGTTCCATTAATTGCCAGGCAAGTTAATCTTTTCTCCCCGATTCGTAGAATTCTCTTAGTCTCTCATAAGCCATCTACTTGAAGAGATTTACCTTTTGGTCCCATGAAAGGAATACTGACCCCCCCCCCCCCCCTTTCAGCTCCCATCAAAAAGATTTTAGAGTTCCTATCCTCTGTTTTTGGTGCAGGAGCATCTCCTTCTACTATTAAAATTAAATTGGCAGCGATTTCAAAATTTCATAATGTTCTTGGGATAATTCCTTAGCTTTTCATAAACTATGTAAAGCATTTTTAAGAGGACCTCTTTTGTTAAACCCCTGTTCAAAAATCCTATCCGTCCATGGAATCTTACCCTTGTGTTGCAGTCCATTGTTCAGAAGAAGGGCACAGATAACTATAATAATTTCTCTTAAGGAATTCTTTTTTTTGTGAACTTATTGTTGTAAGGTCATATCAGTGTTTCTTACTTGAAGTTGATTTTCTTACTTCTGTTGCTTTGGATCAGTCATTGACTTATACAGGTCTGGGGATGCTGGCAAAGCAGAGTCAGCTTGCAAAATGCAGATTAACTTTAATGGCAGGCACAGTAAGGGTGTATATTGTTTAGGCCTCAACCATAATATTGCCTTACATGACATCAGAAAGACTCTAATCCAAAACAATTAAAGGAAGTAGGGATGCCATAATTGAAAATCTCAAGTATTAAAAGCTAGTGGCATTCATCCATTATGTCAGTCATTCAGACGTCCACCCTCAAAAATCTTGCTGTAGGCTTGAGGAGTCAGAGGAATTCCCAGGACCTTCTCTGTCCTAGGACCCAAATAACATGGTGGCGCTCATTCAGCCGTTGGACCTGGCATCTAAGGAGTCATTTACCCCTGACAAAGCCATGAAGCCTGAATCAGCCTAGGGACTTGGGTATGTCCATTCAGGCTAAGTATAATTTGGGAATCTCAAAAGGTGCTGCCATACACTCCCCGTGAGAGAGAGATTCCAATTAAGCAGGGAAGAGGAACATTAGATTATGGCAGTGAACATTTTTGTGTCACTATTTGCAAAGTTTTACATCAGAGTATATCACTGGATGTTAAGGGCAAAGTGGTCTGTGAATTTAGACTTCATAACTCTGCGCATAAAAATATCTGTAGTCTGCAAAATGCATCACATTCCAAATGGTTGTTTGAATACACTGAATGCAAGTCGAGCAATCTCTTTCTGGTCCTCACTTCTCTAGTGGCTGTCATCATGGGCTTCTCTGCGTTAGATTTGGGGGGAGGTGCATTTTCAAAGCTCAATGTGTATGGTCACACTGAGAGGCCAGTTTTTACATCAGTGTGCTTGGAATGAGTATATTCCTTACCAGAGTCCAGTTCTTCTAGGACTGTCTACCCCATGGCGCAGTAACCTCTCACATTGAGAACATGGCATTGTTTTGGTATAAGAAAAAACAAGAGGGGATCTTTCCTGTCTTTCTGAGAAATAGTTGAGGGTATGAGAATTGGCTTTGTCTACCAACCAGTAACTGTCAGTCACATTGTTGTGGAAACCAACTCCTTAGTGGAACAGCCTCAGTTATTCTCTGCTGATTCTGTGAGTGGTTCCTTAACCCATCAATCACTCAAAATGTGTTCCATCACTGAGGGATTTTTTTAAGCTTTTTACTTCTGCTGTCTGTTGACCATCAGCACCCTCCCAGCCAGTTGGCCCATTTATTCCCCTTCACTGGTGTGATTGTTGACTGAGAGGGGCCATCATTTACTCAGCTAATGGGGGCCATTCACATTTTTCTTATTTTCTTCTTGGCCTTAACTACACATACTTGGCTAGCCATAGGAAAGGGCTTGTAGTGAGCCATTTGAGGTGGATATTCCCTCACTTCTTCAGAGGGAATTTCCTTCAAGTGACCATTTCCATTCACTTTGAGCATGAGTAGTGGTCTCTGAAGTCTACACCAGGGAGGACACACTGCCCAGTATGCTCCTGAGTGAATATGAAACCCCTTCCATCTCCTACTACCTGAAGATGTGTGTGTTCCCATCTTTTCCCCTTCTTGCTTGGCTTCTTTAATGCTGGAACTGCTACCCAGGTGGTCAGAATATAATTACCAGCTTCAGTTCTGGAGCTGCTAAGTGTATTCTGACCACCTGGGTCACAGTAAGAGCTCCATCTGTCTGCACCGTGGAGCCAAACTTATCACTTGGAAGAATTTTGGCTGTAAACTGTTTGCCTCCTTGACCAGAGCCAGGTGCAACAACTTGCCCCCCCCCCCCGCAGGACAATATCTTATGTATGCTGTTATCCAGAAATGGCTCCTAGTAGGGTTGTATACTTCCTCCCCACTTCCACTGATTCCAGAGTTCATTCAGTAAGTCAAGCAACACAAGTCTAGAATAATTTGTTAGAGCCTAATTTTGACCCCAACAACTTTGGTTCCCTTTTCTTAGACCTCATCTGTTGAGAAGCCTCTCTGTCTTTGGACCTTATAGACATTATACTGTCACATCCTGAGCTCAGCTCCCTTTGGCAAACCACATTTTTTTTTCGGTTCCCCTTACGGCCAGAGACCCTACCTACATGTCCACAGTAGTGCATATTCTAGCTTCAGGAAAAAACTTATAAAAGCAAGTTAACTCTTCCGCATTGGGTTGATTACAAAGCCTAGATGCTTATGCTTATAGTGTACCATCAGTACTGGACAACCTTTCACATTTTTGAGAAGTGCCTCAGCTGTTCTATTAAAGTGCATCTTCCTGCTAATTACAATGTGTAGCAAGGCTCCAGTTTCATATCTTTAGCATCTCTGAAAGTATGTAAGGCTTTTCTAAAATATACATGTCTTATAAGATTTCCACTCAAGGAAGTTGTTCCTGTGTGGGTTTTTTGAGCCAACCTTTGTGGCAGATATAGTCTTGGAAAGCTCTGTTTCTGGTTATGGTTATTTTGGCTAAAAGATGTTCTGAGTTAGAAATTGTGCACCCCCCTATTACTGGTACTTCATATAGATAAAAGTTTCCATTTGCAAATGTCCTCTTTTCATGCAAAAGATGACCATTTAATCTAACTTGTCAGTTCATCTTCTATTGTCTAAATAGAAGAAAATGCTGCAGTGCATGGCTACTCATAAGCACCTCCAATTCTGTGTAGAGAGAACTAAATCATTCAGAAAATACTCTGTTCATATCCTTCTCTAACAAAAAAAAATGGCTGTAAGGTGTTTGAATGCTCATACTGAGTGGGTAGCTGATGTATCAAATTCTGCTATGCAAAGTATAATAAACCTTTGCCCACTGAACCAAGGCTTAGGTTCATAGGTTCGTAGATTAGTACTAGGCTAACTGCCCTTGCTAGCCATTTTAAGCTTATCCAATTATCCCTTGTGAGACTGAGACTCAAACCCTGCACCTTGTGTTTGTAAGGCAAACACCTTAACCATTAGGCCACCCTCCTGACCCTTCATTCTGCTGGAGCGGTGTCTGCCTTCCAATCCTTTTTTCATATGCAGCCTTGGCTGATGTTTGTGCGACAGCTATGTAGTCTTCACTAAATAACTTTGCAAGACATTGTAAGTTAAAAGTAATTACCAGGTGTGGGTTGGTCTTTGGGGCCAGTGTAATTAAGAGTTATGTTCCCTTAAGGGAGACTGTCCAAAAAGATGAGCTTGGGACTCTGCCCTGCAGTTAGAGGGTGGAGGTTTCCTTGCACCATATACCAAAGTCATATTTTCGAAAACGAGTGCTCTAGATCTGTAACTACATCCTCAGTAATATACTTGTTCACCTTCCTTGCTGAACTAGTTATAGAGGTCTATTTTTGTGATTTGTCTACTTTCTGTGACATATCAGCAGTCTGGAGAGGAAGTTCTTCTCGCAGAGCCATTAGTTCTGCATTCTGTGAAGACAATCCAGGTCTGTTGTTATGTTAAGCACATAACTTTAAATTCATTCTTTCCTCCAGGAAGAAAGGGAATGGCAATTGCTAATTTATTTATGTAACATTTGTTAACTGGGACAGTCCGACTTGGAACAAAGTCAATCTTCAGCAGAGGCCTGAGGAGAAACACTCCAGATGCATGTCTTTGTAACGTGGGAGGAAACCGGATCACCCAGAGGAAACCCACACGAACACAGGGAGGACATGCAGACTCCGCACAGAAGGCATTCTAGCTGAGAATCGAACCGGAGAACCTCTTGCTGTGAGGCAACAATGCTACCACTGCACCATCCCATTTCATGAACCCTGGTTTAATACACCAGTGCTTCATAATCTTTTGCCATAATTTGGTGATACATTTATTTGGAAATGCTGTTTTTATTTATTAGGTATGTTGTTTCTTCCAACATTTACTTCAAAAATGCCTCCACTGCAGGCATTCATGCCCATGACCTTTCAGTTGTAAGTTCATACTTTTATCAATCACTGTTGCTTGGATCTGTTATGGCAGTCAGGCTTTTTTTGATGCTCCAGTGCTTCAGGACTCTGTCTTCTAGCCCCTGTTTTCTCAGTAGTCTTTAAGATTTATGAATTTCTTCTCAGTCATTGATCCACCATGACAAGTCCTCAGTACCAGTTATAACAGATTTGTTTTGCCTGTATTAGATCATCTGTAAGGGGACCTTCCTTCACAGACACAAACTACCATCCCACAAACGTGCTGTGTCTGGATGGCTTCTCCTTCTGCAGCTACTGATGTAATTCCCACTAACTCACAAAAGTAAAATTTTAAAGATGCTTTTAGAGTATTTTTTTTTCATTATTTATCTTGATTTGCATGAATGTGCATTCTCATGTGTGGGAATGACCTATTGGGCCTAGGAGCTAACCATACTGTCCTTATGTGGAATGTGACATCACAGCATCTGCTGGTGGAGGTGCATACCCTCTAATGAGAGAGAGCTTCAGGGAAAAGCAGATGAATTGATAGAGAAAAGAAGGAAATCCCAGTCTTAGACCCAGTCAGGAAGGTCTACTCACAGATCAGCTGACATGGTAAGAAAGTTTTTATTTTCTAATAATGTGTTGTGATGACTGCTCTGCATGAATGCCATGGCTTATTTCATTACTCATTTTTTATCGGCAGGTACTTCCTTACTGGGGCAATCCCCATGACAGGAAAGTTATAAGGAAATTCTGGAGCCAGGTAATAACTGTTTCTTTTTAGTATTTCTTGTACATTTATTTTTGTTATCAAATAAAAAACAAGTTATTTTGTACATTTATGTGGATATAGAAAAGAAATTGTATTGTTTTCTTCTGTTACCAAAGCATTACAGTTTGTTATATAATTTACAAGATAATTTATTTCTAATTGTTTTTATTATAATTATAGTGAAAAAAAATCAAGCTCCTGCTAAAATGTTGGCAGTCATAATGCGGAGTGCTGGCATGTCAGAAAAAAAGACCCGAAATATAGAAGAAAAGCAAATATCAGACTTCACTCCTCTCCTATAATCTTGTTTTTTTTTTTTTTTTTTTTTTGCAGTGGGTGAGACCCCCCACTCCCCCTGAGCTTATATATATATCAACTCTAAAAGCATCATGCCTCTGAGAAAAATGAATATTCCAAGAAATACAAGTCTGGATTTTTGGCCATTCAATCTCCGTATTATGGGACTTGGCACTCTGAATCCTGACTGTTCAAATGGTTACCAAAACGGCTCACCAGATACTGTATCACCCAGAGAAAACACCAGCTCTGAAAAACATCATTCACCCCTATATTAACCTGCAATCTTTACGCTCCTCCAATAAGATCTTAGCTCAAACTACCAAAGCCAATAATTCTGCTGGGGATTCTCTATTCTCAAACTTTGTAGGTAAAATGTGGAACTCCCTACCGACCATGCTCACCTCAGAACCCTCACTCCTACAATTCAAAAAAAAGCTTAAACCCCATCTCAATACTCTCTGGCAATGTCCCTGTTCCAAACCTGATTAACCACTATCATTTACCCTTCTCTTACCTCACTATCCTTAACTGCTTTTTAACAAGGCGCCTCGCCTTTGTAACTGACCTATGTTTTTTTTTATATGCTGCTGCTGTTTTTTTTTTCCCAAGATGTGATGTATCTTTATATTGTATTTAGAACTCAACCATCTTCCTTTTTTTGCATTAACAATGTTCATATGTCTGTTATGTACTTGGAGCTTTTCTCCCCGGGCCTCCGCTGAAAATGGACATGTATCCAGTCGGACTCTCCCGGTTAACAAATGTAAAATAAATAAAAAATAAAATAAAATAAAAATAAATGTAGACGGGCAAACTTTTTGACAGATCAATTCCATGTACAAAAGTCCATTTAAAAGGTAAACAAAGCAGAGAGCAGACATCAGTCACATGTTCCTGTAGGCAAGTTTGCCTCAGAACTTTCTGATTATACTTTGGTACTTCTTTCTTTGCCCTAAACTGGAAGTACTCATGTTAGCGTTATTGTCTGCTGTAGCAGAGTATGAGGAATCTGTCAGAGGTATAGTCCTGGCAGCTGTATTTTTTTAAACCATCTTTAGTAATGTCACATATTACCTAACGGCATGAGTACACATTTAATTGCAAAAGAAAAAGCAAACGATTACAAATATTTTACATGCATTGTGTAAATATGAATGTTCTTCGTGTTTCACTGTTGTAGTCATCACATTTGAGTTATCTGCCTGCAGGTAGCCCTCAGCTTGCCTGAATACCAGAGTCTTGGATTCCTGTGTCAGATGCTGTCTCTTCTTCCATAATGTCAGGTCGTCAGGGGTATAAAACATGCAGCCGATGCCATTACATCAGTCTTTCTTGCCGTGTGGTGCCCGAAGCAGAAGCAGTTTGCAAGTGCCGGTTGGCCGACTCCTGAAATTTTCATTTTTGAGTTTCAGAACCGAAGTCTTCATAAAAAGATAAGTACCCCATTGGGGATTCTTTTTCTTGATCCAACCGATGTCAGTAAAAGTTAACAATTGTCCTACCTGTGGAAAGCAAATACCTCATAAAGATTTTCATTCGTACTGCATTCCTTGCTTAGGCCCAGACCACGACATACCTCGCTGTTGGTTTTTGCCTTGTTTAATCCTCGAACTATTCGTCGTCAGACTATTTTTGCAGCAAATTATTTTGCTACTCAGTATCAGTACTCCGAAATGGCTTTGTTAAGCCATCCGACTACTGATCTTCCGAAAAAACATAAAGATAAAGACAGAGACAGGCCGCATAGGTCCAAAACTGCCGACAATGCTTCCGTTAAGCTAGTCGCCAGTCCGCTGGTACTCAGTGAGGCGCTTTCGCAGCCCCTGATATCCGCCACTTCAGATTCGCAGGCCTCTACTGAGACCCATTCGGAGTCCAGTATGCAGTGAGATGCTTCTTCGACTATGGAACCTGCGGATGTCTCTACCTTGGATGGGTCTGGAGCCACTGTGCAGGCACCGGCTTCTGAGGGTGTATTTAGGCCTACAGATTTGCATGTTAAACCGATGCCATCTTCTTCATTTAGGCCTAAAACTCGCTCCACTCCTAGAAAACCGACGTCCAAACCACATGCTCAGGCCCATATGCCTAAAAAACAAATGCTTAGAATGGCTGAAGACCTTATTACTTTAATTAGGGGAAGCCACCCTTCCCCCTCTACGAAACCTAGAACTGATTTTACTTCTGATTCTGCTGATCAGGAATCTGATTCTTCTGTTCCTTCTGATTACCTGGATTTGCCCTTATCTAGCTATGAGATTCTGATGCAGAGGACTCCATTCCCTCTGCTTCTCCTCCAGAAGATTTTTTTTTCTGGTGAAACCTTGCACACTCTTAGGGAGCATTTCCGCTGGGAAAGCCAGGATTACTCTGATTCTAAAAAGAGGCTTAGGGAATTTTTACTCCTTCCTCAACACAGGCCTTTAGCTATCCCTCCTGTTCTGGACATTGTAGATGATACTTTCTTGGAATCTAGCCTTTCCCCAGACACTTTACCTCCAGCTCCTAGAACACCTGACAGGTATTACAGAGCACCTGACTCTCACAAGTTCCTCTTCAAGAATCCTACTGCAGATCCAGAGACCATTTCAAAAGGACCAAAAGGCATTAAGGCTACTGCTGCCAAAAGTCCTACCCCTTCTGATTCTAGAGCCTTGGACAGATGGGGTAAGAAAGTATACACTTCTGCCACTTTGGCCATAAGGGCTTTAAATTGCCAGTTTCATATGTTAAAGTACCAGCAGCATATTATGGGACTACTTAAACAGAAAAATTATGTTGATTCCCGACTGTGCTGAACACAAATAATTACAGGATTTAATGCATTCTGCTGAACAAGTTGGTAAACATACTTTGCAATGTGGTTTAAACTCTTTAGAAGCATTTTGTAGGGCTGCTGTCACTGGGTCTGTACTTAGAAGGCATGCTTGGCTAAGGAGCAAAACTTGCCAGATCATGTTAAAGCTAAATTACTGGATGCTCCCTTAAACCAAGACTGCCTGTTTGCCAACAAAGCAGAACAAGTTCTCAAAAGGATGGAGGAAAAAGCTAAATCTATGCAAACTGTTAAAGATTTCCTACAAGTACAGCCTCCCAGATTCAGTAGACATTGGTCTTCTAAAAACTGGTCCTTTCCAGTCTCTTCCAGGCCCCCTCAGTCCAAACCCAGGAACAGCAGACCCCCTAGGTTACAGTCTCAGACTGTGCACAGGTCTAAGCAGTGGGGGACTCCCACTTACAAAGCAGGGAGCAGTAAACCACCCCCTACGGAAAAATGGCATAATGACTTAACCTTAACCCTCCCAAGTCCTGCTCAACTGCCTGCTCCCTTAGGAGGAAAGCTCGCCTTGCATGCAAAAAACTGGGAACTCATTACCCAGGACAAATGGGTTTTGAATATAGTCTCTCAAGTATACAGATTCCACTTCCACTCCCTACCAACCCCAAACAGTAGGCCAGACCTACCCCCAAATCACTGGGCGGAGGCTCAGCAGCAGGTTCTCTCTCTTCTATGTATCAGGGCTGTTCAACCTGTCCCAGCAAAACAAAGGGGACAAGGTTTTTATTCAAGACTTTTCCTGGTACCCAAAAAAGACAGCTCCTGGCGTCCTGTTGTGGACCTCTCTATTCTGAACACCTTTCTGGTAATCCCAAAATTCAAGATGCTAACACTTCAACAGCTGCTTCCTATGCTAGGCAAAGATGCCTGGTTGGCAATCTTAGACTTAAAGGAAGCTTACCTGCACATTCCAATAAGGGAATCTTGCAGGAAATGCCTACGCTTCAGGACAGGCTCCATGCACTATCAGTTCCCTGCACTTCCCTTTGGCTTATCTACTGCACCCAGGGTATTTACAAAGTCTCTAGCTCCAGCCATTGCATTTTGCAGGCAGAGAAATATTCAAATATACCCATACTTATATGTCAAGCAAAGTTCCTCATTAGCACTCTTCAAGAAAAGTCTTGATGAGTGGATGGGAAATAGGAAATACACCCCTGGGATCACTTCTGTGGCTCTGCTCAACAGAGGCACATGAAAATAACTTTGTTGGGTGGCATAAGCCAGGGAACCTTGTTGGCTAGGCTTACTTAGGCCCCTGGGCCAATAGCCTAGTACCTACCTATGAACCTATACTTGGACGATTGTCTGATTCAGGCAGAAAGCCAGGACTTGCTATTACGACATCTGGTATTTGTAAAGAAACTTCTAACCTCTCAGGGGTACACCATAAACGAAAAGAAATCTCATCTAGTACCCTGCCAACAGATTGTATTCCTGGGAGCAAGCTTGAACACAACTTCCCAGATGGCTTTCCTCACTCCAGCGAAACAAGTTTATCTGACAACCTACTTCAAACTATTGGCCACAAAGACCCAGCTGTCTGCAAGGAAAATTCTGCAAGCCCTGGGGTTCATGGCCTCTTGCATACTACTAATTCCATATGCAAGACTGCATATGAGGAAACTACAATGGTATCTAAAAAGCCTATGGTGTCAACATTCTCAGGACCTGGAATTAATGATTCCTATCATTCCTTGTATAAAGACAGAGTTCCTTTGGTGGGCAGAGGCCTTCTACCACAACAAGGGGCTCCCTTTCACTCTATCCCCTGCCTCCCAAACCCTAACAACAGACGCATCAGACTGTGCATGGGGGGCTCACTTGGCAGGGCAGTGCATTCAGGGCAAATGGAACCCCAGACAGATGCACCTGCTTATCAATCAAAAAGAAATGTTAGCTGTACAGAATTCCTTGACAGCCTTCAAAGACTGCATTCTTCCAGGACAACTATTGATAAAGACCGACAACACCACAGTTATGTGGTACATAAACAAGCAGGGAGGAACCCTCTCTGCAGACTAGCCATGGCTCTGTGGAACACAGCCTTGAGCTTCCAAGTGCACATACAAGCTCAATTCCTGCCAGGCAAGCTAAATTCACTGGCAGATGACTTGAGCAGAAATCTCATGGACCCACACGTATGGAAACTGGAACCAAAAATATTCAACCTCTTGAGGAACAAATGGGGGACTCCAGAGATAGACCTCTTTTCCTCCCCACAGAACTACCAATTGGACAAATTCTGCTCAAGTACTTCCCACACTCATGCTTGGAAAGTGGATGCCCTGTCCTTTAACCGGGAAAGCCTCTTGGTTTATGCCTTTCCCCCTCTGCCTCTCCTCTCGAAGGTTCTGCTAAAGATCAAACAGGACAAGCCAAGGACAATAATGATTGCATAAGGCTGGCCACGCCAGCACTGGTACCCCCTCTTGCGCAGTATGTCACTGCTGGAAACATGGCACCTTCCTCAGTCCCCTTCCCTGCTGTCCCAGCAGGAGGGCCAGATTCTGCATTCTCAGCTTCAAACCATGAACCTTGCAGCCTGGCTAATTCCTTGAGCTCCCCAATAGCATCCCTTAGTAAGCAGGTGCTAGATGTCATTCTGGAGGCCAGGAGACCTAGTAATAAAATATCCTATGCTGAAAAGTGGAAAAGATACTGTTCCTGGAGCCAGACTCAGGGGATGGGCACAGCGGTGCCCAGCTTACCTCATATTCTTCATTACTTAACAGAAATGCTCCACAAGGGCCTATCCTTCTCGTCAATTAAAATTCATGCCTCTGCCATTTCAGCTCATTATAATACTGAGCCACCCCTCTTCTCTCACCCTCTGCTAAAACAATTCCTTAGAGGGGCCAAAAATTTAAGACCCCGCAGGAGAGCCCCTACTCCAGCCTGGGACCTTAACTTTGTATTGGAAAAGCTCACTCTCCCTCCTTTTGAGCCAGCTGAAACAGTTGAAATTCCTTTCTTGGAAAACAGCATTCCTTCTGGCCATCACTTCAGCAAGAAGTGTGTTTGAATTACAGCCCCATGGCAGTGGAACCCTTCATTATCTTCCATGCAGACAGGGTTTCCCTCAGGACCAATCCTTCATTTATGCCCAAGTTGGAGTCTAGTGTGCCCCTTAAGCAGTCCATTCACTTGCCTACTTTTTTCCCTAATCCACAAAACAAAGGAGAACGAATACTGCACTCTCTGGACATGCACAGACAACTTAGATTCTATTTGGACAGGGCTAAGCCTGTCAGAAAATCTGAACAGTTGCTAGTTGGCTTTGCTGCAGGGGCAGAGGGGAAGGCCATTTCAAAGCAAACCATTTCCAAATGGATAGCCCATTGCATTTAGTTCTGCTACAAGCACCATGGAAAACCTACCCCACAGGGGATAAGATCACATTACTGCAGGGCTGCATCTACCTTTGCATTTTTTTATCAGAGGAATCCCTACCAGGGATATCCTAGAAGCTGCTACCTGGAGCTCAGTGCATATCTTCACCAAGCATTACCACATGCCTATTTTTTCTAAATCCAGGGTTGGGTTTGCCACTGCAGTTTTGCAGGGCTTAATAGCTGGCCCTAATGCTCTCTAACTTCCTCCTCCCTTCCTTAGCTTTGGGAATCAACCCAAATGTGATGACTGCAACAGTGAAACACGAAGAACATAGTACAGTTGTGTACACTTACCATAAATGTAGATGTTCGATTGTATTCACTGTTGCAGTCCTGGTTACCCTCCCTCCAGCCCCATGACTTCTCTTAGCTCTACCTTTCCTTCTTGTTTGGTATATTTAAGCTTTCTGGTGTATTTGCTTTTTGTTGGAGGTGTACCATAACATATAATTGCTTCTCATTGTGGGGGCACCTGACATCTGGGGCAAGAAAAACTGATGTAATGGCATCGGCTGCATGTTTTTAACCCTTTACGACCTGACATCATGGAAGAAGAGACAGCATCCGACGCAGGAATCCAAGACTCTGGTATTCAGGCTGGCTGAGGGCTACCTGCAGGCAGATAACCCAAATGTGATGACTGCAACAGTGAATACACTCAAACATCTACATTTGTGTTAAGTATACACAACTGTACTTTTCTACCTTAACAATTCTTATTCAATTTAACATTACATGGATTGCTCAGTTTCTGCCATCACTCCACCTCCTGAACATTATTCTGTATGTTTTCCCCCACAAATTCCATTCATTTCTATGCAGTTTGCTCCTTCCCTTTTATAAGCATCCCACCTCCAATTATTTTATCTCCTTTGCAATATTTAATAATTCTATTATAGTTGGTTTTGTTTTTCATTTCCCTTTTTTGGTAATTATTTTTTTCATAGCCAACAACATTAAACTAACTAGGGCCTTATTGTATCTAGGCAGCTCAGTTTCAATATCCTAGCTCAAAAAAAAAACATTTCCTTAGTCAAAATAATTTGCTCTTTCAACAATCCTGATAAAAGATCCTATATGAAACTTCTAAAATCTACTGCTTATTGCATTCTCAAAAAAAAAAACATATTCCCAGGTACCCCTCTCTTTCCCATTACACCTTCAGTAATTGCTGTCTAGAATGGAAAAAATTTTTGAAGTCTACTTGAGGTATAAAATTGCCTATGTAAACACTTCCATGCAAAAATCCTGTAAATTCTAGGTATTGTTCTATACTTGGGAGCCATTCAAATGTCCTCCCATTGTTTGTTTGCGTATTGCCTTTTCATTCTCATTTCCAAGTCTTTTCTAACCTTTTCTGATTGATTTTTATAGTTATCATCCATTATATTACTAAATATCCCCCTTTTTTTAGCACAGCTTCTGTTCCAGACTCAACTGTAAACTTGGCTAGAGCTGGTTGTTCATTTATCACTCCCCTATCACTTTCTTTATGCCTATACTCTGTCAATCTCTGGTCAGGAAGGCGGTCTCCAAACCACAGTCCAAACATTTGCTTGGCCTCATCACACACCATGACATTTCCTAGCCTAGTTATTTGCTGCCATCACCATATTTCCTTTGCTAATTTTTTCCAGTAAATTCCAACCCCCTTGCCTATTTTTGTGCCCCTCCTTTCTTTCCAATTTGATTTACTGATTGTGTTATGTGTATGAATTTTAACTCTGAAGTATCCCTTCAAATCTGATCATCCAGTTCTTGCTCTCTTTCTCTTCCAAATTAATTTATTCAATTCTTTATTAGTTATGGTCCATATATTCTTCTCTAGTTGTTGAAATCTGCCTGACCTATTATACCATATGAAGGGACTAGAACGTTTCCTCTGCCTTCTACCTTACAGTCCATATTCATAGTGCAGAGTTTCCACCTTCACAATTTTTGTATGCTCTTTTGTTTAGTTTCTTCCCACATATCCTTAGCTGCCATAATATAATTTTTTTTAATACAAACGCCTAAATACTACTACTAGTCATGTCCCCAGAAATGTGGGTATTACTGAACCATATCAGAAGATCAAAAGACAGTTGCAACCAACCTTTTTCCCAGGGAGTGGTTCCCCTTGAATTTTCCAGCTGGAGCTCAGTAGCTGTACTTAGGGCTGAGGACTATTTTCACTTACCTTCCCTGAGTCCAGTAGTCTTCAGTAGTTCATAAGCAGGAGAGTTTCCTGAGGAGTCATCCTCCAGAGCTCAAGGGTTAGGTAATCTGTATCAAGAAGCTGTTTAACATCTGCTGAGACCTATTATTTTGGTGCTGATTGCATCCATAATGGTCCTAACTTGATGTTTTCCAACAAGCAGCTGTCCATTGTTGGCTCCTTGAACATAAGACAGTCTGTAGCACTTTGAATTTGGAGATGGGTTTTCTCTGAACATACTCATCTAGGAAGGCCTAAGAGAGCAAGAGGCCATCTTCTTTGAAACAGGTAAGGATGATGAAATCCTCCCCCACAGCTTCTTTCATGATGATGGATTCTTTAAAGAAGCTCTCAGGCCAGAAGTTGGCCATAATCTGGCCCGTCCAGGCCCCCACTTCTTCATACCTATAATGTCTGAATGAATATCTGTGAAATAATCAAGAGGATCATTGAATCATCTCATTGTGGAACTCATCATCATGATGGATGATTGTGCAGACAGGAATCACCCAGATACTGCTTCACTCATTTCCAGTGGTTGGATGCTTTCTACAGGCCCCTTTTGAATGGAGTAAAAAATTGACAGACATGCTGGCAAAGGCTTTTTTTGTGGTCTGTCCAGAGACTGTAACACCGTTCTATCTAACAAGAAGTCCAATGCTTTGGACAGTATGGGCAAGAGGGTGTTTTCCTTTGCCACTCTGTAGCAGAGATACTGTAAATGACTTCACCTTTCCAATTTAGATTCTCCCTGGGGAGATCAAATGCTAGAAAAGCTTTTAGCTGCTGTTTAGTCTGGGAGGAGCTCCTAAGAGTTAGTAGAGCTTTCTTTGTGGGCTACTATGTAGCTCACTTTTAACTTGGATTTTGCTGATGGTATAGCTAGGGTATCTGTCTCATGCATGCACCTGAACGGCGTAGCATAGTTAAGATTTTCCCTCTTACAGGAAAGAGCTTTACTAGCAAACCATTCAGGATTCCTGCTTCTTTGGGGGGGGGGGGGTTATATTTTGTTATTTTATTCAGGATCCAATGAACTCCAGAAGAGAAAAATAGCCCCCTCCATTTTGCAAGGCCTCTGTGACCTCTTCCCAGGTTCCCCACCTTCTTGTAGCCTAGAATAGACTCCTTCAAGGCAGACATCCCCTTATCAAGTATGTTCCTTAGATGGTATTAACCCCTGTAGCTGTGCCAGTAAATTTTGCAAGAATGGATGACTGTGGCAGGCCATTGTAGCAGTCCTTACATGAGTATCTACTGGGGATGTGTGTTTTTGGAGTTTTCACAGGATTCTAGGGTCATTATAAAATCCCATAGGCTTCACATGTGACCAAGTTTAGCTACTTATTGCTTTTAGATCCTTCCTTGGAAAAAGTTCTGGTCAGCAACAAAGCAATTTTTACAGAAGTCTTGGAACAGGCTGGTCTACTGCTCAGTGGATTCTCCCCCACACCATGGTGTTTAGTTTGTCTTCTTTTTTTAGGTGTATAGGGAGCAGAGGATTAATTCCTGTCCTTGGGCCTTGGAGATAAGTTCTGCATGGTGAATTCAGATGGTTGTGTCTTACTTCAGAGTGCTTGATACGATGAGATGTTGTGTGATGTCCTGTTTTTTGGAGTCTACAGATGGGTTTCCTTAATTTTGCTGCTTGTAGGCAATTTTTCTACATAGTACTGCTGTCTAGTCTTTACTGTGCAGCCATGGTGTTTATCAAGGTGCTAGGCATAGTTGTAGAGGCTCTTGCAGTAGAATAAATGTTGTATGTTTCTGTTCCTATACCTTGATTACTGATGTGGATGAAGCCATGAAGAAGTTGAAGCATCCCTGGTTTGATACCTCTCCTGTTTTCAGGATCTGGGAGTACTCATAAACTGGGAGAAATCCACTCAAATTCCTTTTTTGAAATTTTCCTTCGTCATCAAGTTTTATACTTTCTGTTTTTAATGTGCTTTCCCAACCGCATGCAGTATCAGGCTGTTCCTCCCCGGCTTCTCTGCTTGCTCATCTCTGGATCCCCCGGTTGATCTTACTGGATACTTTGATCAAGACTTTGGGTTTCTAAACCATAGAAAGAAAGAGAGGACCCTTCATACACAGAAAGTAAAAGTCTTCCTCCTTACCTGAGATGGAGTTGGCATGTACAGTCCATTTGTCCTCCACTCTCAGTTAGGACTTGGATAATGAAAAATTGATTTCTTTACATTTTTGTCCAAAGTCATGTCATCTCCTGTAGGGTAATCCTCAATCTCAGAGGCAGTACTTCAAGCAGGAGTCCAGTGAAAAGTGCAGTAGAAAAGACAGGTATATGGAAGTTTTAACTGGGTAAGCCCAAGCCGAAGTCCACTACACTAAACCCCCCCCAGGTTTCACGGCCAGTGAAGACTCCTACCTGACCTTTGTGATGGCATCCTTGAAACCAGACTCACAAAAGTCCAGCCTCCAAAAAATCAACAGATTCTTCTCAGTCCGGCAGATCTCCTAGTACTTGCATAAGAATCCAGTGACTGACACAGCTGTACTTATTCTGATGCCTTGAGTGGTTTCAAATTAGCAGTAGGCCCCAACACCTTCCAAAATGACAAGGAAAGTTGGATACTAGGTAGATATGGGGGAAACAAAGTTCATATCATCCACCCTTGCCATCAGAATTATCCATTAACAGACCAACTTAGTGAAATACCAAAGTGAGATTCTGAAGCAAGTAAATGAGTTAGGTGCAAAAATCCAAGATGAAGTGGAGGTTCAGAATACTTTTTGTAATTTCCGGTCCTCCTCTGACCATCAAACATTTCCCTCAGGCCATATATTTCAGGACCTGCTTAAAATATTGAAGGAATCCAGGAAACTTAACAAGAGCTCAATCGCATTTAAGTTGTATCTGGAAAAATGGAAGGCTTCTCCATTTGATATAGCAAGAATTACCAGATCTCTAATGAAGCAAGGCTACCACTGCT
Organism: Protopterus annectens; assembly: GCF_019279795.1. Classification (NCBI taxonomy): domain Eukaryota; kingdom Metazoa; phylum Chordata; order Ceratodontiformes; family Protopteridae; genus Protopterus; species Protopterus annectens. Next base: position 472,465,819 of record NC_056737.1, on the reverse strand, counting down.
ACTTTCTTACATGTCAAATCCTTTTGCAGGAGGATTGTTCTTTTCCTCAGTTAAGGTACATATTTTGGCTGCTAAACATGCCTGCCTTTTTGTCTTTTCCCAGTAAACCATATTTTGGTAATATAGTTTTGAAGGAGCATCCTGCATCTTCTTTCACCAAGTAGAACTATCCTTTCTCATTGGGACCTCAAATTTATGCTTGAGAAATTGACATTAGATCCATGTGAGCCAACCCTGAGTTCCTGCACAGCTCAATATCTTAGCCTGGATGATAGATCTTCTAGTGGCCATTACCTCAGCTATAACTGTCTCAGGTTTGCAGGACCTTATGTGCAGTGAGCCTTTCACAGTGAGATGAAGGCTTAGAACTAGTTCTCCTTTCATGCAAGGGTTTACACCAAATGAACCACTGACCTGGTCTTCTTTCTGTTGCCAAAAAAGGAATGTCCTTTGCACTTACAGGACATCAGCAGGCAGTTCAAGTACTGTATAGGCAAAACAAGGAACATTTCTTTAGACAAGTTGAACTAATCTTACTTGATTCAGCCTATCCTATTCAATGGATAGGGCTACCCACTGCTGGTATTAGTCATCTTGGCACTTGAAAACACTCTTGGGCTGAGTCTCTCCCCTCTCCCAAACTTCCATAACGGTCTGCACCTCCTTTCTTCCTCAGGTCTCTTTTGCCAGTCAGCAGCTTGCATCTTAGAAATGGCCACAGGGTATATGTAGTGATTTCACTTTTTTCTCTGTTGTTTTTGGTTCACTTTTGGGCTGTACGACTGTATTGCTGAATAATTTCAATTACTTTCTAGGCTATGAGATCAGATCTTACAATTTTTTGTCAAGCTGTGAAGTTATTTGACTACCTCCTCTGCTGATGAGACTGTTAGGCCACCATTTTGTGGTTTATGTATGGTTCAGCTTATATATTGTCTGTACCTCTGATTAGTTTTTTGTATTTGCTATTTTGTTGCCATGAATAAATAGTAATTATGCAGGGTTTAAAATAATTCCAAAAAGTACATCCACAGGATTTCCCCACAGGATACGCTATTGCTATGTGGCATCTGTTTAAGGATCAGTCATCTGAATGAGAAATTCAGCATGTCCGAAGGATTTAAACAAACAACTCCTACTGAGCATAACAATTGATTTTGGAAGTCTCCCTTCCTAGGGAAAAAAAGGTCTTCAGAATTGGCTAAAAGCACACACGAAAGGCATAAATGTGATGGTGAAGGATCTTCTAGATGTTTTCTGAGGTCTCTCCATCCCTTCCAAGAAACTTAGGATGGTGTCTATTTCACCTGCTTCTATAAGGAGTGTTTCAGGTACCTCAGTCTGAAAAGGCTTTGGAGTCAAGAGTCTCCCAAATAGAGGTGTTTGTCGTTTCAGATGCCACTCTCAGAAAAACATTTGACTAAATTTCTTGTTCACTGTAATCTCCATCAGTCTTGTTGATGTGGTCCGCTTGCTGTCTCTACAGTTCTCCTGTTCCAGTGAACTTAGAATGTGAAGACGATGAGAGTATTTGTTAAAATGATCAACAGTGCTTTAACACATCCCTTGATGATTTCAGATCATTCACCACTGCAGGATGTACTAGCAAAGATGAATTCTTATGATGATAAAAAGCACAGGCATTTTCCAATATACCTTAACCAGAGACAGAAGTTTGGAAAATGGTTTGATAACCAGTTAGAGAACAGACTAAACAACATACAGCAGGGAGAGAACATGCTAATAGAAAAGTGGGAAGACAGTTTATGAGCAGTTAAGGAAATTATGAGTTGAAAAGCTAAAGAAATCTGGAACAGAGAGCAAGATGCATAGTGGAGAGCAATGTAGGAGGTAAAGCTTCTGCAAAACCAAGGGAAGTTGAGGCTTGACTAGGGGAAGTGAGGGAGAAGATTAAGGAATATGTTGGTAACACACATGCCTTTAGGGCATACGTGCTGCAAAATCATTTTTTAGTATGGATTCAAAAACAACTAAATACTTAGCTGAAAGGTTGAGGCAACAGAGATAATTACTACAAATGATCAGGTGAATGGAGCACTAGAGGGACAGGACTAAGATTTTATAAACAATGGCAGAATTCTACATGGAGCAAGAAAAGACAATGACGAAATGGGGGAGACAGGATTGAGAATTAGAGAACTTAAAATGCTTCAACTGTTAGCTGCTGAAATAGATTTTTTAGTGAAAGCAATAATTGAGGAAGAGTTAAGAGAAGCAATTACGGTCCAGAAGCCTAGTAAAATACCAGGGCTAGATGGTATCCCTGAGAAGGTAATGAGAAGAAAAGAAGGTGAAATAGTGATGGCTTTTTATTGTTGTCCTGAAAGGATGTGAAGTTACCCCCTTCCTTGAAACAGTCAGTGATAATGATTATCTCAAAACAGGGACAGGATCAGGAGACCCAGTTTCATACAGACCTACAGTATGTCAATCCTAAATCATGACTATAAAATATACATGACAATAATAGCTTAGAGTTTGGCAAAGATTATGGTAAGAATAACAGATCCTGCTTAATGTAGTTGCTTTACAGAAAGAAGTAAGACTTTAATGATTCAAAGCAATGCAGAAAAAAAAAATGAAACCCTGCTACTCATAAAATTCAATGCTAAAAAGGCCATTGGGTATGCTGGAAATTTCCCGAAAGAGTTTTAGAGGCTATGGAGTTCCAATGCAAAAAATAGCAATGATCTTTCAGCTATGTAAATGATCTAGAGGGCCTTAAGTGTAGTAGGATGTTGTCAGACCTGATAGATCTGTCAAGAGGAACTAGGCAAAGGTACCCACTTTCACCACTGTTGCACAGCGAGTGTTACTTGGGATTTCATATATTTGTTTTTCTTGCAGTAAAATTTAATCCTTGTTAAAAAAAGGGAATCATTTCATTGATTAGAACTATTTGTTTCCCTAACATTTCTGTCATGGTACTTTTTAGAGATTTTTAAAATAAGTCAACTTGTTACATTCAAAAAACACATGTTCCTAATTACCTGTCTGTCAATTCCCCATAAGACCTGTAGCATGTGCTAAATTCCTAAGCATATACTTCCATGCAAAAATCCTAAACATTCTGGACTTTGTTGCATACTTGACATCCTTGCAGATTTCTTCCTGTTGTTCCTTTGTAAATTGCCTTCCCAATTTTTAACCTCTTGTCATTGATTCTTACAGTTACTGTACAGTGTGTATGACATAAATGTTTATATGAAGTATTAATTACACCTTTGTAACAGCAGCTTCTGTTCTAGACTCAAGAAAAAAAACAGTAGTCCTGGGTGAGGCAACAGCCACTGTTATTTTCACTAGTGTTGGTTTTGTTTTATATTTCCACCTAATGTTGGGTCGGTTTCTTTTTTAACTAAAAATATACCACAGCTGAGTCTTTCCCTTAAAATTCCCCTATTTCACTATGCCTATACTCTTATCAATTCCTGATAGGGAAGGCATTCTCTAACATGCAATTCAAACTGCTGCTTGTTCTTTTAGATTTTTTTTCTACCAGTGCCTTGGTTACTTTGCTTGTTTCTTCCAGTAAATTCTCCTCTTGCCTATTTCTGTTTACCCATACTTAAAGTCATCCCTACTGGCAAAATCTCCTTTCACTGTTCTCTCGCCGACTTCTATCTTAGAATATTTTATGCTACTTTATGAATATAGCCATTTGCTCACCCAATATTGCTGACAGAGTAGTCCAAAGGGAACTTTTAAAATCTGTCAAATCATTATACTCCCAAACATACGTTCCTAGTTACTGCTTTCTTTACAGTCACACCTCCAACATTTGCTGTCTGCCAGAGGAAGAATTCTTTGAAGTCTACTTGAGGTATAAAAATATCTCTGCAAACACTTCCAAAGATCCTCAACCTTCTGGACTTTATTGCATACTTTTGATGCATACAAATGTCCTCCCATTGTTCTCTTGTAAAATTGCTTTTCCAGTCTCTCTTCCCAGTCTTTTCTAACCTTCTCTGATTGATGGATGTGATCTCAAGGTCTAGGTCTGCCATTGCTTCTACAGTGAGGAGGGGAATTCGGTCATGATGGTGTCCAAAAGAAAGAGCTAGGAGCTCCATCCTATCTGTTGAAATAAGATATAAAAGTTATGTAGTATCATAACGATAGAGCTTTCATGATCCACCTCCATCCAACTAAAAATACTCATCCACCATTCTCCATCTTTGGCAGGAGGATACCTGAAAGGATATGTGGAGTTAATAGTGTAGTATTTAATTTGTGTTTGTTATTCTGGATTTATTGGGGTGCTTCCTCTATAGGACCACCTTAGTGATCTGGAGAAGCATTATGAGAGATGGAGAAGTCTGAACCTGGAAAGGTTTTCAGGTTTTAAGCTGACTAGTGCCTATGGTAGCTAGGTCTAATTGTTGAAGTGGATGGTTTGCATTGTGTAAGATGCAAAAGTTATGAATGGAACAGAAATTGGATTAGATGGATTTTTCATTAGCAAAAAAGAAAAAAAATTGATTGTTTGACATTAGCATTCCCACCCACCATCTCCTCATTCCTTGGCAGTTTTGGCATAGTTTGATTTTAGGAGACAGTTGTGTGGTTTATGTTTGTTGGTGCTGTGGTATCTAAGAAATGTGGAGAAGACAGGAGGCAAGGAGCATTTGGGCTGTACGGGGTGGAGGGAGTTTGAGATTGAGAAAGTTTTCAGTTGCATAGCTCATGACTGCCGCATGCTAGTCCTGTCTATTGAGGTGGACAGACATGGATCATGAAGATCTCTTTTTATGTTAAGTGCTTACCTTTCATTTTTTGTCCTTTATCCCAGGAAAACAGGGCAGGCTAGTCTCCAAGCAAGTACTTTCTAAATATTTGGAGAAATACATTTTGTACTAGTATGAAAAAGATGGGAAAACTTTGCAGGGGCAAGTTAGAGCACATTTTACCAAGGTAGCTGCCACATTAGCAGCCTTTTTCAGTAATTTCTTTGCTTGAGGTATTTGTGAGGTGGCTGTTTGGCCCTCCATTTCCAAACATTGTAAGCTACAAGTAAAATCAAGGAGCAGAACAGAGTAGGGTTTGGTTCTGTTATCCAGAAAGGTGTTTTCTGAACATCCAACCTTTAAGGATTACAGGAGTAACAGGGGTGCCATTTCCACTCATGCCACTGGTTTCCACCTCCTTTTTCTGACACTGCTTTGGTAATCTTCTCATAGGTTAAGAATGCTACTGCATCAGTAATCCATAAGCAGAAGTACAGTTGTATGAGCAGACTCACTGTGACAATAGTTATTTGAGTAGGACCACAGTTGTAGTACTGACTTCTACTCGTATTTCCCGCATTTTGTCTTCCTCAGTTTGATTGGACTATATAGTAACTGAGAGGGAGTAATGGGCTGTTATTACTATCCACCATTGCCTTTCTTGTAATTCATGGTCTGAATTGTTCAGAGGTTGTAGCTGGGACTTTGCTATATATTCTTCCTATTTATTTTTTGTACTGACTTTACTGGGTAAAAAGAAAATGGAAAAGATGGAGCCCTTCCCTTCAGGCGACATGTATCCCCATCTTCACTCTCAAAAAAAGAACAGAAGGAATCCAGGCCAAGACTCAGCCATGTGGCTTTGCACTGAGGAGGGTTCAGCCCAATACAAGACATCAGCAGATCTTCGGGATTAAAGATAGTCAGCTGAATATCCACCTGTGGTTAATTCCCATAAGTCATGCATAATATACAGTGTGAAGTTGTTCAATCTCGCTGTTTATTCTTACACGTGGGTTTGGCTCTGAGTAGGCCACTTTACTAGCTAAAGATCTTAGAATAGCTCGAGGCCAGGTGGCCCCTATCCCATGATGCTCTCCATCCTTCCCCAGATCTAATTTGCCGCTGCAACTGATCGCAAGGTCTAAGGAGAGCTCGGGCCAGTAGAATTTATTTCTTTATTTTTGACCTAATTTTTGGAAGTGTTTTTTTTTTCTAAAAAGTTTGATGTTTAGCTTAGTGTACACTCTTATAGGGTTTTTAGGCAGTTCACCTCCATTTTCGTTAATGTATAACTCCACATTATTTACGGAGCGGTTTGCTCTAGGCCTTTGGCCGTTTTTTTCATTTGTTAATTCAGCTTACAATTAAAATTACAGACCAGTTTGCTCTAGGCTTTTGGCCGTTTTTCTTTATCAATACAGTTTGAAGTTTGCATTTAAAATTACTACCCTATCCCTTTTAATTCAACTAGTAGTATTGTGTGTGTGTGCTATCTTTGTTACATATATATATATATATACATATATATATATATATACATATATATATATATATATATATATATAGAGAGAGAGAGAGATAGTGTGAAGTACTGAACTTTTTCTTATCCCTGGTTGTGCTGGGACTTTATATCTTTGTTCCGCTTGTGCAGATTGCTGCTGTTTTTTGTGATCGAAGTTGATCAGGGCTCTGACAACTTCTATTGTTTCATAATATGGCGGATTAGAAGGAAAAACAGAGGTCTGGCTTCAAGAAGTGTAATTGTGGGCAGAAGATGTCCATTACAGGTGGACAAGTTAATTGTGTTTATTGTTTGGGGCATGTACACCTCCAAGAAGATTGCTCTATCTGCCACTCCTTCAGCAGTAGGGTCTTATTAGAACGGCGAAGGAAGTTGGTAGATAGAGGCTTGTTGAAGCCTGAATTTCAAGATTCAATGGATAAGGCTGACCAGACCTCCCAAGTCCTCAAAGGGGTCGAAGTCCTCAAAGGTGTCCTCGTAGCCTAGGTCATCGTCTTCTAGTCCTTCTGTGAGGGCATGGTCGCCGGCTCTGCAGCCTTCGGAGCCATGCACCGAACAGAAGCCTTGGAGCCAGTCCCTGGTCTTGGTACTAGTCTCCTAGACTCTGAGGTCTCCAACTCTTTGATCCATGGCATCTTTGGTTCCTTCGACCTGTTCGTCAAGGACCATTTCCAATGGCAATGTGGACTGGGTGGTGCAGGGGCTTTTAGCGAACCTGGCATTGGCTAAATTACTATTGGCTTCGTCCCAAATGGGTTCGAAGTCTGAGACTGTCCCACTGGCTGTGACAACTCCTCCTCCAAGCTGAGCAGGGCCTTCAGAGCTGGAGGAGGAGGAGGATCTGATGATTGTGGAGCCTTCGGAGCCAAGGCCTGTCCCACTGCCTTTGGCTCCTTCAACCGCGACTTCTTTGGTTCCGTTGGAAGAGTCTCAGAGCCGACACTCTCTCGTCGGCTTTGGGGGGGGGGTATTCAAACCAGTGTGTCGGTTCCGACCCTTCCTCTTGGGGCTTTGACGCAGATTAGCTCGGCTCCGTCCTCTGGTTTGGAGCCTGCTGTCTTCCTCAGAACCGGCGACTTCCTCGTGTCGAAGCAGCGATGCCTTCAATGCCATGAGGAGGGTTATGACGTCTAAGACACACACATTGTCAGGGACCTCCTCTTCCTCCCCTAAAGTGCTGAATTCTGTCTCTACATCTCACGTTCCTGTCAAGTGTTGAGACCCAGAGCCTCAGGTACCCCCATTGGGTGACCCCTTCTCTACTGAGACTTCACCAGAAGCCCTCACTGATGAGGTTCCCAGAAAAAGATTATGCAAGAGGAGGCATATAGATTCTCCTCAGGAATCTTTGACATCAGACACTGACTTAGAGGAATCAGAAAGGTCCCCACGGTCCCCCTCGCAGGATATCTCCTTTGTGGATATCCTGGAAGTCCTAAAGCAGAGGGGTGACTGGCAGGTGTAGGGGTTAGCCTATTGAGGATGAGTTGGTGCTCCTGAAGGCCTTTGGGTCTCAACCCTCCACCTCCTGGGTGACTCTGCCCTTTGAACTAATGGATTTGGTCACTCGAAGGGCATGGGATTCTCCTGACTCCATGGAACCAGTCCCTCGGAGGCCTAATAAATTTATCATCTCCCCCCAAGACAAGATGTTTCTCACTAAGGGAGTCCCCGTTGATGCCATGGTGGTGGTGGTGGCCACCAAGAAAGAGATGTCAGAAACCTCTTCCTCTGTCCATCCTCCTAATAGAGACTCTAGGATGATGGACAGATATGGGAAATGCATATTTAGTTCTGCGATATTTACCATGAGCTCGCTTAACTATTTAACCCATTTCACCCGTCTTCAATGAGATCTCCTCAAAGAGCTTGGAGATACTCTAAAGGGCAGCACAGATGATGCTCTTTCTGAGAAGGTGACGGCACAGCTTAACACCCTTAATTCTATTGTGAACTTGTCCATGCGGCTCATTTCCTATGCAGCCGATGGATCGAGCCAAGCAGCAGGTTCAGCGATAGCTCTGCGGAGACAATCCTAGATGCGTTTATGCTCCTTTGCAAAAGCCTTCAAGTCTTCCTTTATCAACACCCCATTTGATGGCTCTTTCCTGTTTGGGCCCAAAGTCAAGGAGACTCTCACTAGGTGTGAGCAGGAGGGAAAGTCTCTATCTGCCATAGGAGTCCATTTTTCACCCCTACTAGACCATACCCCAAAGGGCAGAAAGGTGGGAAAATGTGGTTCCAAAAGTCCCAAGGTGCTTTCCAGAACACACGTAGTGAACCCCTCTCCAGGGGCAGAGGAGGGGGCAATAACAGAAGATGCCACCCTGGCGGCAGAGGGGGTCCATAGAACCTGGGCGACAGGGAGCAGTTCCTTGGCAAGCCCTATCAGCGCTCCTGAGAGAAGGCCCGACTGTCCTGCTCTGGAGGCAGTCAGGGGTCGCTTGGCTTTGTGTCTGGATGCCTGGCTAGGAATTACAGCAGATTCTTTGGTACAAAGCATAGTTACCAGAGGATACTTCATTCCATTTCTACGAAGCCCGCCTGTCGGCACAAAAATCCCAGATGTTCCACCCAGTCTCACAGATCAAACAGCCATAGAAATCCAGAGGCTGCAGGAAAAGAGTCATCCAGCCAGTCCCAGCAGACCAGATAGGATCTGGAACTTACTCCAGATTCTTTTTAGTTCCAAAGAAGACAGGGGACTGGAGACGCATCTTGGATCTCAGCAGACTCAACACATTTGTAAAGAAGGAGAAGTTCCGGATGGTCATGCTTCAGTCTATCCTTCCATTCCTCGGAGTGGGCCATTGGATGTGCTCCGTAGATCTCAAGGATGCGTACTACCACATCAAAATGGCCAGACCATCCAGAGATCATCTGTGTTTCCGGCTTGGAGCCAGTCACTACCAATTCCGAGCACTGCCCTTTGGACTCACAACAGCCCCCAGAGTGTTTACCAAATGCATGGCAGTAGTTACGGCTCACTTGAGATGAGTGTTTCCTTATCTGGACGACTGGCTCCTTACCGCCGCTTCCAGGCATCAACTAATTCCAGCTCTCAGCTAGGCATCACTATCAATTTCGAAAAATCTGCATTGTTGTCATCGCAGCATATATCCTTTATCGAAGCAGAACTAGACTCTACCACCGCCACAATAAGAGTACGCCTGGACAGACTATCCTCTTTACGGACTCAGGTCTCAAACATTCTGCAGAGGAAAAAAGTACCGGCTCATCAAGTTCTAAAACTTCTAGGCACCATGGCAGCTACAGTCATAGCAGTTCCTCTGGGACGATTGCACATGAGGATTCTCCAATGGTTACTGTTCACCCAGTGGTCATACTAACAATTTCCCATGTCATCCTTAGTCATGATTATGGACTCTTGCAAGAAGGATCTTCACTGGTGGTTGACCAGCCAACAGCTTACGATGGGTCGTCCATTTGTTCTCCCCCACTGTTGGCCACGGTGACCACGGATGCTTCCTGATAGGGTGGGGGGAGCTATTTCAGGGAAGTACTGCCCAAGGCACCTGGTCGGAGACAGAGTCGCAGTTGCATATCAATTTTCTGGAGCTGAGAGCAGTGCTTTTGGCATTGCAGCACTTTCACGACTCTCTGCCTCTAGGGACAGTTGCCATACAGATGGACAACATGTCAGTTGTCTGGTACATTAACAAACAAGGAAGAACCAGGTCTTACCCCCTGTGTTGAGAGGCCTTGAGAATTTGGCAGTGGGCTGTGTCCACTGGGCGCTTTCTGATAGCAATGAATATCCCTGGGAAATCCAACGTAATAGCGGACAAATTGAGCAGAGCCATTCTGTTACCTCATGAGTGGTCCCTCAAGAACAACGTTGCGGAGAAGATTTTCCACAGGTGGGGCCAGCCTTGCTGCGACCTGTTTGCATCCCCTATGAATGCCAAATGCAGAAGCTAATTTGCCCTAAATCCCCCACCTGGGGACAGCCCAAGGGACTCACTCGTACACGATTGGCCCCCGGGACTCCTGTATGCCTTCCTTCCTATTCCCCTGATTCCCAAGTTCTTGCAGAAAGCCAAAGCTCTTGGCAGGATGGTAATCTTAATAGCTCCGCTTTGGCCTCATCGGATTTGGTACCCCTTTCTCAGACTCTGCCAACTGGAGGAACCTTGGATTCTGGACCCAGTTCCAGACCTTCTGACACATTTGTCAGGGACGTTCCACCCCTCCCTTCGTTCCCTCAGACTGACAGCTTGTCTGCTCCAATTCCCTTACTAGCCAGGTCACATGAATTTTCTTCGGAGGTACAACACATTTTTGTATCTTCCCATAAAACTTCTACCAGAAAGTTATATGCTAGTAAATGGAAGCGTTTTGCCATTTGGGCTTCTCGAAACAACGTTGACCCCTATGTGGCCCCTATTGCTAGTATTCTGGAATTTCCCTCTAAACTTTTTCAAGAAGGTGCTGCGGCTGCCACAATTAGAGTGCAATTGGCTGCCATCTCAAATTTTCATCTTGGAGCTGAGGGTTCTAACTTAATGTCGCACAAATTATGTCGGGCCTTCCTTAAGGTCACCATTCATCACAGGCCTCCTGTTAGACAGCCCTTTACTCCCTGGAATCTAAATTTTGTTATATCCCGCATTATTCTTCCTCCTCTTGAGCCTGCATCGTGTTGTCAATTGAAGTTCCTATCCTGGAAGACTATTTTCTTGGTGGCCATTACTTCAGCACGTAGGGTATCTGAGCTTCAAGCCCTTTCTGTCAAGCCACCATATTTGGTGTTTCATCCAGACAGGGTTTCACTGAGGACTAACCCCCTTCATTCTTGCCAAAAGTGTGCTCTGAGACCAATCTGAACCAAACTATTGAACTTCCCACTTTTTTCCGTAATCATTCTAGTCAGTTGGAATACATGTTGCATAAACTTGATGTCCACATACAGTTGAGATTCTGTTTGGACAGGACAAAGGAATTTCAAAGATCTGGCCAACATTTTGTATCTTATGCAGATGCCAAGAAAGGATTCTCAGTTTCTAAAGTTACCCTTTCCAAATGGTTAACTGACTGCATTAAATTTATCTACTCTTCTGCCAACCAAATGTTAGAATATGGTGTGAAGGCCCATTCAACTAGAGCTGTCTCCATGTCTTCGGCTTATATGGCTCATTTACCTTTGGATACTATATGTGCAGCTGCCACTTGGTCTAAGCCTCATACCTTTATCACTCATTACAAAGTGGACAAGGCCTCCGGGGACAGGGCTTCCTTTGGTTCCACTGTCCTTAGGAATATACTCTTGTGAGCCACCCAGGATTAGGCTGCTTGGTATGCTACCCACATGTAAGAATAAGCGACGAGATTGAACAACTTCACATGAAACGTTATGGTAAGAACACAACTTTTTTATGTGAGCTGTTCATCTTGCCTTTATTCTTACATTCCCACCCACCATCCCCCTGCAGGGTTTCGAAGAATGGGTAGACTTGGAGTCTGGTAGTCTTTTCTGGGGTTCTTGCGCCTGCTGGAGTACTTCTGAGTTACCTTTTTCTTGCTGCTGAGTTTAGCAAACTAGATCTGAGGTAAGATGGAGAGCATCATGGGATAGGGGCCTGGCCTCGAGCTATTCTAAGATCTTTAGCTAGTAAAACGGCCGACTCGGAGCTGATGGCTCAGCTCCGAACCCACGTGTAAGAATAAAGGTGAGATGAACAACTCACATGGAACGTTATGGTAAGAACATAACTTCTTTTTAGCTGTGATCCTTCTAGAATATCTACTGTTATGGTACATATGAACTCATATAGCCATACTTTTTTAAAGCAGAACTATCTCTCTTACTCCTTTGAAGCACCTCCCTTCTCTCTAAGAGTTGAATTTTCTTATGCTCACTTCCTTCATTCTGACAGTATCCCAATGCCCCACGTCTTGTTGGGTCTGCAGGATGCCAGCCTACCCTTGGTCTTGCCAGCAAATTTAACTGAGGCCACCTAAGAACCTAAAGATGTTCTGGGGGGGTCATGCTGTTATTCATCCATTTGGAAGGGGGGTTGCTTTTTTGCTTGTGTTACTCTCTCCCCCTTGCAGACATAGTGGTACAGTGGACACATGTAGCATATTGCCCTGCTTCCGTAGCAATTCAGCTATGTCTTCACCCAATTTGCCTCTTCTAAGCATGCCTACCAGTGTGCCATCCCCAGGAGAGGCCCACAGACCTGCCCACCCACCCCAGGATGGTAACGCCTGTCCCTCCCTGCCACAATGCCAGTTACCTGTGTCACTAATTGAACCTGGGAGGCTTGGCTATAATCTGAACTTTATCCCACTACACCACTAGAGTGGCTTTTAAAAGTTGAGTTTCATGACTGACATGCTTGTTTGCTTAGTATTTGAGTCTGCTAGTTGAGTGGATTGCAGGTTGTTTTTTGGAAAAAAAAAAAAACTTTTCCTTGTGGTCATTTTTTTTCTGTTGGACTTGGAAGCTTCGGACTCTCCTTTGTAATGAATCTTGACTGGTATTTCACAAGGATTTGGATGTCTGTAAGAACTCACAATTTTTTCTATGAAAATAGTTTCCATTCTGTCCCTGAACCATGCAGTTCATTTCTCTATTTTCTTCTGCAAAGCAGAAAATGTAGTAGAGAAAGAGAAATGGCTCTTCACACAGCAGAGGGCTTTAATTTGTCAAGCAGACACTTACTGTGTAGCTAGGTCTGGTGGGGGGGGGGGGGCAGTGTATACATTATTTTCTCCAACAAGTTGCAGTACTGTCAGCAGTGTTTCTTGCACTTTGGTCTGTTATAGATATCTGTTCTATCCACTTGCATTGTGTTTATTTGGGAGGGTGCAACTTTTGTTATTGTTGGAAACCAGCTGAAATTTATTACTTTAGATATTGGTTCTTGCGTTTGGATTGTTGCACATCTTTTGCATCAACTGTCATTTTTATTATTTGCAGGGTGGTACTTAGAGTCTATATATTGTTATTACATGCAAGTTACTGATAATATGGTTTGCACTTGTCTCCATCTTATACTTTTGTACTATTGTCCTGCATAGTGGATGGGTGGGGGAGGGTAAATAGCTTCTTTAGTGACATTTTAAAATTCATTACTTCAGACAGTATGTTTTGCATTTTGACCTCTCTCATCCATTATACTTGTTTGAATTGTAATTATGTGGGAGTAGGGGGGCAACCTACAGTACTATGAGCAGAATGGCTTATACTTTGGTTCATCGTGCGATTAGTGTACTCATTTGTATTGTAGTTCTTTTAGGGATTGGGGGGATTTTGCTTTGTGTGTTAGTATGGCTTTCACTTTAGTCCATCAAAAATGTCTGTCACCCACATTACAGGTTCTATCATAGTTATTTCTTGAAACGAGTTGAAATGCAGTGTTATGGGTGATTGTGTTTGGTTATTTTTGGCAGCAAGAGGTGCTAGTAGAATAATGACCATGAAAAGAGGTGGATAACATGCACCCATCTAGAGAAATAAAACTGAGGTTGTTCCAGGGGTCTAGTGGTTATGAATATGAGCAATATTATAAGGAGGATGGCATACTTGTCATGTCTGCCACTAAAGGGAGATTAAGGGCTGCAAGACATGTAACCAGAACCATTGCAGTTATAATAGTGTTGTCCCTATGTACCGTAACACAAAATATGAAATTTTCCATATCATAATAATGCACTGGTAAGAGCCATTCAGGTGACAGTGTCAGTGGGATGGCATGCAAGTGCAGGTGGGTGTAATAATGAAGTCCAAAGTCGGTGGCCGCAGAGCTACTGTTATGGATGACTGTTTCCAGTGGCCGTTATGAATATTTAAATAACACAATTTGAGTATTAACATTTGTTTTTTTATTATAGAGCAGTTTTTACATATTGTACAATCCCCATGCATGTTGTACTTGTTATTTCCACACTGTTTGCTGATAACAACCATTTTATAGTTGTATGTTTAGAAAATATTAATAAAATAACTTGATGTCAAATAATCATTGCTTACATTTAATGTTCAGTAGCTTGCCATGTTAAGCATGTAAATTCATAAATTGCAAACAAGTCATTCTGTGTAGTCTTAATCTCAAGTTTTGCTTAATATTATTCCTTAACTTGTGTGTTTAACTCTTTTTGTTTAATTATTTAGAATGTAATTTGATATCAGAAATTATCTAGTAACCATGTTTTATTTTTACTTTTCTAAAAGTCTTAACAAGTGGGCTAGTGACTACACATTTTATTTCAGTCTACTTTATTAAGTTAATATACAGTGGATATAAAAAGTTTACACACTCCTGTTAGAATGCCAGGTTTTTGTGATATAAAAAATGACACCACAATAAATCATTTCAAACCTTTTCCCACATTTAATGTGACCTATAACCCGTACAATTCATTTGAAAAACAAGCAAATCTGTTAGGGAGAAAAATATAAAAAATAAAAAACGTACAATAAGTTGGTTGCATAAGTGTGGACACCCTTAAACTAATACTTTCTTGAAGCACCTTTTGATTTAATTACAACATTCAGTCTTCTTGGGTACACACCTGCCATCAATTAAAGAGTCTCTGATTAATCCAAAATAAAGTTCAGCTGTCCTAGTAGGATTTTCCTGACATTTACTCAGTTGCCTGCTACAGCAAAAGCCAGGATTCACAGAGAGCTTACAAAGCATCAAAGGGATCTCATTTTTTGAAAGTTATCAGTCAGGAGAAGGGTACAAAAAAATTTCCACAGCATTGAATATACCATGGAACACAGTGAAGGCAGTCATCAAAAAGTGGAGAAAATATGGGACAACAGTGACGTTGCAAAGAACTGGATGTCCCTCCAAAATTGATGAAAAGACAAGACGAAAACTGGTCAGGGAGGCTGCCAAGAGACGTACAGCAACACTGAAGAAGCTGCAGGAATTTCTGGCAAATACTGGTTGTGTACTACATGTGACAACAATCTCCCGTTTTCTCCATATGTCTGGGCTATGGGATAGGGCTGCAAGACGGAAGCCTTTTCTTACACAGAAAAACATCCAGGCTCGGCTAAAATTTGTAAAACAATACATCAAGTTTCTCAAAAGCATGTGGGAAAATGTGTTATGGTCTGAAGAGACCAAGGTTGAACTTTTTGGCCACAATTCCAAAAGGTACGTTTGGCACAAAAACAAAACTTTGCATCACCGAAAGAACACCATCCCCACAGTGTGGTGATGGCAGTATCATGCTTTGGGTTTGCTTTTCTTCAGCTGGAACTGGAGTATTAGTCAAGGTAGGGGGAATTATGAACAGTTCCAAATACCAGTCACTTTTGCCCCAAAACGTTCAGGTGTCTGCTAGAAAGCTGAAGATGAAGAGAAATTTCACCTTTCAACACGACAATGACCTCAAGCATACATCCAAATCAACAAAAGAATGGCTTCACCCGGAGAAAATTAATGTTTTGGAATGGCCCAGCCAGAGCCCAGACCTAAATCCAATAGAAAATCTGTTGGGTGACCTGAAGAGGGCTGTGCACAAGAGATGCCCTCACAATCTGACAGACTTGGAGCACTTTTGCAAGGAAGAGTGGGCAAATATTGCCAAGTCAAGATGTGCCATGCTGATAGATTCCTACCCAAGAAGACTGAATGCTGTAATTAAATCAAAAGGTAATTCAACAAAGTATTAGTTTAAGGGTTTGCACATTTATGCAACCAGCTTATTGTACATGTTTTATTACTTTTTATATTTTTCCCCTAACAGATTTGTTTGTTTTTTCAATTGAAATGTGCAGGTTATAGGTCACATTAAAGGTGGGAAAAGTTTTGAAATGATTTATTGTGGTCTCATTTTTTATATCACAAAAACCTGGCATTTTAACAGGGGTGTGTAAACTTTTTATGTCCACTGTACATCTTGGGTCTTTCTTCATTTCAAGGTCTTCTTCAAATTAAATTTTCATTACAGAGTCCCACTCCACACGTTATTTACTATGCAGTTCTGTTTCTGATCTCTAATAGTTCTCAGTTCCATATTTGTATTTAGTATAATCCTCTTTTTCACCTCTCTTATTGATGGTTTATCTGAGATTTTCTCTTTTCTTTTATAGCTTTCTTACTCAGTACTAAAGATGACAGTGCTTCCACTTCTTTAGCTGCTTGTCTCTAGACCCTGCATTGCTTTCTAGGCTTGAGGTATAGCAGTTTCTCAAGGGTGTCCTTCAGTTTTACCCACCTAGGAAAGCTATTCCACCTTCGTTGGACTTCAGCTTTGACTAAGAAAAACTTACCCTGCCACCTTTTGATTCAGTGTCTTTTGCTTCTCTAAAATTTTGTACATGGAAAGCCATTCTTCTAGTGGCCCTTCTGCAAGAATAGTCAAAGAGCTACAAGCCTTTATCCCCCCCCCCCTTTCCCTGTCTTTCATAAGGACAGGGTTACTCAGAGGGCCAACCCTTCATTTATGCCTAAAATGGTCAATGAGCTATCCCTTAGCCAGGGCATAAATCTTCCCACCATTTTCCCACCATTTTCCCTAACTCTCAGAGCAAGGTTGAGCAAATCCTCTGTTATCTGGATGTGCACAGGCTGCTCAGATTTCACTAGAATAAGACCAAGGATAAAACTGAGCAGATGATTGTTTGCAGAATGCCAAATTTGGCAACCCCATCTATAAACAACTGTTGTTAACCGGATTTCTAAATCCATTTCCTTTTACTACACTCACCATGGTGAATCCTTACCTTCTCTTCTCTAGTTAAAGTTTATTCCACTTGAGAAGTTGCCTCTTCTGGAACCTTTTACAAAGGAATTGATTCCAGAGCTATTCTAGAAGCAGCAACGTGGCCTTCTGTGCACACCTTTACCAAGCAGTTTAGGGTAGATGCCGTCTCAAGATCCAGGGCCTTCTTTGCCAGATCTGTTCTCTCTGGACTAATTGACAGCTCCTGTATGCCTGATCCATCCACCCTTGTTACACTGTAAGCTTTGGAAATCACCCAACAGTTTGGAATACTGCAACAGTGATCTAAGGAAGGGCATAGTACAGTTGTGTAAGTACTTAACATGGCAGTAGATTTCCAGCTGATCACTGTTGCAGTATTACTTCTCACCCTACCCATCCCCCATTTTGTTTGTGCCTAGGTGTTGTCATCTGTTTCTTCTGGAATGAGGGGGAGACGTTCTTTGCATTCCTTCTGTTAGCTGACCTTTACCTTACTTCTTGACTTTCTTCAGATATATTTGTGTCTCCTGTCTTTCAGATTGTCTGAGGATTTCACACTCATATGTCCACTTGTGTACCCTTACGTCTGCAGTCTTAGGTTGTATGTTGGATGTATGGCTCTATGGAAGGTTTTGGCTTTGGTACTCTGGATGAGTGTCTAGATTATATGACAAGATAACCCAGCAGTTTGGAATACTGCTGCAGTGATCAATAGGACATCTGTTATGGTAAGATGTCCTTCCATATCACTGTTGCAGTATTCCTTACAGTACGGATCCCCTGCCTAGGGCAATCCAATGTCAGGCCACTATATCAAAGCCCTAGGATGTAGTAGGGATGTTGCATGTCACACATATGCTCCCTGTACATGGCATAGGGCATAAAGGTGATGTACAGATATACCTTCCTCAGATCTTCTTTGCCTCCAGTCCAAATGCCTTCTCTGATCACCAGTCTGAACACTCTTTCACCTGCTGGTTGCCTAACCGTTTCAATATGTGTCCCATTGGGGTTTTTCTTATCTTATTTTATTTGTGATTGTTGGTTTACACATCATCTGGAAAGGGGAAATGCCAGTGTGGGAGTCAGATTCCCCATAAGGACCATCACAAGCAGTGTTTGTTTGAATTAGGTGCTTCTCACAACCATACTTCTTGATCTGTTTGTCAGGTGCTTGTCCTGAAAACTTTGCATTGTCATCTCTTCTCTTTGGCTATTTACCTAGAAAACCAAGATCTTAAATTGCTGGCTCAGGGTAGTGTGGCAGAATCATCCCAGTCCATGGGGCATCCATCTGTGAGGAAGAAGGCCAAGAAAGTTTGGTCGGATTCTTTCTGCTGTACTGCTTCCATTGGA
The DNA here is from genome assembly GCF_019279795.1 of Protopterus annectens. Taxonomy (NCBI): domain Eukaryota; kingdom Metazoa; phylum Chordata; order Ceratodontiformes; family Protopteridae; genus Protopterus; species Protopterus annectens. The sequence continues at coordinate 472,447,498 of NC_056737.1, read as the reverse complement.
CGTTTCTCTCGAGGCTGGTGAAAGGCCAGAGGACCACCCCATTATTCAGTTGAGTTCCTTTGCCGCAACCGCTTTGGAGGCTGGCATGGACCCGTCTTCTCGCATGTCCCCGGAGGCTCTGCAGATGTCCATTTTGGATGTTCAGGGGGAGCCGCAGCTGATTGTATCAGAAGGGCCTAGGGGTATTCTGCAAATCCTTGTTAGGGCGGAGATTCCCGCTACATATATTGAGTGTAGGCAGGTGTCCGAGCTACCTAAGATATTTAGGGCTGATGTCCCTTTGAAAAAGAAGCAGAACACTAAGCATATTTCTTCTGCTCCAAAGGACACTCAGCATGAATGACAGGACTTTATGCATGGTGTGTTTAATTCCCTTAAAGCTTTGAATCCCCCTCAGGGGGTCTCTGTTCCTGCTTCACCTTGGTCTTCTACACCTGTTAAGAGGCCTAGGGAGTAGGTTTCATCTGATGAGGATATAGATAACGATGAGGAATCTTTGGCCTCTTCCTCTCAGATTCCTTCCACCTTGGATTATAGTTCTGAGGAAGAGGACTGTGTTAGCTCTGATTCTTTTTTTGAGGAGACTTTCTTTGAGAATACTGTTTTCCATACGATGTAGTTTTTTTTTTTTTTTTTTTAAGTGGGACCATACCCAGGTTTCTGATGTTTAAAAGGGGTATTATTAACTCCTTCAAATGGAGTCTTTCAAGCCCTGTGCTGTTCCTCCGGTTTTTGCTGCCTTGTTAGATACTTTTTTGCAGCTTTTCAGGCTCCTGATTCCCATCCCCAGCTCCTAAAAAAAACTGATAGGTTTTATAAGGTGCTTGATGATTGTAAATTTCTTTACAAATGTTCCTCAGCTGACCCATTTGTTATTTCTATTGCTTCTGATAAGCCCTCTAAGCTTTTACCTTCTACAAAGCTGCTGCCTTCTGACAATGACAGCAGAACCGTGGAAAGGTTGATAATAAAGTGTATACTGCTGCTACTCTGGTCTTCAGGGTTGTGAATTACCAGACCTGTATAACCAAGGTATATTTTGTCCCTTCTCTCTCAGGCTTTTAAGGTCATTTCAGAACTTCTTGATTCTGAGCAGAAGACTTTGGCCGTCTCTTCAGTAGGGGCCTCTTCTGAAGTGGCTCACCAGTCCATTAAGTACAGTTATGACGCAGTTGATGCCTTGTCTAGAGCTGCTGCCTTTGGTTATATGTTGAGGAGGTATTCTTGGCTTCCCCTTCAGCCTGTGCTTGATGATATCAAGGCCAAGCTGATGGTTGCTCCTGTTGACAATAAAAATCTCGTTGGTTCTGCAGATGCTGAGTTTTTTAAATCTCTTCAGGAAAAAGGTAAGTCTGTGCAGGTACTGAAACATATTTGTGGTTTCCCCTGTCCCCAAATTTCAGAGGAATTACACTACCAAGTCTGCCTTTGTCTGTAGACAGTCTTGCCCTCCTCCAAAGACAAAAAGGATGCTAGAAGGGCTTCTTCTGTTAAGTCTACTCAGACTTAAAGCTCGGAAGCCTCTTTTTCCAGACAAGCCAGGTTCTGTCTATCTTCTTTCTTCCTTACAAGCAAAGTTCCTCTAGCTCTTCATCTTTCACTGTCCCTTCCAAATTGGTTATGTATCACTCAGGATTCTTGGGTTCTATCCATCATTCATCAGGTATTACATGGTTTGGAAATCCCTTCCCCCTATTTGGGCATTCCTTAACCTCCTCAAGAACAGCTGCCTTTTTTTCTGGATGTTCTTCAGAGCCCTTTGTCTCAAGGAACCATCCAAGTAGTTTCAGCTCCTCAAAAGGAGAAGGAATTTTATTTCAGAATGTTTCAGGTTCCCAGGAAAGAAGGCACCTGGTGTCCCATTCTGGAGCTTTCCCAAGCTCAAAACCTTTTTGAAAGGACCTTCCTTTCAAATGTTATCCCTTCAAACCTTGTTTCCTCTTCTTTTTCCTCAGGCTTTCCTAGTCTGTCTGGATCTCAAGGATGCCAATCTCCATACCCCTATTCACCCCCTTTTCAGGAAATATGTATGTTTCTCTGTTGCTTCCTTGTATTTTCAGTTCTCTGCTTTCCCTTTGGCCTTTCTACTGCCCCAAAAGTCTTCATCAGTTGCCTTGCTCTGTGATTGCTTTCTGCAGGATGAGAGGAACACAGATCTTTCCTTATCTGGACAATCTGCTCATTCAGGCTTCCTCTCCAGTGATTTTGCTTCAGCATCTTCACTATACTGTTTGTCTTCTGCAAAGCCTAGAGGTTACAGGGAATTTCCAAAAATCCTTCTTGACTCCTTCTTAGGATCATGTTTTTCTTGGGTGTAGGCTCCAGACCATTCCAGTGCTGGCATCCCTGCCTCCTCCCAAGGATATGACTCTTGCATTCTTTCAGTCCCTTCTTCCTCTGGCTCCCATTGCAGCCTGAGAGTTTCTAAGGGCTCTGGGATACATGGCTTTCACCATTCCTATGCTTCCTCTGGCCAGACTTCATATGAGAAAGCTACAGTGGTTCCCAACATCAGTCTGGCTTCAACATTCTCATCCTTTGGACTTTCCAATTCCTCTTCTTGAAGGTCTCAAGCTAGAGCTTCAGTGGTGGATTCATCAGCTGTCCCTCAACCCAGGGCTTCCTTTTCAGTCTCCAGTCCCCACTCAGGAACTCTGCCTCAAACATGGGGTGGGGAGCTTCCTTTGGCCCTCTGAAGGTTCAGGGCATTTGGTGTCTTCGTCAAAGGAAGAACCATGTCAATATCAAAGAGATGAGAGCTCTTCTCCTGGCTCCTTCAGGCCTTCCATTCTCTTTTTCCTTACAGGGCCCCTCAAAATCTTCACAGACAGTACCACAGTGATGTGGTACATTAGCAAGCAAGGGGGGACATGGTCTTACTCTGCAAGCTAGCTGTTTAAGTTTGGGATCTAGCTGTTCAGTATCAGGTAACTCTTCAGACTGATGATCTTCTTGTTTCACTGTTGCAGTCATCACATTTGGGTTATCTGCTTTGCAGTAGCCCTCAGTCGGCCTGATTAACAAAGCCTTGGGTCCTGCGTCGGTTGCTGTCCCTTCTTCCATGACGTCAGGTCGTCAAGGGTATAAAACATGCAGCCGACGCCATTACATCAGTCTTTCTTGCCGTGCAGTGCCCGAAGCAGAAGCAGTTCTCAAGTGCCTGTCGGCTGACTCCTGAAATTTTCGTTTTTGAGTTTCAGAACCAAAGTCTTCAACTAAAGCTAAGTAGCCTGTTGGGGAAACTTATTCTTGCTCCTTCCGATGTCAGTAAAAGTTAATAATTGCATTACTTGTGGAAAGCAAATACCTCACAAAGATTTTAATTTGTACTATATTCCTTGCCTAGGCCCTGACCATGACGTACCTTGCTGTAGGTTTTGTGCTTTATTCAAACGGCGCACTATCCATCGTCGATATATTTCCGCATCTAAATATTTCGGTTCTCAGTTTAATTATCCAGAAATGTCATCAGTTAGACTTCTGACTACCAGGATTCCGAAAAAAATGTAAAGATAAAGAGAGAGAGAGGCCGCCAAGGTCCAAAACTGCCGACGATGCTTCAAAGCCAGTCGCCAGTTCGCCGGTACTCAGTGAGGTGCTTTCGCAGCCCATGATACCTGCTACTTCTGACTCACAGGCCTCTACCGAGACCCATTCGGAGTCCGGTATGCCACGAGATGCTTCAGCTGTGGAACCCGCGGATGTCTCTACCTTGGATGGGTCCGGAGCCGCTGTGCAGGCACCGGCTAATGAGGGTGTATTCAAGCCTACAGACTAGCATATTAAACCAACGCCTCCTTCTTCATTTAGGCTGAAATCTCGACCCATGCCTAAAAAACCGACGCCCAGACTGCATGCTCAGGCCTCTAGGCCTAAAAAACAAAGGATAAGAATGGCTGAAGATCTTATAACTCTAATCAGGGGGAAGCCAACCCCCCCCACTTCTAAGCGACATAGGGCTGAAGCTGTTTATGAATCTTATGACCAGGATTCTGATTTTTCTGATTCTTCTGATGATCTGGATTTGCCCTTATCTACTTATGAGGATTCTGACGCAGAGGACTCTATTCCCCTCTGCTTCTCCTCCTGAGGATTATTCTTTTGGTGAGACCTTACGTGCTCTATGAGAGCATTTCCACTGGGAAAGCCAGGAATTTTTCTGATTCTAAAAAGAAGCTTAGGGATTTCTTACTCCTGCCTCAGCCTAGGCCTTTGGCTATACCTCCAGTACTGGATATTGTTGATGATGCCTTTTCAGAATCTAGTTTGGCTCCTGATTCTTTGCCTCCTGCTCCCAGAAAACCTGACAGATATTACAGGGTTCCTGATTCTCACAAGTTCCTTTTCAGAAATCCTATTGCGGATCCAGAGATTATTTCACAGGGACCTAAGGGCATTAAGGCTTCTACTGCTAAAAATCCTATTCCCTCTGATAGAGATTCCAGGGCGCTGGATAGATGGGGTAAGAAGGTTTACACTTCTGCAACCTTGGCCATTAGGGCTTTAAACTGCCAGTTTCATATGTTAAAGTATCAGCAACATGTTATTGGATTGCTTAAACAGAAAATTATATTGATCCTGAACATAAAGAATTACAGGATTTAATGCATTCTGCTGAACAGGTTGGAAAACATACTTTGCAATGTGGATTTGATTCATTAGAGGCCTCTTGCAGGTCTGCTGTTACTGGGTCTGTGCTTAGATGGCATGCTTGGCTTAAGTAGCAAACTTTGCTTGATCATGTTACAGCTAAATTGTTGGATATTTCCTTAAATCAGGACCGCCTATTTGGCAACAAGGCTGAGGAAGTTCTAAAAAGATTGGAAGATAAAGCTAAATCTATGCAAACTATCAAAGATTTCTTACAGGTTCAGCCTCCTAGATTTAGTAGGCACTGGCCCTCTAAGAATTGGTCCTTTCCGGACCCTTCCAGGTCTTCTCAAGCCAAACCCAGACACAGCAGAAACACCAGGTTTCAGTCCCAAGAAACACACAAGACTAAGCAGTGGGGGGTTTCCACACCCAAATCTGGGAGTAGTAAGACTCCCCCCTATGGAAAACTGTCTCAATGACTTGCTTTTAAAATTTCCAAGCACTTCCCAACTGAATGCTCCTTTAGGCGGAAAGATTGGTCTGCAGGCCAAAAACTGGGAACTTATTACCCAGGACAAATGGGTTTTAAATATAGTGTCCCAAGGATACAGATTTCACTTCCACACTTTAACAACTCCAAGCAGGTGGCCAGCTCTACCCCCAAATCAGTGGGTGGAGGCCCAAAATCAAGTATTCTCTCTCTTAAACATCGAGGCTGTTCAGTTGGTACCAGAAGAGGAAAAGGGACAAGGTTTCTATTTGAGACTTTTCCTGGTACCCAGAAAAGGCAATACATGGCGTCCTATCCTGGATCTTATTACTGTAAACACCTTCCTGGTGATTTCAAAATTCAAAATGCTGACGCTTCACCAGCTGCTTCCTATGCTAGGCAAAGATGCATGGTTAGCAACACTAGACTTAAAAGAGGCATACCTGCACACCCCTATCAGGGAGTCTTGCAGAAGATACCTACGCTTCAAAGCAGGCTACATGCACTATCAGTTCTCTGCACTGCCCTTTGGCTTATCTACTGCACCCAGGGTATTCACAAAATGCCTAGCTGCAGTCCTTGCATTTTGCAGGCAAAGAAATATTCAAATATACCCATACCTGGACAATTGTCTATTTCAGGCAGAAAGCCAGGGCATACATTTGAATCATCTGGCCTTTGTTCAAAGGGTACTGACTTGTCTGGGGTACACCATAAACGAAAAGAAATCACACCTGGTACCCTGTCAACAAATTACATTCCTGGGAGCAAGCTTGAATACAACTTCCCAGATGGCTTTCCTCACGCCAGAGAAACGATTCATTTGACAACCTACTTCAAACAAGTGGCCACAAAAACCCAGCTATCTGCAAGGCAAATTCTGCAAGCCTTGGGGTTCATGACCTCCTGCATTCTTCTAATTCCATATGCAAGGCTGCATATAAGGAAACTACAATGGTATCTCAAAGACCTATGGTGTCAACATTCACGGGATCTAGAAGCAAGGTTTCCAATCATACCTTGCCTACACCTAGAGTTCCTTTGGTGGCCAGAGGCGTGCCACCAAAACAGGGGACTACCATTCACGCTACCCCCTGCCACCCAAATTTTAACAACAAACGCATCACACCTGGTACCCTGTCAACAAATTACATTCCTGGGAGCAAGCTTGAATACAACTTGTATTGGGGGGGGGGCTCACCTGGCAGGGAAGTGCATTCAAGGCAAATGGAACCCAAGTCAAATGCACCCGCACATAAATCAAAAGGAAATGTTAGCTGTACAGAATGCACTGACAGCCTTCAAGGACCACATTCTTCCAGGACAACTAATGGTAAAGACAGACAACACCACTGTGATATGGTACATAAACAAGCAGGGGGGTACTCATTCTTACCCCATCTGCAGACTAGCCATGGCTTTGTGGAACACAGCCTTGAGCTACCAAGTGAAATCTACAAGCTCAATTCCTACCAGGAAAACTAAATACACTGGCAGATGGACTAAGCAGAAATCTCATAGACCCACATGAGTGGAAATTGGAACCAAGGATTTTCAACATGTTGACAAGCAAGAGGAGGAGCCCAGATATAGACCTGTTTGCCTCCCTCCGGAACCATCAATTGGACAGATTTTGCACAAGGATTCCCCACAAGATATCTTGGAAAGTGGATGCTGTGTCTTTCATCTGGAAAAACCTTTCAGTTTATGCGTTTCCTCCTCTGCCTCTGCTCTCCAAAGTACTACTAAAGATCAAACAGGACAAGCCAAGGACAATTTTAATTGCACCAGACTGGCCTCGCCAACACTGGTACCCACACTTGCGCAGTGTGTCATGCTTGGCTCAATGGCACCTGCCTCAGACTCCTTCCATGTTGTCTCAGCAGGAGAACCAGATTCTGCACCCTCAGCTGCAAACCCTGAACCTAGCAGCCTGGCTAATTACCTAATCTCTCCTTTACCATCCCTCAGCAAATCAGTGATGGATATCATTTTAGAGGCAAGGAGGCCCAGTACCAGAAAATCTTATGCTGCAAAATGGAAAAGATTTTGTGCCTGGAACCAATCTCAAGGGATGAGTACAGCAGTGCCAAATTTACCTCAGATTCTACAGTACTTGATTGAGATGCTTCATAAGGATTTGTCCTTTTCCTCCATCAAAATTCATGGCTTAGCCATTTCAGCTCATTACAGCACGGAGTCTCCACTCCTCTCTCACCCACTGCTCAAGCAGTTCCTCAGAGGGGCCAAGAACTTAAGGCCACCCAGGAGAGCTCCAACTCCTGCCTGGGATCTTAACTTTGTCTTGGAGAAACTCACTCTTCCTCCTTTCGAGCCAGCTGCTACTGCAGATTTAAAATTTCTTTCCTGGAAAACAGCTTTCCTTTTAGCTATCACTTCTGCAAGAAGAGTATCTGAATTACAGGCTTTTATGGCAGTGGACCCTTTTATCATCTTTCATGTGGACAGGGTGTCCCTCAGAATCAATTCCTCCTTCATACCCAAGGTCTGTGTTTAAAAAAACAAGTTCCTTTGTCCCCAGTAATCATCCCACTGTGGAGATGTTCTTACGGTTATGTGAGAATGAGGTGTTTGAACGGAGGTCAAAAGGAAAAAGTAAACACTATTACAATTTAACACAGGATGAATTTCAGGCATTAAAAGAGTTGCAAACAGTGAAAGAAATTATTTTCAGGCCAGCTGACAAAGGAGGAGCTTTAATAGTGATAATTCAATACAGTATGCCGAGAAAATGCAGGCTATGTTAAGCCATAGTGATACATACCACAAAATCGAGAAGTATCAAGTAGACAGATTGATTTCCTCAGTAAAGAATGTCCTGTGTGACAAATTAATGTCTAGAGAAATTGATAAAAATCTATATGACTTTCTTGAAATAGTATATCCAACTATACCTATTATCAAAGGGTTGCCTAAGATTCATAAGAACAGTGTTGACCCCCCTCTGAGACCGATAGTTTTGGGGAGAGGATGGGTCACTGAGCCCATTTCAATCTATGTGGAAACTAAACTCAAGAAGTTGTTGCCTTTCGCACATACTGTATTGAGGGACACTGGTCAGCTGCTGGAGAAGACTGTATGAAAGAATGGAGCAAGAAAGCTCCATAGACAACCTCATTTTGGTGACGATGGACGTCAACAATTTATTCACTTGCATACCCAACGATCTAGGAATAGAAGCAGTAAGGGACTTTGCCTCTCATTTTGAAGTAAACATGGATGTGAATCTAGTATGCAGCTTCCTGGAATTGGTCCTGGAGAGCAATGTGTTCCTCTATGGTGAGAGCTACTATTGGCAAAAATGGGGGGTAGCCATGGGCACTCCCTGTGCAAACAGCTATGCCAATATAGTCCTAGCTGAATGGGAAAGGCAATGGGAAATGGATACGAAAAATGAATGGAAGGAATGCATCATCTTTTACAACAGGTTTGTGGATGATGTTATATTCCTATGGAAGGGCAGTATGCAACGCTTAAATGATTTTGTCGACTGTTTAACAAGTACGACTAGCTTTCTAAGATTCGAAGCGAAAACATCAGCAAATGAGATTGAGTTCTTAGACGTGAGAATTTCAGTGAATAATAGCAAAGGAATTGGCACCACTATATTCAGGAAACCAAATTGGAGGAACCATATGCTATACTACAATAGCATGCACCCGAGACATGTTTTTCAGAATATTGTTGAAAATCAAGTGACCAGGATATCCAAGCTCTGTACAGACGATGATGATTTTCTGCAGGAACAAGACAAACTCTTACAGAATTTTGCTTCAAGAGGCTATAATGAAAAACAATTAGTCATGAGTAAAGGCAAAGCAATGTCCATTCGATACAACATAGAGCAACCGTACTACTCAAAGCGGAAGCAGAGTGATGTGAAGAAAGGTGGAAACAGCAACAGTCTCAGATGCATGATGACCTACAGCACTGACTCCTTTGATGTCCGTGAAACCATCAAGAAATTTTGGCCAGTCTTAACTGCTGACAGTAAAATTAAGAGAATAGTAGGGGAAACACCTAAGTTTGGTTATAAAAACAAGAAGAACTTAAAGGATTTATTGTGCAACTATGATGGAATAACTAACAAGCAGAGTACAGGAGGAGGAAATAGGTTAGGAAACTTGGAAATGTGGATTTTGCAAAGCTTGCAGCCACATTAAATGTTCCAACAGTTTTGTTCATCCGGTAACAAACAAATGCTATAAGTTCTCTGGTTTTGCTAACTGTAACACCAAGAATGTTATATACGTTGGCACTTGTAATTTGTGCCAAGCCTATTGTGTAGGAAAGACCAATAGAAAGTTTAAGGAACGGATACTTCGCCACCTGTTAGACATCAAGAATAAAGTGGTAACCAGTGCCCTATATGGACATGTGTCTGAAAATCCAGGGCATTCATTTAGCTTTATGGTTATCTCGAATGTGACTACTAACCTCCGTGGAGGAGACATTGTCAACAAAACTGAAAAGGAAGAAAGCAAATGGATCATGAACCTCAGAGCTAATTTATTTCCAGGGCTCAACAGAGTAGTTCCTATTAAACCTATTTTGAAAGAGAGAAGCCTAATTAAGAAATGAAATGGAGGCTTAAGGAAGGCGTGCATCTGATTGCTCTATGTGATTGGTTGAGCAATTAAGGATCTTTATTTAACAGCAGTAAGTCAGGTCTGCACACTAGGATCTGAAGAATTTATTTATTTATTTTATTTATTTTACATTTGTTAACCGGGATAGTCCGACTGGATACATGTCCATTTTCAGCGGAGGCCCGGGGAGAAAAGCTCCAAACCAGTACAACATTTTAATAAAGTCACAGATTCATTTACAATTCACAGCACAAAAAACTATTACTTATTCCATAATTATTGTTCAGGATGATCGAGAATAGACATAATAAAGAAATATGCAGTGACAGCCAGGTACCTAAAAACTATGTGAAACAGAGAATTAGCTAGCCAGGGTTTAGACAATGGCAACTCCGTATTGATGCCAGGTGTGGTTTAAGTTTAGCTTTAAACTGATTTAAAGAGGAGAGCGAGGTAATATCAGGGGGAAGTTTGTTTCAAGTTCTCCCTGCAGAGTTGGTGAGGAGGGAATCACCAGCTATATTTTTAGTTTTGCATGTCTGGATAAGGAGTCGGCTGGATGACCTCAGAGGTCGAGGGTTGTTACAAGGGGTAACCAGTTTTTTGAGTGAAGGAGTGTAGTCGGGGTTGTATATTATTTTGTGTGTCAGAACTAGTAGATTATAAGAAATTAGGTTAGGTAGCTCAAGCCAGTTAAGCTGGGTTAGATTGGTAACCAAAGTCAAGCAACAACAATCTGTTCCAAATAGACTCACAAAACACCAGCACTTCGTAGATCCGAATAAAAACGAATTTTATTAAGACACACAATATATCCAGTTAAGCGCTTTCATCAAATAAAGACTTCATCAGAACTATCTTATAATCTAACTATACTCCTTTTAAACAAAGTTTAACATCACATGACATTCCTCCTGTTAATTTTTAAAGTGCTAGTGCCTGTTATAGTTCCTTCTTTTCAATATAAAACATATATAAAAACCATATATTGCATTGAAAATTAGTGATAAGGAAGTCAGGTGGCAAATAAAATTGAATGCTTCTACATATCCTGGATTAAATGAGCAGATATCAATTAAGCCTATTTTAGATGGTGTGTAAGTGGAAGATCAACCAGTAAATGAATTAATAATTTTTAATGCACAAACTAATTTGCAGTGTCTATTTTTAACATTTATGACAAGTTTATGTATGATTAATCTGTATCAGTTGTTGCACAAATTGATAAACATTTTATATTTTATGAAAAGGGTAGGGACTGTATTACAATTGTATTTCAATGCAATATATGGTTTTTATATATGTTTTATATTGAAAAGAAGGAACTATAACAGGCACTAGCACTTTAAAAATTAACAGGAGGAATGTCATGTGATGTTAAACTTTGTTTAAAAGGAGTATAGTTAGATCATAAGATAGTTCTGATGAAGTCTTTATTTGATGAAAGCGCTTAACTGGATATATTGTGTGTCTTAATAAAATTCGTTTTTATTCGGATCTACGAAGTGCTGGTGTTTTGTGAGTCTATTTGGAACAGATTGTTGTTGCTTGACTTTGGTTATCAGTTGTTCGCTGTTCCAGCTAACTGTTTTCTTGGGTTAGATTGGTGCAATGATGGGTCCTGAAAGGTGACCCAGTAACAAACCTGGCGATATGATTGTAGCAGATGGAAAGTTTGTTCATGACAGTTTTACTAATATTGTGAAGTAGAGGGGACGAATACAAGAGTGTGGAGAGAAGGTGAGTTTGGGCAATGGCAGTTTTGGCTTGGGGGGTCAAAAACCTTTTTATTCTATATAACGAGCCTAATTTCTTATTGATAGTTTTGATCATTTGGTTTACATGTATATCAAATTTTAGGTTGTTGTCAATAATTACCCCTAGTAATTTAGTAGAGAGGTCCGGTGAGATTATGGTCCCATCCTTGGAATGGATTGAAAAGCAGATGGGGCTAGACCTTTGTGTAGGAAGAAACAGCAGCATTTTAGTTTTTTTGGCATTAAGTATCAGGCGACGGCTAGAGAGCCAGTTTTCTATTTTGCTAAAAGTGGTCTGGGTTGTTAATTGTAGTTCTGTGAGGGTTGTGCCAGAGCAGATCAGCGTGGAGTCGTCTGCATATTGAATACAACTGGTGTTAGGTATGACAGTGTTTAAGTCATTGATGAAGATGGAGAATAACAGTGATCCTAAAATGGATCCTTGTGGGACTCCCAGAGTATTGGGTAGTAAGGTAGAGAGCTTAGTCTGCCATAAAACTGCCTGTTTTCTACCATTTAGATAGGAACTAAACCATTGAAGGACTATAGTATCCAGACAGAGTGATTGCAGAGTGTTAATTAGAAGTTTGTGGTCCACCATATCGAAGGCTTTGGACAGATCCAAGAATAGTGCAGAGGAAATATTGTTATTATTAAGATAGGTGTTTATGGTATTAGAGAAAACAAGTAGGGCTGAGGTAGTACTGTGGAGAGGTCTGAAACCATGTTGAGTGTCAGCCAAAAGGTGGTTGATGAGTAGGTGTTCCATTAGCTGTTTCTGAACACATTTTTCCATTATCTTTGATAGAGGGGAAAGTATAGATATAGGCCTGTAATTAGAGAGCTCTGTGGAAGTGCCACCTTTGTGGAGAGGTATTACATAGGATACCTTCCAGATATCAGGATTTTTTGCCTCTGCTAATGAACGATTGATAAGTAGTGACACAGGGTAGGCAATGGCCTCAGCTGATTTTTGCAAGTATTCAGCTGGAAGTTGGTCAGCTGAGAGTGTGGTGGGTTTTAGTTTTCTGATTAATTTGTAGATAAATGACGTAGCTACAGGTTGAAAGGTAAATGAAGGGAGATTTTTATAGGTGGGAGTATCTTGGCTGTAGGAGCTGAGTGGCAGTTGATTAGAAAGGGTTTGGATTGTCTCGGTGAAGAAACGGTTAAAGCTGTTGGAGACTACATCCGAGGGTTTATCGATGAGTGTGGCTGGGACAGGGGTGGTAGAGCGACCAGGGTGAAGAAGATTGTTTAATCCAGCCCAAAATTTTTGTGGACAGTTTTGATGTTCTGTCTGCAATTTACAATAGTATTGTTTTTTGTCAAGTAATATTTGTCTTTTGGTTTCGTTCCTAAGTTGTCTGTAGTTAATTTGGTCACGAGGGAGTTTAGTGGTTCGCCATACAGACCAAGCTTTATTTCTAAGATTAATTTTGAGCCTGGTGTCTTTAGAAAGCCAAGGAACATCTGCTGTCTTAGTTTTCTTTGAACGAATGGGAGCATGAAAATTAAGAATTTCTAGGAATTTTTTGTTAAAGTACTGGACTGCTTCGTCTAGGGGTAGATGTTTTAGTATTGCCCAGTTGCAAGAATTTAATTCTAGTTGAAATTTGGTCAGGTCGAATTTCTTTTTATTTCTGACAGATCTTAATATAGGTTGCTTTGGAATGATTATTTTGTGCTTAATTATGTAGGTGAGATGGTGGTCACTTAGGCTATCAGGGAGGGTACCAGATGTATATAGGTTAGGATGACTATTAATTAGCACCCAATCGAGTATACTCTCTTTTTGGTTAGATTTGCCTATCCTGGTAGGAGTGTTAATAATTTGCGTGAAAGAAGGTTTTTTTAACTGAAGGCGCTTATCCGGTTTGACCTGCAACTTGAACAGCACAATTTGTGCTTTTTATTTCTTCGTTTTATTAAAGCCTACATTTTAACAGAACTTCTCAGTGAACTTTTTGTTGTGGTGGAAGCCTTTTTTTTCATTTTACTATTTTTGCCTATTAAGGCTTCCTCTGGAGGTGGTTTTTGGTTTGGTTGTTTGTGTCAGGGTGGTATCCAGTGTGGCTCTTAATCAGTCCATTCATTTGCCTACCTTCTTTTCTAACCCACAGAACAAAGGGGAATGGATACTGCACTCTTTAAATGTGCACAGACAGCTTAGATTCTACTCAGACAGGACTAAACCTCAAAGAAAATCTGAACAACTGCTGGTGGCATTTGCTGCTGGGACAGAGAGGAAAGCTATTTCAAAACAAACCATTTCAAAATGGATAGGCCACTGCATTCTTTTCTGCTATAAATACCATGGAGAACCTATCCCACAGGGCATCAGACCCCATTCAACCAGGGCTGCATCTACCTGTACAGCCTTTTTCAGGGGCGTCCCTACTAGGGATATCCTAGAAGCTGCTACCTGGAGTTCTGTACATACTTTCACCAAACATTATCATTTGCCAATTTTCTCTAAATCCAGAGCTGGTTTCGCCACTGCAATCTTGCAGGGCCTTATAGCTGGTCCTAATTCTAGTTAAATTCCTCCTCCCAACCTTAGCTTTGGGAATCTACCCAAATGTAATGACTACAACAGTGAAACACGAAGAACATAGTACAGTTGTGTACACTTATTATAAATGTAGATGTTCGAGTGTATTCACTGTTGCAGTCCTGGTTACTTTCCCTCCAGCCCCCTTTCTTCTGTTGGCTTTACCTCTACTCTCACTTACTATGCTCAAAAAGCTTTTTGGTGTATTTGCTTTTTTTGTTGGAGGTATATCCTTGTTGTTGTTGTTGTTGTATCTTTCGGCTTTTCCCGGTTAGGGGTCGCCACAGTGGAACTCTGGTCCGCTAATGATTGGCAGTAGATTTTTACGTACCGACTTGCCAGGCCTGACACAACCTTCAACTAAGGTACGCCCATTCACGCATGTCTCCATGCAGAAGACGTTTTAGCTGAGAATCGAACCGGACAGCGTCTTACTGTGAGGCAGCAACGCTACCGCAGCACCATTTAATTGCTTCCCATTAGGGGGGCACCTGACATTTGGGGCAAGAAAAACTGATGTAATGGCGTCGGCTGCATGTTTTATACCCCTGACGACCTGAAGTCATGGAAGAAGGGACAGCAACCGACGCAGGACCCAAGACTTTGTTAATCAGGCTGACTGAGGGCTACTGCAAAGCATATAACCCAAATGTAATGACTGCAACAGTGAATACACTCGAACATCTACATTTATGGTAAGTGTACACAACTGTACTTTTATATTCCTTCATTTCAGAACATTTTGGCAGACTCTGTGAGCAAGTCCATAACACTGACTTATTAGTGGGTGCTTCACAGAGGTGTTTTTAGACATAGTTCGCCAGTGGAGTATTCCTCAGGTAGATTTTTTGCCTCCCCTCTGAACAGACAACTTTTCACTAGAAGCCCATGTCATCTAGCTTGAAAGGTAGATGCCCTTTCTTTTTCCTGGAAGGGACTGTTTCTTTATGCCTCCCTTCCCTTCCTCTCATACCAAGGGTCCTGTTCAAGATAGAACAAGATGCTCACAAAATCTTGTTGGTGACTCCCTTTTGGCCCAGACAGCATTGGTTCCCTTTTCTTCTGCTTATAGCCTGGAGAAAATGCCACAAGTTGCCTCACAGGGTGGACCTCCTCACACAAGACAAGTGGTCTCTCTTCCTCTCATCCATCTGCACTTGTCCACTATTCAGGTCTCTGTTCCTCTCATCCATCTGCACTTGTCCACTATTCAACTGCCTCTGTGGGTGATAAAGTTTTGATCCCTTTTAGGCACCATTTTTCTGAGGATGTGCTTTGGGTTCTGCAGGAAGCCAGAAAACCCACTACTAGGGAAATCTTATTTGTCCAAATGGAAGAGATTTTCTGTTTGGTGCTTTCCTCGTAACCTTGATCCACTTTATGTGGAAGTTCTTTTGTTTCTCTATTTGTGCGAGTTGCTCAATGCTGGGTTTGCATACTCTTCTCTTAAAGCCCACCTGTCAGGCATTTCTGCTTGTCTGTTTGACTCCTCCTTTGGCTTTTAGATTTGAGGTCAAACAATTTCTTAAAGTCACTTGAGAGTCGCTCACAGAGCCTGTTCCTCCTTCCTGGGACCTTAATTTTGTCTTGGAAAATTTGACTCAGGCTCCTTTTGAGCCTGCAGCTTCAGCTTCTTTACAGCATTGTTCTTGGAAGACTGTTCTTCTTTTACCCCTTACCTTAGCCAGGTAGGTGTTTGAGCTACAGGCCCTTATGTCTGTTCCTCATTTTTTTTTAGTTTTTCATAAGGACAGGGTGTCTGTTCATACTAATCCTTCTTTTATGCTCAAAGTGGTTAATGAATTGTCTCTTAATCACTCTATTCGTTTACCCACTTTTTTCCCTTCTCCACAGTCTGCTAGTGAGAAGGTTATTCACATCTTGGATTTGCATAGACAACTCTGATATTATTTAGATAAAACTAAAGCCATTTGTAAATCTGAGCAACGTTTTGCTTTCTTTTATCCTAGGTCTTTGAGTTTGGCTGTTTCTAAGCGAACTATTTCTTCATGGATGTCAAAGGTCATTTCTGTTACTCTTTTTCATAGGAAAAGCCTTTCTTCTTCTGTTAAGGCTCATTGTAGCAGGGCTGTAGTTTCTTCAGACTTTCTTGGTAAACAAAGACAAATAAATAAATAAATATAAATAAGGCTTTGGTATACTGGCTGGACATTGGGCTGGCTAGGCAGGATATCCCTACTGTAAAGAATACTAGAGCAATGAAAAGGAGGACATCTACTGTTAAGGGTAAGATTTTACACAACTGTACTTTCTTACACAATGGTTCTGTCTCACATATGTTGCATTAACATATCAAGAAACTTTTCCAGAATCCACAAGGTACATGACTGAGAGATTCCCACTGTATCCCCTTTTGACCATTGGAAAGTCACTGTGGCTAAATAGTTAAGGTAACACCTTAGTTTTAAGGTTAGAAATGAGCCACACATTCCTCAAGACAATGTGCATGTCTAGTACAAGTTACAGGTGGTTCTCATTAATTTACTGCCCACTTGGAAGTGATACAGTCTGCTGGTCAGGTATTTAACTGGCACCATTGCAGATGCAAGCACAGAGCTTATCTGGGTGGCATAGTTTCCTGCACTGAACCAGCCAAGCTGTGTGTTCCACCATTCCCACCGTGCACACTGATGTTTTCCATGTGTTGTGTTCCATTTTAAACTTGCTTTATTTTGTCTGAGCAATTTGCTTCTGTGATGTTCAAGTCACAACACCTATGTTTAGTCATTTTCTACCCTCTTAAATTTGCTGGGTACCATGTATTTTTCACCATTAACAGGCCTTATATTTGAATTGCTGATATATTGCTGTGTCTTCAAACTATGCAGATAAGCCTCGACTATTATGCATATTGTTTCTGAATCTTGCTATCATACTTTCTTGAGAACTCAGGTTACTAGGTGAGTGATGACAGTGTAACATATGCTGTAATTTTAAGAAGCATGTTAGGATATTCAGAGATGCTTTTAAACTTAGAAGACATACAAACAAGTTACTGCCACAGTGCAACTAATTGAAAAATGTAACTTTTTCATATGATAAAACTCTGCTAAATAAAACTGTCTTGCTTTGCAGGGAGTTGTTAGCATTTGTTGTAAAGTGCCTGTGTATTTTAACTATATAAAAAAAGAAAATTATATAACCTGAATCCCCCCTTCCCCTCTTCTATTGTTGCAGAAAACCCTGTATACGCAAGATGCACCATTTCATGTGGTCATCACTAGTTACCAACTAGTGGTGCAAGATGTGAAGTATTTCCAACGGGTGAAGTGGCAGTACATGGTCCTGGATGAAGCTCAGGCCCTGAAGAGCAGCTCAAGGTAATAAGAATTTCTTAATGGAAAAAGGGGTTAGAATTAAGTGCATATGCTTGTGTGCCAGAACTGAAAGTTCATCTTTATATATGTATTTATACAGGCTTCTGTTTTTGTTTTTTTTTTCTTTCTTTCTGGTAATAGAGCAGGTTTGTCCTCAGATGGAGAGGACATGCTTTTGCGATCCTTTCATGTCCTGTGCATTTGGTTTCCCATTTTGTATGTGGTTGGATCTTACTTATGTTCATTTGCATGCAGAACTATGTGTGCATTGCAGTACACCCAAGTACACAACAGCGCTCATTGTTAACACTGATTTTTCATCTAAAGAACATTTCAGTGAATTTAGTTATTTCTTAGTGGGTGGAGAGGGCAGGAGTGAAGCCCCCTGCTACACTGGTGGTACAGATGGTGTACCTGTAACTCAAGGCATTATTTTTTTTTTCTTTTTTCTTTTTTACTGAATGTCCTAGTTACAAAAATGAGGCTTTACTAAATCTAGTATATCCATTGTCTAGGTGTTCATCCTTCCTCTTTAGCTCACTCCTACTCTCCATAAATTACCTGCACAACAGTGAACAGGTTGCAGAGATCTAAAGTTTGCATATTGATTGATTGGCTTGTGTGTGTTACTTCCACATTTTTT
Organism: Protopterus annectens; assembly: GCF_019279795.1. NCBI lineage: Eukaryota > Metazoa > Chordata > Ceratodontiformes > Protopteridae > Protopterus > Protopterus annectens. Next base: position 472,429,513 of record NC_056737.1, on the reverse strand, counting down.
TTTTCAGAAATGGTGTGACTTTGTTTTGGCCATACAGCCCTCTGAGGGTGACTTAATGAGGTTCAGTACATCATATATCCTTCTTTATAATAGAATATTGTCATAGTCTTTAAACACCCTTTCCCCTTGAGAAAGGGCATCCAAAACTGATACCTCTTTCCCTTGACTGGAACTTTCACTTTTTTTGGTTGTAGGTCATTAGTTGTGCCAGTGACTGGCTTGACACCTTTGCCATTACACTGGACAGAAACAATAACACCTGAATTTAGTGTTAGAATGCTTTCCCATTGTTCCATATACAGTTTGATGATAAAACAAGTTTAAGCATCTTTGTTGTTTTGGTTTCCTGTTTTCTTTGAGCATGTAACTTACATAAACTGTTTGCACTGAACTTCAGAGTGGTTTGAATTGATTAAATGACTTGTGAATATGTAACCACAAACTGCATAGCTCAGATGTTTGGTTATAATATTATTTTAAGGGTAAGAACTTCCATGTCTTTGATTTTTTTCCCGTTGTTTGATGTGTAATTCATTTCTAGTTCAGGCCTGTTAGATTTTCTTTATTCAGTCACAGCATAGTGTAAATGAAATGATGTCTGTGGTTAAAGTAAGCTGATTCTGTTATTTCTTTTGTTTCCACTGCTGCAGTTTTAATAAAAAAAGTTGATCTTCCTGGGCCAGACTTCATACTTTGAGGGGTGATTTTTTTCAAGGTGTTTTGAGATGGTCAACATGTAGGCATCTTTGTAATTTTGCTTAATTTATTTAATTACTAGTCAATGTTTCATTTGAATCTGAACCCTTTAAGTACAGGCTAGGTTAGTAAAATTGAAACATAATAAAGTATGAAAGACTGCACAAAACCAAGTGATGAAATGTCAGACAGAATGTGAAGTATTTCAAATGTTAGTGTAAAACAAATGCAATAATACATATTTATCGCTGTAAATACTTTAATCTTGTATGTTAAGTGTAAATACTATAGCTGAAGAATATTTAGCCATCTATTTTCTCAACTTTCTGTCTTGGAGAGGATAACAGCATTTGAAAGCTGAGCAAGGTGAGCCAGACTTGTCAGTAGCAGTAGCTGCTGGCACATTCTGTGGATCCTTCCTTCAGCATGTGCTTATTCTGCCCCAAAGCATCCTTCCAATAGATTGTGCCTTGTACACTTCCTATGGGGAAAAGCCTAGAGAGCATCCAAACAGCAAGGAGTGAAACCTCCTTAACCTGTCATGGTGACTGAGCTCAGCTACCACACGAATGAACTTAATTTCTGCCACTTTTATCAATGATGTTGTCTATTTCTGATAACCAAAATGCTGTAACCGTAACTCAGGATGGGAACTTTGACCAGTAATCCGAGAGCTTTGTCCTGAGATTCAGCTCTTGCTTCACCATCCCACTGTAATACAATGTCTTTTGAGTACTGTTGCACTCCACCCGTCTGTTGGTCAGTGTTCCAATCACTCCGACCATCACTTATGAACAAGAAGCCAAGTTATTTAAACTCTTCCATCCCATCTGTGAAATGGAGTGCAGTCTTCTCCCTAAGAGAACCCTGACCTCTGATTTGGAGATGCCGGTTTTCATACCAGCTTCTTTCTTACCAAACTCCTCCAACATGTAGGTTATCACTGTAATGACTGCCATAGCTACTCCTTCCTGGGTTGTTGGTAGTAATCAGTCAAATCTATTCATATCCTTTCGTCAGTGTGGAAATACATTACCTGTAAGCATTTTTGGTAATGGATGTTTCACAGTTGTTCTGGATGACTAATCTGAGCAGAAACACAAAAAGTAGGGTTGTACCCTAAAAGAAGAGAAACAAACCTCTGGAGATATGGAGCATGTGGCAAGAGTTCCCAAGAAAGCAAGTCAGAACAAAGAACTTAAGACGTATAATACATCATCCATGCAGGAAAAAATTGGTAGAATGTCAAAGTAGTAATGAAAGTAATGGGTATATTGACTGCATTGTATTAAATGACCGCATTTGGAACTCAGTCCCCTTGTACACTGTAACAAATCCCACCCCCTCACATTCAAAATATTTCTTGGCTGTGCTCTTTGTCTACTTCCTGACTAATTTTCACCCTTCCTATATTGCTCACCATGTCTTGGCCATTATTGTATTTCTCACTACTTTCTTATAATTTTCAGCTGAAGTAATCCATGTCATCTTACCTCCTCCTTAGAAGTAATTTCCTCTTTATTTCTCCCTGAATATTCTATCTGTTCTATCTACTTTCATGTTATTTATCTTCCTGGCTCTTTGCTATATGTAAAACCACCACTGTAATTACTACCATAGTACTTTACTCAGTATTTGTTTTCCTCAGTTTTGCTATGTACAGCGGTAGCGTTGTTGTCTCACAGCAAGAGGCTCTCTTCTCGGCTTGGGTTGGGAGTGCCTTCTGTGTGGAGTCTGCATGTCCTCCCCACGGTCGAGTGGGCGTTCAAAAGATATGCGTTGAATGGGCGTGCCTTCGTTGAAGGTTGGGCGTCGGGCTGGCAACTTGACACCATAAAAACCAACTGCCAGTCATTAGCAGACTGGAGTTCTGCTGTGGCGACACCTAACCAGGAAAAGCCGAAAGACAAACAACAACTTCTATCTGTTTCATAACTTTTCAATGTTATGGTGTTTACTCTTTGTATGTAATAGCACTTATATTATTATGTCATCTTTAACTATTTTTGTAGGTATAAGGTAAGTCATTTGCACGAGAGAGAGAGAGACAGAGAGATGGATGTCGTTGTGGACAATGATTATACAGTGGTAACTAGGTAAAGAGGGAATACGTTCATTCCTGAGAGTAGACCACACAGATAAAGATTTAAACAGATCATGCATACACTCAGGTCTCTCAGCAACAAGTACCATTATGACTCTGTCTTAGTTCACTGGACTGTTTGAAGAGAGACATGGTTGTGCTGTCTGAATATGTGTCCCAGGCAGGTATGTCCCTAGCCTTGAGCAGCATACTACCCTCACTAGAATGATGCCGCCATATAAACAAAAAATGATTGATTTCAATAACTGGCTTATATTTTTTGGTGTCATTCAAATGCAATCCATTTCCTGTCAGCCTGAGAAGCCATAGTCAACAGACCTCGCTGCTTTGCCAGAGACAGTTTGCATTTGGCACCTCTAGGCTTTCAGCTGCTGGCAAAGGCTCTTGCCTCCCTCATAGTACCTTTTTACGCAAGGTCTCAAAAACACTACTGATGTAAAATTATCAAAAAAACTTTCAATATAAGGGTCTTGCTGCTAAATGCTAAGAGATTGCATCAAAAACTGCACTCCCTGGAAGCACTTCTGTCACTAGAAGATGTAGATGCCTGTGCAGTCACAGAAACCTGATTCAAGGCCTCAGAGAGTACCCCAGCCTTGCAAGGCTACAATGCCTTCCACATCTTTAGACCGCAAAATGAATTTATGAAAACCAAAGGAATGGTGTTTCAGTCTAAATTACAGATAAATTCACCTACCGTCTAGTTAGACTGGACAACTCCATGGAGTTACTCCAAGTACAGGTTATGGTGGGTCTTACCCACCATAACCTGTACTTGGAGTTACTCCAAGTACAGGTTATGGTGGGTAAGACCCTTATTTCAAGTCATAGCCAGTTATAGATCCCCCTCTATGGGTCACGATGCCCATGAAGCCTACTTGATAAAACTGGAGACAATCCCAATTTTGCCGAACACTCTGGTTATGGAGGATTTCAATTATCCCACCATCAACTGGGAAACCTATGCTAGCCCCAATTCGCTACCGCAAAAGGTCCTTGACTTTCTAATAAAAAAGCCCTGAAACAAATTGTTCATACCCCCATCAAGAGGAACAAGCATTCTAGATCTGGTCCTCACTAACATGTCAGGCAGATGCACTGTCGCAAGTATCAGATACTCGTTAGTTAAATCTGAACACAAACAGTCACATTTGAGCTGGCACTAACACCAGAACTCACAAAAGGTGATATCAGACTAAAAATTTCACCAAGGCAAACTGTACTCTCCTAGGCGAATGCATCCCAAGTCCCACCCCAAACTGGAAGTGGTAATTATGCTGAAACTTACACTAAAGCCCTGTACAATCACTTGCATAAGTGTATAAACTTGGCTGTACCAGAAAGAATCAAAGCTAGAGCCCCAAGTAAAAACAAACTGCCATGGTGAACATCCAGCATCAGTAAACTTTGCAATAAACAGAAAAAGTTGCTGTACAAGAAGACAAAGGTAAAGCCCCAACAAAGGAAAAACACCCTCCTCAGCCTCAACAGGCAAATAAGACAACGTGTCAAATCCTCTAAGGGCTCGTTTAAGAGAAACTTAGCAAGTGCATCCAAAGATAACCGTAAGGTCTTTTACAGCTATGTACATAGCCTAAACGGTAGAACCCAAGCATGTGCAGAACTAGTGACCAATGGTATCACACACACTGACACCACAGAGATAGTAAACTTGCTAGCAGATAGGTTTGGTGAAAACTTCACTCCCTTATCCCTTCCTAACATACCACAAACCTTCCCCCAAACTCCAAACCCCCCACCCTACATATCTGAAGAGCGGGTCCTCAAAGACTTGTCCAAGTCAAAGAACACAGCCCCTGTGGGACCAGACAACATCCCAGGCTGTCTTCTAAATGGGCAAAAACATGAACTAGCATCACCATTAAGTACCCTTTTCAGTCATAGCCTAACCACAGGCTTTGTTTCTGTGGAATGGAGAACAGCAACAGTTATCCCCCTCCACAAAGATGGCCTAGCAACAGACCTGGGGAATTACAGACCCATAAGCCTGACCAGCCTCATCTATAAGGCCATGGAACATATCATTATGGACCTCATAAATAAAGACGTAGGCGACCTTCAAACCCTGGATCTTACACAAGTCAGCTTTGTCAAGGGCAGATCCTGCCTATTGAATCTGGTGGACTTCTTTGAAAATGTGACCAGGGCCATTGATGAGGGCAAGTCTGTGCACACAGCATACCTCGACTTGACAAAGGCTTTCAACACAATCACACATTCAGTCATTACCGATACACTTACTAAACTGAATGTAAACCCCTTTGTTGTAAGATGGGTTGCCAAATGGCTCACAAACCGCACACACACCCTTCTGTGGCTGAAAATATCAGTTGGAGTTAAGCATTTTAAGTTAAACAAATTCTTGTCTCCTGGGGAAATATTTAACTGCCATCACTAAGACTGCATCTGTATGTTGCTGCCTGAGCACTGCCTTGGATAGCACTGCCCCGTCGGTCTGACAAGCCTGATCTGCAAGGTCATGGAACATATTATTATGGAACTCATAAAGACATTGGCAACCTACAAACACTGGACCCCACCCAGTTTGGGTTCGTGAAGGGCCAATCTTTTCTCTTGAACCTGATTGACTTCTTCGAATCAGTCTCCAGAGCTGTGGATGAGGGTAAGGTGGTTCACACAGCCTATCTGGACCTCTCCAAGTTCTTCAACACCATCCCCTACTCTGAAATCATATATAAACTTAATCCTTACGTCACTTGATGGGTTGCCAACTGGCTCACTGACAGAACCCACACTGTAAAAGTAGCCAACTCCAAATCCACCTCCAGACAAGTGACAAGTGGAGTACCTCAGGGTTCAGTCCTGGGACCGCTGTTGTTTGGCATCTACTTCTCTGAAGTACAGGCCAACATTAAGGGACTATGGCTAACAAAGTTCGCAGATGACTGCAAACTGGGAGCCATTATTGAATCCCAAATGATGTGAATATTCTACAAAAGGGCCTTACAGAAACAGATGCTTGGTGCCAGAGCCATGGGCTCATGCTCAATGCCAAGAAATGTATAGTTATCCCCTTTGGAAAAACATGTACCTGTGAATTACCACATAGGTGGAAGTACACTAAACACCAAAACTGTGATAAGAGACTTAGGGACACAGGTGGACAGTGGTCTCACTTTTGATAACCACATTGCCACAACAGTCAGGAAATCCTTCTATGTGGCACACCTCATCACTAAGGGCTTTTCATCCAGAAAAAAGGAGGTCATTGTCCCACTGTACTCATCCCTCATTAGACCCATTATAGAATTCAGCTCCCTGTTTGGTATGTACCTCTCAAGGCATCTGAAACAACTGGAAAGGCTGCAGAAATACCTCACTAAAAGAATCACAGGCCTAAAGTAGATGCCCTATGCTGACCGTCTAAAAAAACTCCAGCTATACTCTGTCGTATATCATCTACTCAGAGGCGATCTGTGCTTAACATACAAGGCCATGTCAAACCCAGAGCTGTTGGACATGCTACACTTAAAGAAATCCCAATCCCTCAGAGCCACACGCTCCAGGGATCTAAACCTTGTCATCACAATGAACAAAACATGCTGTAGGTTTAAGTTCCTGGCCCAGAGACTCCCCAGACTCTGGAATAGACTACCCATACATGTCATGCAGAGCACCTCTTTGGCCCTCTTCAAAAGGAACCTTGACAATTGGATGGGAGATAGGAAATTCACCCCGGGGATCACGTCAGTCGCTCTGCTAGGGGGAAGTAAATATTGTGGGAAGAAATAGCCAGGGAATTGTTATGGCTAGGCTTGTATAGGTCCTAGGGCTGATAGCCTAGTACCAACCTATGAATCTATGAGTTGTTCTTGGAGGATTTAATGGGGGATGTAGATGCAGGAATATGGGGGTGATGTTGTCCTTTAGTAGATTGGCTGTGTCCTCTGAGTCTGAGTATTGGACATCTTTTACTATTCGCTCTGTGCTGTGCTGGCCATTGTTTCTGAGATTTCTAACATAGTTAAAGAAGGCTTTATGGTTATTCTTTGCCTGGGCTATGTTTACCTCGTATCTGGCTTTGATTAATTTGATTAGGGTCCAGAGTTCATTGTTAAGGTTAGCATGAGCTTTATTGTCATATTGAGAGTTAAATTTATTTTTGTGTACAATTACTTTTTTCTTTTATTGTAGAGCCTGTTTAAGTTAGGGTTCCACCATAGGAAGTTAATTTTTAAATTTTGTATTGTATTTACTTCTGAGAGGAAGAGATGCATCTGTGCAGCTGTTTGCATGTGCATATAATTTGGCAGTAAAGGATTCTACATAAACAGTGGGTTGTGAAGATGAAAGGGACTTTTAAATTTAGCCAGGTTATCACATGGCTTTTGTAGATTAGTCTTTGCATAATCTCTAAATACTGAAGTATTAGAAGATGCTTCTGGTTTCAATCTTATGGTGAATGTGACTGATTTTTTGTCTGATTTGACCAGGGAGGAAGTTATAATTGATGGGGAGCAAACCTGTCCCATACTGGTAAAGATCAAGTCCAGGATTTTATCACTCCATTTGGAGTGCAGACTAACTGGTCCAGATACTTTTATTGATAAAGTTCAAAAATTTCTGGTTGTATATGTTTGAGGATGTGTAAGTCCCCTAGGAGAATGGTCTCCATATTGGTTAGGTAGGAGTTATGGGCCGAAGGGAGCGTAGAGAGAGTCCCTTAGTTATGATATATTAAGGTTTTTTTTAATAGTAAGTTGTAGGAGTTCCTGGTCATTATCTTGTGTAAAGAGTGTGGAGGCGAATTTTTTTTTTTTTTATATATTTTTTTTATATATATATTTTTTTAAGAATGTGGTGACATGACCACCTTTAGTGCGTTTGTCTAATGTGCTGGCCATTGAAACCCTGCACTGATGGAGGTGCTCCTATTAGTCTTGAACCAGGTGGTTCTAATGATGCAGATACTGAAGTTTTCTAGGGTAAGGAGTGTTTGTAGGAAGTAGATTTTTTTTGTTATGAATCCTCATGTTGAGCAGCAATAAGTTTGTTATCCAGATTCTGATTTGTTATGTTGAAAGCATTAGAAGACTGACATTGTCTAAAAAATGTGAACAAGGATTTAACCAATATACAAAACACTTCTGAGGGAGGATATGTGCAGAGCATCCCTGCCAATGCAGTTAGGACTGTCTACCCAACTCCTCCCAGGCTGATGTGTATTGTATTCTCCTAGAATGACACCAGAGGCTAAGACAATTGTTGAAGTAAATCCATTTTTTTTACTGCAGCATCATTCTTAGTGATGGTAAAATGCTGCTCAAGGCTAGGTTCATAACTGCTTCAGACACAATTTCATAGAAACTCCATCATGTCTCTCTCCATATAGTCCTGAGAAGTATTTCTCAGGCTGTTTGCACCCACATGCATTATGCCTGTGTAATAGGTGTACTTGTAGTTCATGTGTGATGAGGCAAATCCTGGCACCTAATAGGCAAATGACTGCGACATTCTCCTTGAACAGCCTGGTGAGTGGTGCATAGTATCTCTCACTATGGAGTCACTTTTTGAGTAGGATATTGGGATATGTAGAAGTTGTCTTATGGGCTTTTGAACTGATCCAGATTGACTTTTAGATATGTTTATGTTAGGTGCTGCCAGCTTCATCAGGCATTCATTCAAGAGCTTAGGTCACCTGGGTGATAGTAAGGGTTTTATTTATTTGTGCCATTGGAGCTGACATAGGAGAACACAAGGACGGTTTTCTGTAGGGCTACTGTACTGGTCATTTTATCAAGGTAGTGTTTATTTATTTATTTATTTATTTAATTTTATTTTATTTATTAACAGGGTAGGTGGAGTGGTCATCCAAGGACCCTTTTCAGCCACAGCCCTAACTCTGAACAGGAATGTATATTTCAAAGAACCAGAACAAATATAAAATATCATGGTATGATAGTTCCAATACATCTACAGCAACAATGGAAAAAAGGATGTACACATTTGAGAATAAAATGCACCATGTAAACAGTTCAGGTGAACTATATAGAAGTTGATCTTGTCCTGCATACCTGAAAGTAAAACGGATAAGATGGTTAACATTGTGAAATGTAGTCTTAGCCAGGTTTCTTTTATGGCTGATATGTCCCAAGACATTTTGGCAAATCCAGCACACACACACTCAGGTAAGATTAATTTCTGATGCTACCAGTTTGATGCTAGTAGAGTACAAAAGTTGTAGATCATATGGGCTAGGATTAGTAATGAAAGTATGGAATGGAGTTCTAGGATTAGATTCAATTACCAGCACTAAACGTGAGAGGTTTTAAGGAGAGCTCTTTTATGTTTGTCATGATTCAGCAGTAAAGATCTGCTGGAGTTGTTGCCTAGAATATCTATATTTTTCTTTTTGTATTGGAGAGAACTAATTGTATGTAAGAGGTCTTGTTTTTACCATTGAGGGAAGTGGGTAATGTGCATATGGAGGTGTTTTTGAGGGATGTACTGTAAACATTGCTGTAATTGGGCTATAAGTAGGTACTGTAATGTAGTGGCATTCCTAAAGTGGGAAAAGTATGAATGTTCTCAGGATGCAGACATGGTAGGTACACAAGCAGAAATATTTTGGAGGACAGAGTTGTATAAATAGGTGGTTGTGAGTAAGTCAGGTGAGAGTAAGAGTATACATTGTATTTTTCTGGGTTATGGATTGTATAGGGAGGGCACAAAACATGCACTACTCTAGGTGGAATGGCCTGAAGTCAAATGAAAAGAAAAGTAATGGCATAATATATGAGAAGCTGCTAAGATTTTGAGTAGCAGAGAACTGGTAACAAGCATATGGGGAGAAGGTAGGTGTATGTCCAGGAAAGAGAGGGGCAGAAAAATATATCCATCCATCCAGCCACAACCCGTTTTTTCCCATTTTTGCATATGCGGTCAGGGTGTCACTTCCAACAGTGACAATCATCTAGATCCAAGGTTTAAACTGCCAGGTGGCTAGCCTTCCTGCAGTAGTTCTTCTGCACCACACTTTCACACCTATGGCAATTTAGTGTGTCCAGTTCACTTACTGCATGTCTTTGGAATGTAGGAGGAAACTAAAGCATCCAGAGGAATCCCACATGAACACAGAGAGGACATGCAAACTCCATACAGAAGGCACCCCAGCTGAGAATTGAACTTGGGAACCTTTTGGAGGGAGCTGATAATGCTATCCACTGTGCCACTGCACTGCCCTAGGGACAGATAATAAACTACAGTAAACTGACTATATCTGTAGGCCTGCCAACAACTATTGACAAGATGTGTGTACTCTGACCTTACACTGCCCATTGTGTCATAATCCCCAAGGATGTTCATCGTGTTACCCTGCTGCAGTCATCACACTTGGGTTATCCTGTCATCAGGCGGTCCCGCAGTCGGCCTGAATTCCAAAGTCTTGGTCCGGCGTCGGTTGCTGTCACTTCTTCCCTGACGTCAGTGCGCCAGGGGTATATAAGAGGCATCCGATGCCATTTTCTTCAGTCTTTTTTGCCGCGTGGTGCCCGAAGCAGCAGAAGTTTGCAAGTACCAGTCGGCCGACACCTGAGATTTTCGAATCGAATTTCAGTCCGAAGTCTTCAAAGCTAAGCACCCCGTTGGGGAACCTTTTCTTGCCTCAGTCTGATGTCAGAAAAAGTTAACAATTGCATTTCTTGTGGGAAGCAAATACCTCATAAGGACTTTCATTCTTATTGTATACCTTGCCTAGGCCCAGACCACGACGTCACTGGTTGTCGGTTTTGTGCTAGGTTCAATAAGCGAACTATAAAACGACGCTTTGATTTCGCATGACACTACTTCGGTAGGAAATTTAATTACACTATGCCGTCGGAGTAACTGACTACTGGCGTGCATAAAAAACGCAAAGATAAAGACAGGCAGCCTAGATCCAAGTCAGACTCCGAGTCCTCGGCTGGGCTGGTCGCCGGTTCTCCGGTTTTCAGTGAGGCGGTTTTCAGTGAGGCGCCTACGCAGCCCCTGGCGACCGCAGAATTGCAACCCTAGACCGCTTCAGATTTTCAAGCAGAGAGTTCTAGGCCGACACAGCCATTTTCTTTAGACCCTACCGACAACATTGCAGAAGGAGAAGCCGGTGCTGTGGAAATACCTTCGGTTACAGAAGGTGTCTTCAGACCGACTACTCTCACCATAAAATCTTATGCTAAGCTTAAGACTCCTCTAAAACCAAAAAAGACTACACATCAGTCTCCAGTTCAAGGCCCCATGCCTAAGAAACAGATGCTTAAAATGGCTGAAGATTTGATTTCTTTAATCAGGGGTTCCCAACCCCCCCCCCCCCCAGACAAAAGGCCTAGACAAGAGGAGGATTATGCCTCCTCTGATCAAGTGTCTATTTCCGCAGGCTCCTCTGAGGAACAGGATTACTCCTTTCCCCCTTATGAAGATTCTGATGCTGAAGATTCCATTCCCTCAGCTTCTTCCCCTGAAGACTATTCCTTTGGGGAAACCTTACATACCATGAGGGAACATTTCCACTGGGAAGGTCAGGACTACTCAGACTGAAAGAACAGGCTCTGAGAGTTTCTTTTACTCCCCCAGCACAGACCACTTGCTATCCTTCCAGTTTTAGACATTGTGGATGATGTTTACTTAGAATCTAGTCTAAATCCAGATTCTCTGCCTCCTGCTCCAGCCAAACCAGACAGATATTATAGAGTGCCTGACTCACACAAATTCCTTTACAAAAGCCCTGTTGCTGACCCAGAGACAATCTCCCAGGGTCCCAAAGGGGCAAAGGCTTCTATGGCTAAAAATCCTGTACCCTCTGAAAGGGACTCCAGCACACTAGATAGGTGGGGGAAGAAGGTTTACACCTCAGCTACTCTAGCAATGAGAGCACTGAATTGTCAATTTCACATGCTGAAATACCAGCAATTCCTAATGTCTCAAATAAAACAAAAGATGAGCACGCACCCTCAACAGTCTGAATTCAAGGAAATACAGGATCTGTTGCATGCAGCTGAACAGGTGGGCAAACATACTTTACAATGTGGATTTGATTCCTTGGATGCTTCCTGTAGAGCAGCTGTTACTGGGTCTGTTATACATAGGCATGCTTGGTTAAAGGAACAAACTCTGCCTGATCATGTTAAAGCAAAGTTACTAGATGCACCCTTACAGCAGGATGTCTTATTTGGAGTTAAAGCAGAAGAGGTTTTAAAGAAAATGGAGGATAAGGCAAAATCTATGCAGACGGTCAAAGATTTCTTACAGGTACAACCCCCACGCTTCAGCAGAAATTGGCCAACAAAAAATTGGTCCTTTCCAGCTTCTGACAGACCACAGAGGGGTAAATACAGACGCCCAAGGGGCAGAGGTCAAGCACAAATCCCTTACAAACCTCGCCAATGGGGCACTGCAACACAGAAGGGAGGAGAAGACAGTTCCCAAACTACTAGAAGACAAACACAATGACTTAAACCTCAAACTGCCAAGCAAAGCTCTCTTGGCAGCTCCCTTGGGAGGAAAATTAGCACTTTTTGCAGACAACTGGCGCATCATCACAAAGGACAAATGGGTCCTAGACATTATCTCACAAGGATACAGATTCCATTTCCATACCTTGCCAAGGATAAAAGGAATGCCAAACCTGCCACAAAATCAATGGGCAGAGGCACAAAAACAAATTACAGCTCTCATGGACATGAGAGCCATTCATCTGGTACCTACACAGGAGCAAGGCCAAGGATTTTACTCAAGGCTTTTTCTAGTCCCCAGAAAGGGCAATTCTTGGAGACCCATTCTGGACCTTTCGATTCTAAACACCTTCTTGCAAGTACCCAAATTCAAGATGCTAACACTACAGCAGCTTCTTCCCATGTTGGGCAAGAAAGCTTTGCTAGTAACATTGGACCTCAAGGAGGCATACCTGCATGCCCCTATCAGACAAAATTGCAGAAGATACCTCCGTTTCATTGCAGGTTCAACCCATTACCAATTCTCTGCACTGCCCTTTGGCTTATCTACTGTGCCCAGGGTATTCACAAAATGCCTGGCACCAGTAATTGCATACTGCAGACAAAGAGGAATTCAAATATACCCATACCTGGACGACTGCCTCATCCAAGCAGAAAGCAAGGACATTCTCTTACAACATCTGGCTTTTGTAAAACACCTTCTAAGTTGCCTAGGGTACACAGTAAACAAAAAGAAATCAAAACTAGTGCCCTCACAAAATATGACATTCCTGGGTGCCAGCTTGAATACAATGGCCCAGATGGCTTATCTGACGCCAGACAAACAACTACAACTAACTCAATACTTCAAAATAATGGCAACAAAGACCCAACTCCCTGCAAGAAAAATTCTGCAGGCCTTGGGCTTCATGGCATCTTGCATACTACTAATACCATTTGCAAAACTGCATATGAGGAAATTACAATGGTACCTGAAAAGCGTATGGACTCAACACAGCCACAGCTTGGAAACAATGATACCTCTCATTCCCTGCCTTCAACAGGGGTTTCTATGGTGGTCACAGGCATGTCACCTCAACAAGGGTCAGCCTTTCACCTTACCCCCAGCCAGGCAAACTATGACAACAGATGCATCGGACTATGCCTGGGGGGCACACATGGCAGGACAGTGCGTTCAAGGCATATGGACTGCAGATCAAAGAAATCTGCACATCAGTCAAACAGAAATGCTAGCTGTACAGAATGCTCTGACAGCCTTCAAGGACCTCTTACATCCAGGACAGCTTATAATAAGGACAGACAACACCACAGTAATGTGGTACATAAACAAGCAAGGGGGTACACACTCCTACCCTCTATGGAGGCAAGCAATGACCTTGTGGAACACAGCACTGGCTTACTAAGTTCAATTACAAGCTCATTTCCTGCCAGGAAAAAGGAACACATTGGCAGACGAGTAGATAAAAACACCAGATAGAAGACCACCACGATGCTGTAAAATCTTCCTTTATTAGAACAGAACAAGATGGATAAGCGCTTTCGCGTACCAACCCAGTACGCTTCTTCAGATCAATTTTTACATTGAAAAAGCACTTCTTTTATACAAAAGACATCAAGCTTAACAAGTGTCAATTAACTAAATAAGTCAATAATTCAATTAAAATGGCTAAAGACAGCTAAAAGGTGTATAGCTCCGTGAGCATAAACTGCGTAGCAAGGAATTATTTACTTGATCCTGTTATAATATATAAATCAAGTTAAGTCAGGATCAATATGTAAAAATATGTATAAAGGACTCGCAAAAATATATAAATAAATAAACCTATGTAGTTTATTTAAAATTGCAGAAAGCATAAATATATGGTATATGATAAAAAATGTTAAAAGAGTATATATATATAATATAAATATTCATTTAAACCAGTAAATCAAGATATGTGCTTTTAGCTACGAAAAACAATATATTAATTCCAAAAAATACCATAAGAACCTTTTAGAAGCAAGTCTCAAAAAGTGAAGCAAAATATATATGTCTATATTGGCAGACGACCTAAGCAGGAACATCATGGATCCCCACGAGTGGAAACTGGATCCACAAGTATTTGCAATGATAACTAAAACATGGGGGTGCCCGGACATAGACCTGTTTGCCAACCCCCAAAACTATCAGCTATCAAAATTATGCACCAGGACATTTCACCATCAAGCTTGGAAAGTGGACGCACTCATTCAGTTGGAAAATGCTGACAGTGTATGCCTTTCCTCCATTGCCCCTTCTCACAAAGGTGCTGCTGAAAGTCAGGATGGAGAGACCCCGAATGATACTCATTGCCCCAGACTGGCCACGCCAGCACTGGTACCCACTACTAAGGAACATGGCCCACGGCCCACCATGGATTTTACCACAAATTCCTCATCTGCTCACACAGCAAGACAGTCAGATTCTACATAGCCAGCTCAAAACCTTAAATTTGGCTGCATGGCAAATTATCTAAGCAACCAGCCAGCTCCTCTTTCACAAGCTGTTATGGATGTCATTCTGGAGGCCAGGAGGCCCAGCACCAGTAAAGCCTACTCAGACAAATGGAAAAGATTTTGCGCCTGGAACCAAGCTAAAGGCTAAAATACCCTTGAGCCGGACATACCTCAGATTCTACAATATTTAACTGAGATGTTACACAAAGGACTTTTATTTTCATCTATTAAAATCCTCGCCTCAGCTATTTCAGCTCACTACAACACGGATCCTCCCTTATTTTCACATCCACTTCTAAGGCAGTACCTCAGAGGGGCCAAAAACATTAGGCCTCCCAGGACAGCACCAACACCAACTTGGGACCTCAACTTTGTTCTGGAAAAACTTACGCTGCCACCTTTTGAGCCAGCTTTCTCAGCTGATTTAAAGTTTATATCATAGAAGACTGCCCTGCTGCTAGCAATTACTTCAGCCAGAAGAGTCTCAGAGCAACAGGCACTAATGCCAGTAGAGCCTTTCCTCATTTTTCATCAAGACAGAGTTTCTCTACGAACTAACCCCTCCTTTATGCCAAAGGTGGTATCCAGTGTGGCTCTAAATCAAACCATCCGTTTACCCACCTTTTTCCCAAATCCACAGAACAAAGGAGAAAGACTCCTGCACTCCTTGGACATTCACAGGCAACTACATTACTACTTGGATAAAGCTAAGGTTTTCAGAAAATCTGACCAGCTTTTTGTATCCTATGCTACTGCATCACAATGAAAGGCTATCTCAAAACAGACCATTTCCAAATGGATAGGACATTGCATACGTTTTTGCTACACCCATCATGGAAAACCAGTTCCTGCTAGCATAAGGCCCCACTCCACCAGGGCAGCAGCTACATCTACAGCCTTCCTCAGGGGGGTGCCAACCAAGGATATTCTGGAAGCTGCAACTTGGAGTTCAGTACACACCTTCACCAAACACTATCACTTACCACTTTACTCTACGTATAGAGCTGGCTTCGCCACTGCAGTTTTGCAGGGCCTTCTAGCCTCCTCTAACCCTGTTTGACTCCACCTCCCATCCTTAGCTTTGGGATTCAACCCAAGTGTGATGACTGCAGCAGGGTAACACGATGAACATAGGACAGTTTTGTACCTACCATAAATGTAAATGTTCGAGTGTATACCCTGCTGCAGTCCAGGTTACCCTCCCTCCATCCCCTCTGACCTAACTGAAACCTTTCAATACCTTAAAATCTGATACAACCTTTGTGGTGTATTTGCTTATAGCTGGAGGGATGTTTTGTTTGTGCTAAATTTTTATTATTGGTACTATCTACTGACCACCTTTTGGGGGGGCACCTGACATCTGGGGCAAGAAAAGCTGAAGAAAATGGCGTCGGATGCCTCTTATAAACCCCTGGCGCACTGACATCAGGGAAGAAGCGACAGCAACCGACACTGGACCAAGACTTTGGAATTCAGGCCGACTGCAGGACCGCCTGACGACAGGATAACCCAAGTGTGATGACTGCAGCAGGGTATACACTCGAACATCTACATTTATGGTAGGTACAAAACTGTACTTTTGCCGTCCTGAAAATTTTAGCCTGGGTGCAAGTTAGGTACACCAAGGGCACATAGTTTCTTTTTGGTACACATTTTGAGTCATTCAGCAGACACTTCCTGTCCTCTTTCTTTCTTTCTTATTTTGTGTAGCATGTAAGCTTTGAATGAATTTGGCTTTTGCAAGTTGAGAATAATTTCCTTCCATTCTTTATGGTACTACATATGTTTATGCTAGCTTTACTGTAGCAGAGCCACACTCTCTCCCTTCCCAGTGAGGAACGGAATTTTCTTTGGTATTTGAGTTCATGTTGTAGCTAGCCAGTGGGTGTATTATAACAGCTTCTGAATGTAGGTTACCAACATGGTAAACAAATGCAGTACAACTGCTGTTTAGACCATGGGAGTGAGCAATTTTACAGAGCGCTTTGCTGTATTGAAAATTAAAAGAAATGTTAAGATTAGTGATAGATATGTTCTTTATGGCAGTATTGTTTGAGATGAGGATATTCAGAAGTTTGTCCAGAGAAGCTTCTAATGTCTTTCAGTTATTTTTTTTTTGTTTTATTTTTAGCGTTCGCTGGAAGATTCTGTTGCAGTTTCATTGCCGGAACCGCCTTTTGCTTACTGGGACTCCGATTCAAAACACTATGGCTGAGGTGAGTGAGCCCTTTTGATCTGAATTACAAAAACTGGTGCTGAAAATGTGAACTTAGTTGGTAAAAAAAAAAGAAAAGTTTAGCAACTGTTTCTTATTACAAATAATGAACTATCAATGTTAAGTTGTCAATCTCGCCTTCATTCTTGCTGAATGGGTTCGGAGCCGATCCTCGGCTCTGACTCGGCCACTTACTAAAGCTCGAGAGCTAATTTTACCAGCTCGAGGCAACCCTATATCCCATGATGCAAGGCGATGACTACCCAGATCTCGTTTGCCGCTTTCACTTGCGAGGTGCTTTTTTTACCGGCTCCTGGTAAGTTCTTCAAATTCAGACTTTTAGTCTCATCCCTTTAGTTTTAGTCACCTTTGTTTTTGTGTAAACTTTTAACGATTAATTTAACCCTATTCCCGTTAGTGTTCCCTTTTTTTCTAGTTAGTTATCCCTTCCCCTAAGTTAGGCCTTAAGCCTCCCCCTTTCCTAAATTTTTCTGTCAGGGATTCTGTGTGGTGTTTGAGTGTGTTTGTATCCCTGTTTAAATTTTTTATTATTGGATTGGGTGTTTATTGTGTGTGTGTCTGTGTTTTTTGTTACTTAGTGTTTCCTCGACACAGCTATGTCGAAGGACACAAAGGTCTCAGGCTTCAAGAAGTGTGACTCATGCTGTCAGAAGATGTCTCTGACAGACGGTCACACTTCTTGTGTTTACTGCCTGGGACCTCTGCACCTGCAGGACTCTTGTGCTATCTGTCATGCCTTCAGCCCAAGAGTCCTGCAGCAGCGCAGAAATAAATTAATACTGAGGGGCTTATTAAAGCCTGAGAGCTCCCCGACTAAGTCGGCTCCGGGGAAGCCCTCGAAACCAGTTAAGCCTTCGGCTTCAAGTCCTAAGCCATCGGCTACTGGTTCTCCTTCAGTGTCGAGATCGGCTCCGGCCGGAGCCGATCCTTCTATATTACAAGTTACAGTATCGGCTCCATCCGGCGCCGATGCTGCTAAATCTGGGCACTCAGTGTCGGCTCCGGCTGGAGCAGACGTATCCTCAGCTCCTTCGGCTCCACCTATCTCAAAAAAGAGATCACGATCCCCTTCGTTGGAGTCGATACGTTCGGCTCCAAGATCACCCCTGCTCTCGGAGCCGTTCTTCTCAGTCGTCCAGGCTGTCCGATCACGACCTTGAGAGAGTGGTGAGTAGACTATTAAAGTCTCAGGCATTGGCCCAAATGCTCCATAGCCCGTCTCAACAGACGTTTGCTATCACACATCCACCTAACATTCCTCCTTCGACTCTCTTACAGAGCTCGGAGCCGGAGCTCCTCAGAGCCGTGACTGTTGTGACTTCGGAGCCGATACCACCCCCCCCTTCGGCTCCGTCATCCTCTGCTCCGATTTCCTCCTTGAGGCCTTCATTGGAGAGATCCGGGCGTCTGGTCTCTCTCGTCGGCTCCGAGGGGGCGAGTGGCATCGGACCCTTGTCCGACCCCGTTCTCCCTCTCGGAGCTTCGGCGCTGGTGAGCTCAGCCCCGACATTGGCCTCAGAGCCGTCCTTGTCAGTGCAGCCTGGAGTTCCTATCTCTTCGGAGCGGGAGCCTTCTGGCCTCTCTGATGGGGGAGCCTTCGAGGTGATGAGGAATGTACTAGCCCCAGGGCGTAGTCAACGGTCAGTTCCATCAGCTCCTCCCACTACAGTGCCTGCTGACGTCTCTTCCCACTCTCTTGCTCCCGGACTCAGAGATCCAATGCCTCAGGTTTCCCCATTGGGAATATCTTCCTCTTCCGAGGCTTCTCCTGACCCGTCAGGTGAACCTCCATGTAAGAGGAAACATCTAGACTACCCCGAGTCTATTACATCCGATACTGACTTGGATGAGTCGGAGCGATCCCCAAGGTCCCCTTCTGAGGATGTCTCTTTCTCAGACATCCTTGAACTCCTCAAACAGAGGGGGAACTGGCCTTCCCTTAATCCTTCCGAGGACGAGTCAGTATACCTGGAGGCGTTTGGGTCTCGACCCTCCACCTCCTCGGTGTCTCCGCCTTTCGACCCTCTTATGGACGTGGTGGCTCGGAAGGCGTGGATGGCCCCGCATTCGGTGGAACCCATTCCTCGGAGGCCTTCTAAATTCATTACGGCCCCACCTGATAGACAATATTTGACAAAAGGTGTCCCGGTTGATGCCATGGTGGTGGCTGCAGCCACCAAGAAGGAACTAGCTGATCCTTCAGTACCTGTCCATCCTCCTAACAAGGATTCTAGGACTATGGATAGGTACGGCAAGCGGATTTTTTCTTCAGCGACCTTTGCCATGCGATCGCTGAACTACTTGTGTCACTTCACCTGCCTTCAAAGAGATGTTCTTAAAGAGTTGGGAGAAGTTTTACAGGATCCGTCAGCTGCTGGGTCCCAGGATAAAATTAACTCACAGCTAGGAATCCTAAACTCCATTGTTAACTCCTCCATGCGGCTCATTTCATATGCAGCCGATGGAGCGAATAGGGCCGCAGGCACAGGAGTGGCTTTAAGGCGTCAATCCTGGATGCGGCTTTGTAATTTTGCAGATCCCATCAAGGCGTCCTTCACAAACTCTCCCTTTGATGGCCCGACTTTGTTCGGACCTCAAGTGAAAGACACCTTGACTAGATGCGAACAAGATGGCAAGACTCTTTCTGCAGTAGGAGTCCGTTTCTCCACCCCTTCAAGACCTTACCCAAAAGGTCAGAAGGGAGGGAAAATGTGGTTCCGCAAATCTCAAGGAGTCACGCCTGACGCACGAGGTCAGTTTACCCCCAGAGGCAGAGGGGGTAACAACAACAGACGCTGCCCTAGGGGCAGAGGGGGTCCGCAGAATCAGGGTAGCAGGGAGCCTCTCTCGATGTTGCCCGATTGTCTACCTTCGGAAGCAGTCGGGGGAAAATTATCGCTGTACCCAAAAGCCTGGCTTTCTCTTTCTCAAGACAAATGGGTACAGTCGATCATATCCGAGGGTTACAAAATTCCCTTTATTCAAACCCCAGTTCAGCAAAAGGGAACCCTTCCAGACGTTCCACCCGGTCTAAGGGAACTAGCAGTACTAGAGATTTCAAAACTGCTAGCAAAAAGAGCCATCCAGCCAGTCCCAGCAGACCAAATAGGATCCGGTATCTACTCAAGGTTCTTTTTAGTACCAAAAAAGACAGGGGACTGGAGACCAATATTAGATCTCAGCAAACTAAACAAGTTTGTAAAGAAAACAAGATTCCGGATGGTCACGCTTCAGTCCATTCTACCCTTTCTGGGCAAGGACAATTGGATGTGCTCGGTAGACCTTCAGGATGCGTACTATCACATAAAAATTCACAGGTGCTCCAGAAGGTTTCTCTCCTTTCGGCTGGGGACCAGTCACTTCCAATTCAGAGCCCTGCCATTTGGACTCACTACAGCCCCCAGAGTGTTCACCAAATGTATGGCAGTGGTTACGGCTCACCTGAGACGTCAAGGATTCCAGGTGTTTCCATATCTAGACTACTGGCTCCTCACTGCCACCACCAGGCATCAACTTCTCCAAGCCAGAGATTACACCATTCACATTTGCAGAGGGCTAGGGATTTCTATAAATTTCGAAAAATCTGCCTTGTCGCCTTGTCAATCTATTACTTTTATAGGCGCCAAATTGGATACCGTACAACTTTCAGCAAAGTTAACAGACCAAAGGATCTTGGACATTCAAAATCACGTCCATGTGATTCTTCTCAGCAACAAAATTCAGGCCAGATTTGCTCTGAAAGTATTGGGTCTTATGGCGGCCGCCATAACACTTCTTCCCCTTGCCCGCTTTTACATGCGTCTTCTACAATGGATGCTGTTCGCCCAATGGTCCTTTCAACAACTTCCCATGCGTCACAGGATCATAATAACTCCAATTTGCAAAAGGCATCTGACCTGGTGGATATCGTTCTCTCAAGTCCATCAGGGCAGACCCTTTGTTCCTCCCGCCCCGGTCGCCACGGTTACATCGGACGCCTCCCTGATCGGGTGGGGGGGCATTATCAGGGCAGGATGGTCCATGGCACTTGGCAACCTTTCGAATGCCACCTGCACATAAATGTCCTGGAGATGAGAGCAGTGCTTTTAACGTTGCAAGCCCTCAACGACTCTCTTCCCCTGGGAACTATTGCAGTCCAAACGGACAATATGTCCGTAGTGTGGTATATCAACAAGCAGGGCGGAACTAAGTCCTATCCACTGTGTCGAGAGGCTCTCAGACTTTGGCAGTGGGCAATCTCTTCTCAGCAGTTTCTGATAGCAACACATATCCCTGGGAAATCCAACATCATAGCGGACAGGTTGAGCAGAGCTATTCTCATGCCTCACGAGTGGTCTCTCAAACAATCTGTGACGGAAGAGATTTTTCAGAAGTGGGGCCTTCCTTGCTGCGACCTTTTTGCTACACCTCAAAACAGCAAATGCCCCGACTTCTTCTCTCTCTTCCCTGTTCCAGGCCATCCCTCCAGAGACGCTCTAACCCAAGATTGGCCCCGGGGACTTCTTTATGCTTTTCCTCCTTTTCCTCTGATACCACAAGTAATTCAGAAAGCAACCGCCTTGAGAGCCAAGTTGATTCTCATTGCCCCTTATTGGCCTCGACAGATATGGTTTCCGTTCCTACATCGTTATCTTTTGGTACAGCCATGGCATCTGGACCCGGTTCCAGATCTTCTGACCCACCAATTGGGGCAGCTGCACCAATCCATACCTTCTCTCAACCTCACTGCTTGGTTGCTCCGCTTCCATCCCTAGCCAGGCTTGCTATGATTTCTAATTCTGTCCGGGATATCATAGTAGCTTCCCTTAAATCTTCCACCAGAAGGATTTACACTAGTAAATGGCAACGTTTCTCCTTCTGGGCAAAAGCTAGGAATATAGACCCCTATACTGCTCCGATTCATTCGGTCTTGGACTTCCTAGCCGAGATTTTTCATTCAGGATCTTCTTCCTCCACAGTAAAAGTTCAGCTGGCAGCCATTTCAAATTTTCATATAGGCTTGTTGGACCACAACATTATGTCACATAAACTTTGCAAGGCATTCCTTAGAGGTATTTTTTTACTTAAACCTCCGATTAGAGACCCCCCACCACAGTGGGATCTAAATTTAATTTTAACATCCTTGATTCTTCCCCCTTTCGAACCTGCGGCTGCCTGTTCATTCAAATTTCTTTCCTGGAAGACACTCTTTCTAGTCGCCATTACTTCTGCCAGGAGAGTATCTGAGCTTCATGCCCTCTGCATTCGTCCTCCCTACTTAATCTTCCACAAAGACAGAGTTTCTCTAAGGACTAATCCGTCTTTCTTACCCAAAGTGGCATCGCAGACGAACTTAAATCAATCCATTGATCTTCCAGTTTTTTCCCAAATTATTCTAATAGAGCGGAACAAAAACTACATTATTTTGATGTTCACCGCCAACTCAGATATTATCTGGACAGAACCAAACATTTTAGGAAATCTGATCAACTGTTTTTATCCTATGCAGAGAACAGGAAATGCCTTCGAGTATCCAAGGTAACTATCTAGATGGTGGTCTTCTGTGATTACTTGCATTTATCAGCTCAGAGGTAAAGAGTTGATTTCTAGGCCAAAAGCCCATTCTACCAGAGCTCTAGCTACATCTACAGCTTTTCAGGCTAGACTTCTAATAGACACTATTTGTGCAGCAGCCACATGGGCCTCTCCTCATACCTTTGTTTCACATTACAAATTAGACTTGGCCTCCAGAGACAGAGCGAATTTTGGTTCCACCGTTCTCAAGAGTCTGTTCCATTGAGCCACCCAGGATAGAGGTGCTAGGGACGCGGCCCCATTCAGCAAGAATGAAGGCGAAATTGACAACTTAACATTAAGAAGTTATGTACCTACCATAACGTTCCATGTTAGTTGTCTTCTCTTGCCTTCTTTCTTGCGTCCCGCCCACCATCCCCCTAGCCTGGACAGACCGAGAAGATTGTGCCTCTTCCTTTAAGAGTCTTAATCCAATTTTTCCAACTAATCAGCTTTCTAGTGTCACTGGATTAGGTTGATCTTTTTCGGGGGATTATTATTATTATCATTATTACTATTATTACCTCTTCCTCCTCCTCTCCAGTTGGAGGAATGTATTGCATAATTTCCTTGGCTACCAAACGAGATCTGGGTAGTCATCGCCTTGCATCATGGGCTATAGGGTTGCCTCAAGCTGGTAAAATTAGCTCTCGAGCTTTAGTAAGTGGCCGAGTCGGAGCAGAGGATTGGCTCCGAACCCATTCAGCAAGATAGAAGGCGAGAGAAGACAACTAACATGGAACGATATGGTAGGTACATAACTTCTTATTTTAGTCTTGCACAATTCCAGGAAGCCATTGAATCAATCTGTAACCAGAACAGCCTTCCTAAATTGCTGAAACCAGCTTTGCTTATCCAAGAAACGTGGTTAGTTGATTTATTAATATTTTCAAAGTATTTTATTAAATTTCTCCAGTGTCACCCTCCCCATATTGTGTCCAACCTGTAGTAGCTGGCAAAGGTGAGTATCTCCTCCTCCCCCTTCCCCCACAAAATATCAGCATGTGATGTGCATTGAAAAGGGTCTGCATTCTTAATGGCAACCCCTTCAGAAAGCTGGCAGTTAAGGAAGAAGCTTAATCAGTAATCCTTTCCACAGCATTGTGAAGAGATGTTTTTCTTTCTTTTTTTTTTTTTTCTTCTTCTTTTTCCAGTTCATTAGAATGCAAAACTTGCATCGGCTTTGTTTTACCTTAACCCATTGGCCGTTTCATGCAGGAGTGGGCTTTGCAGATTGATTGACATGCCTGACGGCACTTACCTGACCCACGCCCTACCCTAATGTCTGTCACTATCACACACTTATTTTACCCACACCCTGACCCTAACGTCCGTCCCTATCACACACTTACCTTAACATGTCGGTGTTCTCAGCATCGGGATTCTCAACTGTTGGTCTTCTCCATTGTCGATCTTCTGGTGTCGGTGTTCTCATCGTCAGCGTTTAGAAATTTTGGCGTTTTCAGGTAGACCCCCCCCCCCCCACACACACACACACGCACGCACGCATGCACACACAGATACACATCCACAAATAATTTTTCCCTTCACTTTGCAGGGGGAACTACCCCCTGCACCCTTTACACCTCCCCATTTAAATATACCAACTCCAAGAGCGGACTACATTGTGGAAGAGGGTAAACTACAATTACGTTATGAATATTCATGATGTCACAGGCAAATCTGCATGACATCTCATTCATGCATCATTTGCATGCTACATTACAGCCATTAGGCATGTCAGTCCGTCTGGCTACACCCATTCCAGTGTGAAATAGACGGTGGGTTAAAAAAGTAAAACAAAGCCTTAGATAAGGTGGTTCTATTTAGCCTTTGTGCAGCTGAGTTGATAAATTAGTGTGACAAAAGGAGGAGGATTGTTTCAAGATTTTTCAACCCTCCTTTTTCAGCACTGTTATAAATTTCACTTCCTTGTCAGCCCCTTTTTTCAGTTAGCAGTTTCAGCAGCAAGGAGATAAGAAACAGCTTTTTAAAAAGCATCAAACAGTCAAGCACAATCCTTTTGAACAGCATGACTATCTGCCTGTTCAGATTCTTCCCTCACTCCTAACTCCTATCCTGGCAACCTCTCTCTCTCTGAGGCTTATTCTTCCTTGTAGAACCAGATTGTTACAGATAGATGATTTTAATTGTAATTCAGCTGGAGAACACTTGGCAATGGGAATTTCTCCCTCCTGTCCAGAGGATTCCTTCTTGCCCTGTGAACCAAGTCTCTCTCTCTCTTCCCATTCTGCTACTGTCTCACACAAGGTTGAGAATGTTTGTAACACGTCAGTCAGAAAACTGTTCAGTTAACTGACTGGATAATACAATTTTGATACCTCTTAGGTAACTTTTTTTCTGAGGAAGTGCAGTAGGTACACAGGTACTAAAGGTACTGAAAAAAAATTTATCTGAAAGTCATATATGTGCAAGTACAAAAAAAATTCTAGTTAGTGTCACTGCACGAACCATGAGGGCTGTTTTACTCATTGCGCTGACATCTGCTAGGAGACTAGCTACGTTACTAGCATTTATGTTACGTTGAGTCAACCCTACCTTATTTTTCACAAAGATGGTGTTTCTTTGAGAACTAACCCTTTTTTTGTTTTATGCCTAAGTAGTCTCACTGTTTAAGACAAGGATGTTCAGCTCCCTGTGTTCTTTTTTGAAAACATGACTAAGGGAGAAAAAGATTCTTCTCATTCTGGATGTGCATGGGTAGCTCAGATACTACCTAGACAGAACTCAAGCCTTCAGGAAAGTTGATCTGTTTGTCTGTTATGAAGATGAGAGGAAAGGAAAGGGCAGCTGATGTCAAAGCAGACTGTTTCCAGATGGTTGTTCCATACTATTGCTTTTTGTCATACTCACCATAAGAAGTCATTTCCAAGCAGGGCTAGGCCCATTCTACAAGGACTTTAGCTTCTTCAGTGGCTTTCTGGAAAGGGTGGACTCAAAAGTATTCTTGAGGCAGCAGCTTGGTCCTCTGTGCATATGTTTAGAAAGCACTACAAATTGGATTCCTTTTCCAGGTCCAGGCCAGTCTTTGCTAAAACCATTTCCAGGGGCTCCTGAAATCTTTCTTATTAGTCTCCTCACTTTTTTAGTTTTCTGTGCTCTGGTGATCTACCCATATAGATTAGGCAACTGCAACAGTGATCTATGTGTTGAATGTTGAACAGTAGTGTAAGTAAACTTCCCATTACAATAAGTGAGATATATATATATATATATATATATATATATATATATATATATATATATTATATACACTATTTTGTATATAGTTTACTGTTGGGTTTGTTTCCTAGCAATGCTCTTTCAGGACTCTTGCCTCTCTTCCTAGACAGAACATGTAAATATGCTTTTTTGCTGTCTTCTTTTGGAACTCCCTTCAGGCTTCTGGCAATTGGAGTGTGTGGAAGGCACCATAAAGCTTTGAAAAGCTGGTCTGTCATGAGGGAGTGGGCTACGGTAACAGCGATCTATAAGAATATCTGCTGTGATGGTAAGTGCATGTACACAGCTGTACTTATAGTTGATTTAGAATAGGAGTACAGAATAAGTACAGAAGTAACAAAATGATCTTCTAGAGTAACAAAATGCTGTCTTTTGAACTTGCTTTTTGATTGATGAAAAGAAAATGTTTGTGCCGAGCAAAAGTGTATATTCTTGAGCAGTAAGAAGACAGGTTTCCTAATACCAATGCGTGCCTTTACATTGTTTCTGTAAAATATAGTGCTATCTAGCTATTTTGTTTTTCAGTGCTCTGCATCACCTACAGCAGAATCATCAGACTTGCGCGGGATTAACAGAGCTGCAGCATATTCTGCGACTTTTGCTGCTGCTTCTGCACCCCATAAGTATCAAAACTAATATAATGTCTAGTGTGATGCAGGTGGAGTCGTTGATTTGAGAGGGGGTGAATATTTGTATGTTTTCCTTTTGTATTAAAATGTCCCTTTTTCCTCTACAGCTGTGGGCTCTTTTGCACTTTATTATGCCAACTCTCTTTGACAACCATGAAGAATTCAATGAGTGGTTTTCCAGGGACATAGAAAGTCATGCCGAGAACAAGTCCACCATTGACGAGAGTAAGTAGTACACTGAGTCTTGGAACTCCATCATGTAGTCTGCCTTGTTTAAAAGTACAGGAATAGCAGAACTAAATGTATGGTTATGGAAGCACATAGCGTTTTGTTTTTGATTAGAGCTGTATACGGAGTTTGATATCTGAAAACATTATGGGTATTGCATCAGACATGGAACAGTTCTCGTTTTAAATGAATTTTGGTTTCCATCAGTTGCTGTTTATCTGCTGTATTCTGTGGTTCCTGTAGCCCTTAATTTTCTTTATTATTATTATTGCGTTATTGCGTTACCACTTAAGAAATAGGCAAGCATACATTTATGTAAAAGAAAAAAACTTATTACTATGTTCCTAGTTAGAAACATACATCATTTTTGTTTTTTGTATAATTATCATCGATCCAGCATTACATAAATTGCTCAATTCCTGCCTTCCCTTAAATTCACTCCTCCACCAAAACATTATTGTAAATGTATTTGTCCTACAGTTTCTATTTTTTTTTCCTAAGTACATTGCTCCTACCCTTTTCTGAAGATCCCACTTCCAGATCATCTCTGTTACAGTATTCAGTAATTCAATACATTTAGCTTAAACTTTGATTTCCAATTTTAAGTAAGGGTGCCGGATATTTTGATACCAAAAGTTGAAGCTGGCATGGGAGTTCCAGAGTGAACTTCAACTTTTGCTCTTCCATCAACTGTGGCCCTGAGTATTTTATCAGATTCAGTGGCGCAGTGGATAGCCAAGTCCATAGTAGCAGCAATACCAGTTTTGCTATGAGACACTGTACAGGCTGGGACGTTGAGCCAGTATTTTGCTAGACTTCCTCAGGACAAGGGAATTTATAGGCTGTCTGTTGATCCAGGGAACCTTCTTCACAGGAGAGGGCAGTTGACGACTCTCCTCCTAGTCCCCCTCACAGGAAGAGGAAGTGTAAGAGGAAGCTACAGGACTCACCTGCACTTTCTCCCACTCCAAATACAGATCTTGATAAAGGGGAGGGTGCCCTTAAATCCCTTTCAGAGGGCATGTCCTTTAGTAAGATATTGTCAATGATGACACAAAGAGGATCCTGGCCAGAGAGTTCCAAGGCAGAGGGGACTTTCAGTCTGTCTGCCACCTGAGAGGCAGAGGTGGTCTAGATCATCAGGGTTGTAGGGGATCCTATTCTGCTTTTCACCCCATGACCCATGACGGTTTGGCACACTGTTGCACTCTGGTGGTAGTTGGTGTAAGTCTATTGTAAGACATTCCTGAGTGGGTGGCCGTCACGTGGGAAGTTGGGTAAGGAGCATAATATCCACAAGTTATTACATTCCATTATTAGAAAAGCTTCCGAGGTTAGCTTCTCATGCTCAACCTTGCCACCCTTTCAGAGGGAAGAAGGCTTACAGGATGTGCAGAGCCACTTCAACGAGAGAGACATCCAGCAGGTTCCACCAGATCAGATATGAGCTGTCTTTTACTCCAGATTCTTTTTAGCTCCCCAGAAACCAGTAGACCTCAGGCCAATACTCAGCCTAAATTGGTTGGTTTGCAAAGAAGGAGTTATTCCAGATGGTCACAGTGCATTCCATTCTGCCTTGTTTCCAGGCAGGGGAGTGGATGTGCCCTCTGGACCATCAAGATGCCTACATATATATAAAGTTAGTCTAAGCATCAATAATCTTCCCCTGCTTTAATGTGGGAAACAATCATTATCAATTTTGTACCTTGACATTTGGGGTCAACCCCCCCTCGGTGTTCACCAAATGCATTGATGGCCCCTTTTGTAGCATGTGTGATTTCTGGGAGTGCGGATCTGATTGGCTCATCATAGCATCCAGTATGGAAAAGCTTCCCCTAGCAAGACAGTACTTGTTTCAGACCTGTCTGTCTTTGGGGATCATGATGAACATGACCAAATCTGAACTAAAACCTTGCTAGGATTACATTTTTAAAGGTAGTTTCCTAAACACAGTAAAGCAACTGTTTTTTTCTTCTCAAGAGAGGATTTCCTCAGTCATCTGGGAAGTTGCATGCTTGTTACAGGAGACACCACTATCAGTCATGGTGATGCGCAGTGTCTAGATAGAGGAGGGCTGCTCGCATTTAGATGGTCCCACATGCCAGACTCATCATGAGAATTTTTCATTGTGGACCTTGTGGATGCAGTGAGATCAGTCATGGCATATGGGTTACAGGATCAAAATGTCTTAGGCTTGCAGAAGAATTTTGAACTGATGGCTGGCTCTTTGGAACCTGTTGAAAGATATACCATTCATCAAACCACTCTTGAGTGTAACTGTAACTAGGGACACACCAGTCCTGGGATGAGGGGCCACTATTTAGACTAGATGGTTCAATGTTCATGAATCCCAGAAGAGGCCTTATTTCACATCAGTGTGCTCGAGAGTAGGGAAGTCCTCCTAGTGTCGCAGGCATGTTCATAGGTTCATAGGTTGGTACTAGGCTATCAGCCCTAGGGCCTATACAAGCCTAGACATAACAATTCCCTGGCTATTTCTTCCCACACTATTTACTTCCCTGGACTCCTGTCTAGCAGGGCGACTGATGTGATCCCCGGGGTGAATTTCCTTTCTCCCATCCAATCGTCAAGGTTCCTTTTGAAGAGGGCCAAAGAGGCACTCTGCTTGACATATATGGGCAATCTATTCCAGAGTCTGGGAAGTCTCTGGGTCAGGAACCTATCCCTCCAGCATGTTTTGTTTATTGTGATGACAAGGTTTAGATCCCTGGTGCGTGTGGCTCTGAGGGATTGGGATTTCTTTAAGTGTAGCATGTCCAACAGCTCTGGGTTTGACATGGCCTTGTATGTTAAGCAGAGATCGCCTCTGAGTAGACGATATGCGACAGAGTATAGCTGGTGTTTTTTAAGGTGGTCAGCGTAGGACATCTGCTTTAGGCCTGTGATTCTTTTAGTGAGGTATTTATGCGGCCTTTCCAGTTGTTGCAGATGTCTTGAGAGGTACATACCAAACGGGGCGTTGTATTCTATAATGGGTCTAATGAGGGATGAGTACAGTGGGACAATTACCTCCTTTTTTCCTGGATGAAAAGCCCTTACTGATGAGGTGTGCCACATAGAAGGATTTCCTGACTGTTGTGGCGATGTGGTTATCGAAGGTGAGACCACTGTCCACCTGTGTCCCTAAGTCTGTTATCACACTTTCGGTGTTTAGTGTACTGCCACCTATATGGTAATTCATGGGTACATGTTTTTTCCCCAAAGGGGATAACTATACATTTCTTGGCATTGAGCTTGAGCCCATGGCTCTGGCACCAAGCATCTGTTTCTGTAAGGCCCTTTTGTAGAGTTTCCACATCATTTGAGGATTCATTAATGGCTCCCAGTTTGCAGTCATCTGGGGACTTTGTTAGCCAGAGTCCCTTAGTGTTGGCCTGTACTTCAGAGAAGTAGATGCCAAACAAGAGCGGTCCCAGGACTGAACCCTGAGGTACTCCACTTGTCTGGAGGTGGATTTGGACTTTTACAGTGTGGGTTCTATCAGTAAGCCAGTTAGCAACCCATTGGGTGACGTAGGGATTAATGCCCAGCTTAGTAAGTTTATCTATGATTCCAGAGTGGGGGATGATGTCTAAGGCTTTGGCAAGGTCTAGATAGGCTGTGTGGACCACCTTACCCTTCTCCATGGCTCTGGAGACTGATTCGAAGAAGTCAATCAGGTTCAGAAGACAAGATCTGCCCTTCACGAACCCAAACTGGGTGGGCTGCAGTATTTGAAGGTTGCCAATGTCTTTGTTTATAAGTTCCATGATAATACACTCCATGGCCTTGCAGATAAGGCTCGTCAGACTGATAGGATGGTCGTTTCCAGGATCCAAGGTGGATCCCCTCTTGTAGAGTGGGATAACTGTAGCTCTGCGCCACTCATTGGGCACAAAACCTGAGGTGAGGCTATGATTAAACATGACACTTAGGTGAGGTGCCAGTTCATATTGTAGTTCATGTAGTACACGGCCTGGGATGTCATCTGGTCCCATGGATGCTGTATTCTTAGCTTTGGAGAGTGCGTTTTTTACCTGTGTGGCTGTTATTACCGAAATTTGGCAATCTTCTGGTATTGAGGTGGGCCATTTAGAGGGTGAGAGGGGGATGAAGTTGGCACTGAATCGATCTGCCAGGATATTGGCAATATCCTTGGGATCAGTATATTTAATGCCATTCTGTTTTAGCTCAGAGCAGATCTGAGCATTGCCATTTAGATTCTTGACATAGTTATAGAATGCCTTGTGGTTGTCTTTGGAATCTTTGGCAATTTTATTTTCGTAACTAGCTTTGGAGGATTTTATGAGGGATCTCAGTTTCTTACTGAGGCTGGTAAGGGAGTTTTTTGCAGCCTGGGATTTTCCTCTTTTCTACAACAGTTTCTTCCTTTTGTTGTAAAGTTTGTTTATGGCAGGGGACCACCAGATTGGCTTCCTTTTTTTGGATGAGAGCATCTTGGTTCTATTTGGGATGGCACGATTCATGCATGAGTGGATGTGCTCGTACAGTGCCTTAGTGTAGGATTCAGCAGTTGAACTTTCAGTTCCCGTCTGCATGGGTGTCATGAAGTTTGTCACTTCTAACTTGAGTAGCATGAAGTTGGCTTTGGAGAAGTTTTTTTATGGAAGTCTCCTTACTGGGGGTTGGGGGTGGGATGTGGATGTTAAGAGTGATTAGCTTATGGTCAGACCTAACTAACGAGGGGGTGACCATAGGTGTGGCGCATTAATTTCTCATGTTGGTAATGACCAGGTCTAGGATATTGGAGCCCCTGGTGGGACTATGGATTAGCTGATCCAGGGTGTTGGAATTTATGAATTCCAAGAACCATTGGGCAAAGGTGTTGATACATGAGTAGTTTTCCCAGTTAATGGCAGGGTAGTTAAAATCACCCAGTATTAGGGTGTTTGGTTCTATCTTAATATTTTCCAGTATGTTTAGAAAGGTGTAGTGAGGACGTGCCACCCTCAAGGTGTAGTTCCCATGCAGTCAGACAACATGGTAATAGTATGGTATTTAAGCAAGAAGGGACTCATTCGTACCCACCTATGAAAAGAAGCAATGAGTATGGGAATGGGCTGTGTCAACATAATGTTATCTGCTAGCTGTTTACATACCTTTATTTTCCAATGTGATGGCAGACAAACAGAGCAGACAAACTTTATGGCCTCATGAATGCTCTTTCATCAAGAGTAGATCACAGCATGTTCAAAAAAGTGGGAAAACCTTGCTACGATCTTTTTGCTTTGTCATTCGGCACCAAATGCCCTCACTTCTTCAGCATAGTTCCTCAAGAAGAGCCACGCAGAGACTCAGTTCTCCCACCTTTGGTCCCCGGGGCTTCTTTGTACCTTTCTTCCCTTTTCTCTGTTACCGAGACTCCTTCTGAAAGACAAGGATTGCCAGAAACAAATCATTTTCATATCTTCCTCCTGGTCCCACCAGACATGTTTCCCCTTGCTGTGGCCTCATCTGAAGAGGAAACCCCTTCTTCCACATAGCCCATCACTGCAAAGTCACTACTCTTGGCAGCTTTGCCCAGACATTCCATCTCTTTATCTAACTGCATGGTTTCTCCAATTCCAATAATAGCCAGGAACCATGCATAGGTAATTACTAAGCTGTTGTTTCATGAGGCTAGTTAGAAGCCCAGGTCTGCATTCCCATGAAGTTTGTAGCCCTTGTAATATAAGTGGAAATAACACAAAGCTATGCAGAACATTTACATGTTCTCCTATCCGTAAGGGACAAGGATGCTAAGCCAGAGTGAATTTGTGGTTTTCTGTTCATTCATCCAGATTATGTTTGAACAGAGTAAGGGAAGAGCTTTGATTTATGTGGAGAGGAAGATGATTCCAAACAAGTGTTATTCGCAATGATACATATTTTATCTCTCTAACATGTTCTGTTAATGTTGTAGAAGAGATTAATATATCTTGAGCAGGTGTTTATGCCACCATTGAACTTGCGGATGTGCAAGTAGATCTGAGAGAATAAGGACTGTTTTGGCTCTATACTTGACCCAGAGATCACCCCTTAGTAGCCTGCATGATACAGAGAAGGACAAGGATTTGAAGGAGTTTAATTTTCATGACTTTTAAGCTCCTGATTTTCCTGGTAAGCAAGCATTGTGATCATTAAAGTTGCATTAATTACTTGGACCAAAGGAGGCATTATACTGAATAATCAGCCTAATAATGTTGAATACAGTAGAATGATCACATCACTGGACCTAGACACCATACCCATATTAATAAGATGTGCAGTGAAAAAATACTTTTTTACAATAGTGGATACATTATGATTGAAGGACAGTTTGTTCTCCATCTAATTTCCCTGGTGTATAACTACCAGATTGATATTCAGGACTGTGTTGTTGCTGTTGTTGTGATAGGTACAGGTTACATTATGATTGCTGAAGGAGACTATTATAAATTTTTTGGCATTTAATTTTAGTCAACGGTTATGGCACCAGCTATTTGGGAAAGGCCCTCTTAGAGGACCTTGGTGACTTCCTGAGAATTTGTTATGTCACCAAGTTTACACTCATTTGCACACTTCTTCAGTCATAAACCCTTAACGTTATTTTTTTTTAAACACCTTTATTGACTTATCACTTGTGACATAGGCAAATTTACATTTATACAAACGTAATCAAACTGCATTAACAAATTAACATCAACAAATGTTATAATTCACATATATTGCTATATATCATATAACCTAAGCAACATTACATAAATTATTCAATTCCTACCCCTTTTTTTAAACAAGAAATATTATTAAACCATCACTTATGACATAAGGAATCATACATTTATATAAATGAAAACAAACCACACTGACACAATCCTAGTTGCGGGTATTTTACATCACAAACCATACTGACACACTCCCAGTTGCAAACATTATCTTGCACTTATAATCTACCCAATCATTTCCAGTCAGACATTACGTAGCTCATTTAAGTCTTGTCTTCTTTTAAACCTCATTCCTCCCCTGTATGTATTGTTCCCACAGTTCACATTTTTTCCTATGTTGTTTACTCCTATCCTTTTCTAAAGATCTCAATTTCAGTTGTTTTATCTCTTTTACTATACTCACTACTTCTAATATAGTTGGTTTTTATTTTAATTTACATTTTCTAGTAATTCTTTTGGCAGCCACCATAATTAGATACATGAAAGGCCTTACCATATCTAGGCAATTGTGATTCTATATCGCAGCTCAGAAAAATCATCTCCCTCATCACACCAATCCCCCTGCTCAGCATCTCTGACAGAGCATCCCGCAGGCAATCCTTAAAGTGCGCCAACCCACCACACTCCCAGAAAATATGTTCCCAACTACTTCTTTCTTCCCCATCACACCTTCAGCATTTGCTGTCTACCGTTAACAATAGCCTTGACCTCTGAGAAATAAATGACAAAGAGGAGTGTCCCAAACACTGAATTGTGAGGTACTCCACTTGTGACAGTTTTTTTGAGGAGGTAAAGCCACCTGCCTTAATTTCATGGCTTCTGTTTGTGATGCAATTTGCTATTCAGTGAGTTACACAGGGATTAACATTTAGCTGGTAGAGTTTGTCAACAATATCAGAGTATAGGATGGTATTGAATGCTTTTGCATGATCTAAATATGTGGTATGTACTCCTCCTAATGCATTGCTTCAATAACTTTATTGAAAAAATTGATAAAATTGAACTGGTTTGCGTTAAGAGTTTTGTAGGTTACTATATCCTTATTTATCATTTTCATAATGATCCTGTCCTTAGTCTTGCAGATTAAGGCTGGTCTTATGGGTCTGTAATAACACAGGTCTACTGACGGCCCACCTTTCTATGGGGAGATGATGTCTGCTGTCCTCCATTCACCTGGCACAAAGCCTGTTTGGAGGCTGATATTGGAGAGCCTATTTAAGGCTTTCTGACACAACAGAAGCAGTGTTCGTTTCTTTGAAAAGTGCTTTGAGGACTTGTTTTGGGATATTTGAGGGCTGGGTGTAGATGTGGATATGAGATCTGGGAATGTAGGGCAGGGGAAGTGAAATTAGAAGAAAATGTATCCCCTGGTAGATTGGTTGTGTCCTTGGTCTGAGTCTGTTTTATTTACTGTTAATTGTGTACAGTGATAGGCATTGTTTTTGAGATCTTTAACATAGTTAAAGAAGACTCTATGATTGTCTTTTGCCTGAGTGCTGCCTGAGTGCCTATTTTACGTCATATATAGCATTGGTTGATTTGCTAAGGGTTTGGAGTTCCTCGTTAAGTTAAGCAGGAACATTCTGTCATCTTGGGAGTTGCATTTATTATTTCATTCAATGAGTGTTTTCTTTTATTGTAGAACTTGTTTGTATTTGGGCTCACCATATAGGGTTGTTTTTAAATTTGGCATTGTATTTACTTTGAAAGGGAACAGGTGCAACTATGCAGTTATTCACATGTGCATGGAATTTGGCAGTAAAGGAGTCTACATACACAGTGGGATCATAAGATTGTAAGCTGATGTTGAATTTAGACAGGTCATCACTCAGTTTTATTATATTAGCCTTAGCATAATTTCTGAATACTGAGGTATTTGAAGATTCTTCTGTCTTTGGGGATCAGTGCTGCACATATTGGTGAGTGCCAAGTCCAAGATTTTGTCTCCCCTAGTTGAGTTGTAGACTAACTGGCCCCTAGAGTTTGCATTTATGCAGTGTAGAAATCTTTGGACATGCATATTAGGGGATGTACAGGTCCTCCCATTTAATGTATGGATAGGTGGAAGTCCCCTAGGATAATAGTGTTTGGCCTGATGCATAGAGACTCCATACTAGTCAAGTAAGAGCTATGGGTTGAAAAGATATACAGGATGGTCCTGTAGTTATCTATGATCTGATAAAGAGTTTTGATAAGCCCTGCTGTGGTTGCTCTTATCACAACTTCTAAGAAGCCTTCTAACTGAAAGATCTATAAAGGAAAGTGAAAACAAAAATTGTATTTGTGATTAGAATAAGAACATTTCTACTGGCTTCAACATCTTTGGAACAAATGTTTTCCTTTCTAGCAGAACTTTAAAAAAATGGAGACAGTTATTCCTCTATGAAGATACGTTTAGCAGCCATTTTGTCCTGTCATGACAGTTTCTTGACTATTTTCTTGGTCTCCCAAAGATCATTAAAGGCTTTTCTTAAAGGTATCTTCTACTTTAGACTTCCCCTCCCTCATGCGATAGCGGTTTGTATTAGAGAGCTTAACATAAGCACCATTTCAACCAGCAGGTTGTATTCCACTAAAACCCATCTGTTGGAAGACTGCATTGCTAGTTGCCATTACTTGATCTTGAAGGAACCCTTTTTTCTCGGTACCCCTGCATTTTTTTTTTTACCCCGATAGAGTATCTCTTAAGGACCAGTCTATCTTTCTTGCTTAAAGTGGCCACTCAAAATAACTTGAATACATTTATTTCTCTGTATTTTTTCCTGGATACTCTAGCTAGGGGAAGTGTCTAGTTTATTGCTTGGATTTGAATGACAGTTAAGATTTTATTTACACTACAGCAACTTATCAGATTTCTTCTGTTGGACTGGGCCAAAAAATTGCCAAACTCAAACTAGTTAAGTAGATATTGGATTTTATATCATTTTGTTATAGGTTCATATGTGTTTACTAGGCTAATGACCACAAGGGCCTTTTTAAGCCTAACTATGCATCCCAAATTCTGATGAGTTCTGATAAGTGTAAGCATGGGCCTGGGAGATGAACCATTTACAGGTTACCTGTTTGCATCAGAGAAATAGGTGCCAAACCAGGGATGAACGTCTGGTTTCCCATCCAGTTGTCCAAGTTGCACTTGAATTGAATTAGGGATGTACTCTGCATATCATTGCTGGAACCTGTGTCTAACAGAACTCTTTTCAAACTATCTGGAAATATACAGAGCTAAGTATATTTTTTGGTTCTACAGAATTGTGTACTGTAATTTATTGCTGGACTAACTTTATTCAGAGTTGTGCACTGTTATTTTTGATTCACTGTATAGTTTTTTTCAGATCTCTGCTGAAAGTGTTTTGTCCCACCTCTCCCTATTTTCTGCTGTGTTTTAAGTTGGTATAACTGTTTTTTACAGCTTGTGTCATCTGACTATCTGAAGTATTACTTGCATAATAATAGACCCTGTTAGTTAACAGCCTGCATATCATTGCTGAAACCTGTTTCTAACAGAAATCTTTTTAAACTATCTGGAAATATACAGAGCTAAGTATATTTTTTGGTTCTTCAGAACTGTGTATTGTAAATTGTTGCTGGACTAGTTTTATTCAGAGTTGTGCACTGTTATTTTTGATTCACTGTATAGTTTTTCAGATCTCTGCTGAAAGTGTTTTGTCCCACCTCTCCCTATTTACTGCTGTGTCTTAAGTTGGTATAACTGTTTTTTACAGCTTGTGTCATCTGACTATTTGAAGGATTACTTGCATAATAATAGATCCTGTTAGTTAACAGCCTGCATATCATTGCTGGAACCTGTGTCTAACAGAACTCTTTTCAAACTGTCTGGAAATATACAGAGCTAAGTATATTTTTTGGTTTTTCAGAATTGTGCACTGTAAATTGTTGCAGGACTAATTTTATTCAAAATTGTGCACTGTTAATTTTGATTCACTGTATAGTTTTTCAGATCTCTGCTGAAAGTTTTTGTCCCACACCTCCCTTTTTTCTGCTGTGTCTTAAGTTGGTATAACTGGTTTTTACAGCTTGTGTCATCTGACTTTCTGAAGGATTACTTGCATAATAATAGACCATGTTAGTTAACAGCCTGCATATCATTGCTGGAACCTGTGTCTAACAGAACTCTTTTCAAACTTTCTGGAAATATACAGAGCCAAGTATATTTTTTGGTTCTTCAGAATTGTGTACTGTAAGTTGTTGCTGGACTAATTTTATTCAGAGTTGTGCACTGTTATTTTTGATTTACTGTATAGTTTTTCAGATCTCTGCTGAAAGTGTTTTGTCCCACCTCTCCCTATTGTCTGCTGTCTTAAGTTGGTATAACTGTTTTTTACAGCTTGTGTCATCTATCTCAAGGATTACTTGCATAATAATAGACCCTGTTAGTTAACAGCCTGCATATAATTGCTGGAACCTGTTTCTAACAGTACTCTTTTCAAACTATCTGGAAATATACAGAGGTAAGTATATTTTATTTTTTTCAGAACTGTGCACTGTAACTTCTTGCTGGACTAGTTTTATTCAGAGTTCTGCACTGTTATTTTTGATTCACTGTATAGTTTTTCAGATCTCTGCTGAAAGTGTTTTGTCCCACCTCTCCCTATTTTCTGCTGTGTCTTACATTGGTATAACTGGCTTTTACAGCTTCTGTCATCTGACTTCTGAAGGATTACTTGCATAATAATAGACCCTGTTAGTTAACAGCCTGCATATCATTGCCTGAACTTGTTTCTAACAGAACTCTTTTCAAACTATCTGGAAATATACAGAGCTAAGTATATTTTTTGGTTCTTCATAACTATGTACTGTAAATTGTTGATGGACTAGTTTTATTCAGAGTTGTGCACTGTTATTTTTGATTCACTGTATAGTTTTTCAGATCTCTGCTGAAACTGTTTTGCCCCACCCACCCTCCGTGTCATTGGTTTGTTGTTTAAATTTGGTGGCTTTTGCAGTTGCCCTCCCCACTGTAGATTTGATCTGGGACACTCCCCCCAGTCCCATCTCTTTACCACCTTCTACCTAATACACTCCTTCTGCACTTGTTTTTAGTCATTTTTAATTGAATTGCATTTTTCTAAACTGTGTTTGGTCTAATATTGCTACATACTCAAGTGTGCTAGCTTGCACTGCATTTGAATTGTTTTTACTGCTGCTTTGGCTACTTTTCTGTAAGAAAAAAAAACAAACAGAAAAAACAAACAAAAAAAAACTGTAAGCCTGTTTCTTACCTTTCCTGTAACTGGTGTAGTCCAGTTACAGATTTGCTGTATCCAGGACTGTATGTAAACGTCTGAGCCCCCCCAAGCCTTTCTGTGTTGGAGGGAAGCCTTCTAGCTTGTCAGTGGGAGTGGTAAGCACTAGGTAACCTGTCTACCACATAAGGAGTTGTTCTGATCCAGAAATTGTAGTTATTGGCCGTCTGGGCAATCTTTTCCATCTCTCTCAACTTTCTGACTTGAAAGCCTGCATTTGCACTTGTTTCTTTCCTGTAACTATTCTAGTGCAGATACAGATTCTTAGTTTTAGCACTTGAATTTGCGTATTCGTGCTCAGCACTTGTGCAGAACATTTGTAAGCACTAAATAAACTACTAGTTACTATAGCACTAAACCTTCTTCATTACCTAGAGGAAAACAGTTTTTACACTTACTTTTCTCACTTCCTTAGAGAAAAACAGCTGTTGTACACAATTTCCTCACTTATCTAGAGGAAAATAGTTTTTTATTCAGGCATGTTCAAGGGTCTGCTCCCAGTGTTCTCTCCTGTCTATCTGATGAAGCTGGGCATCTTGGGGCAATGTAGAAATTGCCTCATGTACACAAACAACCCTCTCCTCTTACCACCCAACACTACAGCCTGTGAGAGATGCACTTATCTAGCCAAACTGGAGGTAAACATCTCTCCAACCAAGACCAAACTTGACATTCAAGAGGAGAAGGTAAACACTTGCACCACACCACACTTATCACATAGTCTCGCTAAATCTGCACCACCAAAATCCACACATAGAAGCACAAAAACATTTGCGGATGCTCTCAATAATAATCTGCCCAAGCAACAGAGACCTCCAAAGCAGAAACGCAAGCAGCTTCCACCCCCCAACACAACCCAAATGACACATAGCCCACAGACTCAGTGTGCCACTCAACCACAGCCAATAAGGCAAAACAATGTATCCAACACATTAGTCATAGGTGACTCTATAATCAGGTACACTGATGTCCCACTCACCAGGCTAAACAAGGAAAAGGTTACTGTCAGCTGCCTGTCTGGTGCCAGGATCCACCACATAACTCACGCACTCAGGTCACTCCACAACAAGTACAGATATGACTCTGTCATTGTCCATGTTGGTGTGAACGACCTGAGACGTACCTCCCTGGACTACATGAAAAGAGACATGGAAGAACTCTCTGATCTTGTAGCCCAGGCAGGTATGACCCCTAGCCCTAGTAGCATTCTGCCATCACCCAAAATGATTCCGCAGTACAAGGACAAAATGATTGCTTCAACAATTGGCTGAGCTTCTGGTGTCATTCTAGGGGGATCCAGTATCTGTCTGCTTGGGATGACATGGTCGACAGGCCACAATGCTTTGCCAGAGATGGCCTGCACCTGTTGCCCCTGGGATTCCAGATACTGGCTGAGGCTCTTGCCACCCCTATAGTGCCTTTTTTAGGCAAGGTTCAAATGACAAATTCACCACCGTAACAGGAACAGGCAAGCAAAAACTGAGGGTAATGCTACTCAATGCTAGAAGTTTAAATCTCAAAATGCACTCACTCGAGGCACTTATTAAAATGGAGAACATCAATATCTATGCAGTGACTGAGACCTGGTTCAAGGCTCCAGAGAGCACCCCTGCAGTACCAGGCTGTAACTCATACCACCCTTTTCAGCCATGTAACCTGGACCGGAACACCAAAGGCGGAGGTGTGCTCATATTCCTTAAGGATATCCACACCTCCAGGCTAGTTGCTCAGCATAATGCATCCGAGGTTATCCAAGTTCAACTAACTCTGGGCAAAACTGCAATCAAAATTGTAGCTTGTTACAGATCCCCCACCATGCCCCAAGATTCCCACTCCTCTTTTCTTGATGTACTGGAAAATATTAGGGTTCAGCCAAACACCCTAATAATGGGTGATTTCAACTACCCCACCATTAACTGGGAAAACTACTCGTGTACCAACTCATTCACACAACGCTTTCTGGAATTCATAAACTCCAATGCCCTGGATCAACTTATCCACACCCCCACCAGGGGCAACAATATCCTACACCTAGTCATTACTAACATGAGTGACCGGTGTTCCACACTGGAAGTCAACTCCTCGTTGGTCCGATCCGACCATAAGCTAATCACCCTTGATATCCACATCCCGCCCTCACCTCCCATTAAGGAAACCACAGTAAAAAATTTCTCCAAAGACATCTTCATGCTTCTTAAGACAGAAGTGGTGAACTTCATGACACCCATGCTAATGGAAAATACAGTTACGACTGCTGAATCCTACACAAATGCACTCTATAAGCACTTACACGAGTGCATGGATCATGCTATCCCAAACAGAACCAAGATGCTTTCCTCCAAAAAAGGAAGCCAATCTGATAGTCCCCTGCCATAAACAAACTGTACAACAGAAGGAAGAAATTGTTGCAAAAGAGTAAAATCCCGTGAGTGGAGGAGCTCCCTGGTCAGCCTCAGTAAGAAGCTAAGATCCCTTATAAGATCCTCTAAAGCTAGCTACAAAAACAAAATCACCACTGATTCTAAGGACAACCACAAAGCATTCTATAGTTAAGTCAAGAATCTCAATGGCAACACCCAAATCTGCTCTGAGTTACAGCACAACGGCATGAAAATTACAGAACCAACTGATATTGTCAACATCCTTGCAGATAGGTTCAATGCTAACTTTACCCCCCCTCACCCCCTAAAGGGCCCATATCTATACAGGAAGAATGCAGATTCCTGTAATCACAACTACATGGGTAAAAGCTGCACTCTGTAAAGCGAAAAATACAGCATCCATGAGACCGGACAACATCCCAGGCTGCATTTTACATGAACTTCAGAACGAACTGGCTCCCCACCTAAGCACCATGTTCAGTCATAGCCTCACATCAGGCTTTGTGCCCACTGAATGGCGTACAGCAACAGTTATCCCACTCCACAAAGGGGGAGTCACCACTGATTCCGGGAACTATTGCCCTATTAGCCTGATGAGCCTGGTCTGCAAGGCCATGGAACGTATCATCATGGAACTCATAAACAAAGACATTGGTAACAACCAAACTCTGGATCCCACCCAGTTTGGGTTTGTGAAAGGCAGATCATGCCTCCTGTACCTGATCAACTTCTTTGAGGAAGTCACCAAAGCTGTAGATGAGGGTAAGGTGGTTCACACAGCCTATCTTGACTTCACCAAGGCTTTCGACACCACCCCCCATTCTAGAATTATAGCTAAACTCACTAAACTAGGTATAAATCCCTACGTCACAAGATGGGTTGCCAACTGGTTCACTGACAGAACCCACACTGTAAAAGTTGCACACTCCAAGTCTGACCTCAAACCAGTGACAAGTGGAGTACCACAGGGTTCAGTCTAGGGACCTCTGCTGTTTGGTATCTACGTCTCTGAAATACAGGCTAACACAGAAGGCCTCTGGCTAATGAAGTTCGTAGATGACTGCAAACTGGGAACCATAGTCGAGTCCCCAAATGATGTGGAAATCCTACAGAAGGGCCTCCCTGAGACAGATGCCTGGTGTCAGAGCCATGGCCTCAAGCTCAGTGCCAAAAAGTGCATTGTCATCCCCTTTGGTAAAACTCTGTACCCATGAACAACTACATAGACAGCAGTCTACTGAACACCGAATGTGTGATAAGAGACCTTGGGACCCAGGTGGACAGAAGTCTGTCCATTGATAGTCACATCGCCACAGTAGTCAGGAAGTCCTTCTATGTGGCACACCTCATCATAAAAGGGTTCTCATCCAGGAAAAAAGAGGTCATTATTCCCCTCTACTCAACACTTATTAGACCCATTATAGAGTACAACGCCCCTTTTGGAATGTACCTCACAAGACATCTGCAGCAGCTGGAAAGGCCACAGAATTACCTCACAAAGAGGATTACTGGCCTCAAACAGATGCCCTACACTGACCGTCTCAAAAATCTCCAGCTTTACTCCATAGCATATCGCCTACTCCGAGGTGATCTCTGTCTAACATATAAAGCTATGTCAAACCCAGAGCTGTTGGACATGCTACACCTAAAGAAATCCCAATCACTTCGAGCTACATGGATTTGGGACCTAAACCTTGTCACCACAATAAACAGGACATGATGGAGGGATAGATTCCTGTCCCAGAGACTTCCCATACTCTGGAACAGGCTACCCATCTATGTCAAGCAAAGTTCTTCATTAGCACTCTTCAAGAAAAATCTTGATGAGTGGATGGGAAATAGGAAATACATCCCGGGGATCACTTCTGTGTCTGCTCGAAAGTGGCACAGGAAAATAACTTTCTTGGGTGGTGTACGCCAGGGAACCTTGTTGGCTAGGCTTACGTAGGCCCTCGGGCCAATAGCATAGTACCTACCTATGAACAAGTTATGTTTTGGCAGGTCATTAACTGGTCATGCCACCAAACATACAACTCACTCAGGGCTTAAGCTAAGTCCAGAGCTGCCTTATTTAATCTTCTCATTAACAAGATAGCAGTAGCCAGTTCTTGGTCTTCCCTGCACAGTTTGCTAAACATTACAGTGTGGATACACTGTCTAAAATCACAGCATCCTTTGGCGCAGCTATTCTGAATGATTTGTGGTTTAAATCACCCTGATTAGCTGGGGACTTTGTCTGGTGTCCATATTGGAATTGAGAAATACATAAGTTATGTACTTACAAGAACATTAGATTTCTCTGGTCTTTGTCGAGACACTGGAATGACTTGCCCACCATCCTCCACCAAATTGTCACCTTCCAAGGGGCCTGTAGGTAAGTGGTCTATTCATTCTATCTTTATTCTATAGTCATTGTGGTTATTTTTTAGAAGTTATTTTCTTCACAACATGTTTGTTGGCATGCTCAATCTGCAAGATGTTTGGGTAATGGGAGAGTTATGTGTAGGAAGAAGCTGAGCTTGTGATGAGTTTAATACTGTCACCAGAGGATGGCAAAGGCATCTGTGCTGTACTTCCAGTGTTTGGACAGAGACCAGAGAAATCTAATGTTTGATAAGTACATACATTACTTTCAAGTTATATGATGAGAGAGAGATCATTTGCATTTTCCTTAAACCTTGTGATGTCATTTAAGTTTTGCTAGGAAAATGGAGTAAGAAGAATGATCTTTAAGAAAAGAAGGGAGAGATTCTCAAATGATGGGAGCAAGGACTGAGAAACCTTGGTTTGTCCACTGAAGCTTAGTTTTGGGGGGTTGGAGTAGAGACCCATAGTGATTAAACACTTGGTGTACCATCACAAAACATAACCTTTCTTTTTTATAATTGAAAATTGGTGGTGGTATAATTATCCTCATGTCATTA
Source organism: Protopterus annectens (assembly GCF_019279795.1). Classification (NCBI taxonomy): domain Eukaryota; kingdom Metazoa; phylum Chordata; order Ceratodontiformes; family Protopteridae; genus Protopterus; species Protopterus annectens. Next base: position 472,385,609 of record NC_056737.1, on the reverse strand, counting down.
AAGCTGCTAGAAATGATTTATAATTCTTGCCCCAGGTCAGGCCTGTTGGCACTGAATTCTGTACCCAGTGCCTTACATTTACTTTGTTCTGATTCCCTTTGTCATTCCCTTTCTCACATTGTTTTACCTTTTTTTTCTGCTCTGTTTGCACCCATGTTTCATCATTCATATCACAGGATCATAGGAACTTACTAAGTTATTGGCCCTGAGGCCCTTACAAGCCTAGCCAAGAATTTAGCCCATGTTCTGACAAGTCAGCATCCAGTACCCCTCTCTAGCAGGGACATAGGTGGAATCCCAGTGGTGTATTTTCTGTTCCCCATCCAGTTATCCAGGTTGTGCTTAAAAAGGTTAATGAGGTACTCTACTTGACGCGGAGAAGGAGTCTATTCCACAGAAGGGGGAGTCTCTGGGATACAAATCTGTCCCACCAACAAGTCCTGTTGATGTCACAGACCAGGTTGAGGTCATGCGTGTGAGTTACTGGAGTGGAACGACTTGTGGATATGCAGCAGTCCCATCAAGGTGGGGGTCTGAGATTGCTTTGTATGACAGATGTCACCTCTGAGGAGTCTGTGTGAGATTGAGTAGAGGGACAGGGCTTTTGTCTGTGTAGAGTAGATGTTTGAGGCCCTGGATTCTCCTGGTGAGGAATCTCTGTGGTGTCTCCAGCTGCTGTATGTGCTTTGTGAGGTCCATGCCGAAAGAGGCATTGCACTCAATAATGGGAACTATAAGGGAAGAGTATAGGGATGTTATGACCTCCTTGTCTCTGGATGAGATGCCCTTACCAATGAGGTGGCCCATGTAGAAAGCTTTCTGTACAACCGAGGCAATACGATGGTCAAAAATTCAGTTTGCTATCAACCTGGTTGCCCAAGTCCCTCACGGCTGATAGTATGCTTTGGACCTTGTTATTAATATGATAATTTGTGGGGACGTCACTCTCCCCAAAGGGGATGATGATGCATTTTTTGACATTCAGTTTAAGGCCAGGTTTCTGGCACCAGTGATTTGTTTGGGTGAGACCCTCTTGGAGGATATCTACACGACTAGGGAAACTGATGGCAGCACCCAGCTTGCCGTCATCTGCAAACTTGGTCAGCCACAGCTCACTGGTTTTGGCCTGCACCTCAGAAAAGTATATCCCAAACAACAGAGACCCCAAGACTGATCCTTGGGGTACACTGCTCATTACGGGTCTACTGCTTGAGGTACCCGTCCTATTTTGACTGGGTGGGTTCTACCAGTGAGCCAGTTTGTTAACCATCTGGTAACATTTGGATTGATGCCTAGTTGAGAGAGTTTATCTATTATACTCGAGTATGAAATAGTATCAAAGGCTTAGGCCACATCAGGGTAGGTGGTGTGCACCGTCTTCCCCTCGTCCATGGCTTTGGTGACTGTCTCAAAGAAGTTAACCAAATTTAACAGGTATGTCCTCCCCTTGAAACCAAACTGTGTGGGATTGAGTATTTGGAGGTTGCCAATGCCCTTGTTAATGCAGTCCATGTTTATCCTTTCCATGGCCTTGCAGATCAGGCTAGTTAGAGTCTATAATTTCATGGATTGGTGGATGCTCCACCTTTGAGCAAAGGGATGACAGTGGCTCCCTCCACTCAGCTGGGACAAAGACGTTACTCAGGCTTTGGTTTAACAGGGTGCCTAGTAGTGCTGCAAATTCCTGTCTGAGTTCATGTAGGATACAGGCTGGGATGTTATCGGGTCCCATGGAGGCTGTATATTTGCCTTTGAGAGGGTAGCGATGACTTGCTCCCTAGAGATAAAGGGAGAGGGGGGCAGGTGCTGGGGATGTCCTGATTTACTGATGGGGGAGACAGAGGGGTGAAGATGTTCTTTGTGTTTCACTGTTGCAGTCATCATATTTGGGTTATCTGCTTGCAGTATCCCTCAGTCGGCCTGATTATCAAAGTCTTGGGTCCTGCGTCGGTTGCTGTCTCATCTTCCATGACGTCAGGTAGTCAGGGTATAAAGCATGCAGCCAACGCCATTACATCAGTCTTTCTTGCCGTGCGGTGCCGGAAGCAGAAGCAGTTCGCAAGTGCCGGTTGGCCGACTCAAGAAATTTTCATTTTCAAGTTTCAGAAACGAAGTCTTCAACTAAAGCTAAGTACCCTGTTGGGGAAACTTTTTCTTGCTCTAAACCGATGTCAGTAAAAGTCAGTAATTATATTTCTTGTGGAAAGCAAATTCCTCACAAAGATTTTCATTTGTACTGTATTCCTTGCCTAGGCCCTGGACCACGACGTACCTCGCTGTCTGTTTTGTGCCTTATTTAAGCAACAAACTATTTGTCGTCTGTATATTTATGCTTCTAAATATTTTGGTACTCTGTTCAATTATCCAGATATGTCTTCGGTAAGCCATCTGACTACCGACATTCCAAAAAAAAATGCAAAGATAAAGACGGAGACAGGCCACATAGGTCCAAAGCTGCCAACGATGCCTCTCCTAAGCCAGTCGCCAGTTCGCTGGTACCCAGTGAGGTGCTTTCGCAGCCCCTGATACCCGCTACTTCAGATTCGCAGGCCTCTACTGAGACCCATTCGGAGTCCGGTATGCAGCGAGATGCTTCAACTGTGGAATCTGCGGATGTCTCTACCTTGGATGGGTCCGAAGCCGCTGTGCAGGCATCAGCTTCTGGGGGTGTATTCAGGCCTACTGACTTGCATAGTAAACCGATGCCATCTTCTTCAAGGCCTAAAACTCGAACCATGCCTAGAAAACAATGCCCAGACCACATGGTCAGGCCTCTATGCCTAAAAAACAAATGATAAGAATGGCTGAAACCCTGCATACTCTTAGGGAGCACTTTTGCTGGGAAAGCCAGGATTACTCTGATTCTAAAAAGAGGCTTAGGGATTTCTTACTCCTGCCCCAACACAGGCCTTTAGCTATCCCTCCTGTACTAGACATTGTTGATGATGCCTTACCTCCTGCTCCCAGAAAGCCTGATAAATATTACAGGGTTCCTGACCCTCACAAGTTCCTTTTTAAAAATCCTACTGCGGATCCTGAGACCATTTCACAGGGACCCAAGGGCATTAAGGCTACTACTACCAAAAATCCTACCCCCTCTGATAGAGACTTCAGGGCTCTGGATAGATGGGGTAAGAAGGTATACACTTCTGCAACTTTAGCCATTAGGGCCTTAAATTGCCAGTTTCATATATTAAAGTATCAGCAGCATATTACTGGATTGCTTAAACAGAAAATGATGTTGACTCCTTACTGTGCTGAAAATAAGGATTTACAGGATTTAATGCATTCTGCTGAACAGGTTAGAAAGCATACTTTGCAATATGGTTTTGATTCACTAGAGACATCTTGAAGGGCTGCTGTCACTGGGTCTGTACTTAGAAGGCATGCTTGGCTTAAGGAGCATTCTTTGCCAGATCATGTTAAAGCTAAATTGCTGGATGCTCCCTTAAATCAGGACTGCCTGTTTGGCAACAAAGCAGAAGAAGTTCTTAATAAGATGGAAGAAAAAGCTAAATCTATGCAAACTGTTAAAGATTTCCTACAAGTACAGCCTCCAAGATTTAGTATGCATTGGCCCTCTAAGAATGTTTTTTTTCCTGCTTCTTCCAGGCCTTCTCAGTCCAAACCCAGAACCAGCAGAACGCCCAGGCTTCAGTCCCAGGGTACGCACAGGACTAAGCAGTGGGGGGCTCCCACTTCCAAATCAGGGAGTAATAAGACGACCCCCCCCCCCCATGGTAAACTGTCTCAATGACTTAACTTTAAAACTTCCAAGCACTTCTCAACTGATTGTTCCTTCAGGGGGAAAGATTGCTCTGCAGGCAAAAAAACTGGGAACTCATTACCCAGGACAAATGGGTTTTAAATAGTTTCCCAAGGATACAGATTTCACCACACGTTACCAACCCCAAACGGTTGGCCAGATCTACCCCCAAATCAGTGGGCAGAGGCTCAAAAGCAAGTACTCTCTCTCTCTTAAGCATAAAGGCTATTCAGACTGTACCAGAAGAGGAAAAGGGACAAGGTTTCTACTCAAGACTTTTCCTGTTACCCAGAAAAGACAACTCATGGTGTCCTATCCTGGACCTTTCTGTCTTAAACACCTTTTTGGTGATTCCAGAATTCAAGATGCTAACTCTTCACCAGTTACTTCCTGTGCTAGGCAAAGATGCCTGGTTAGCAACACTGGATTTAAAGGAAGCCTACCTGCACATCCCAATCAGGGAATCTTGCAGAAGATACCTATGCTTCAAAGCTGGCTACATGCACTATCAGTTCTCTGCACTGCCCTTTGGTTTCTCTACTGCGCCCAGGGTATTCACAAAGTGCCTAGCTCCAGTCATTGCATTTGCAGGCAAAGAAATATTCAAATATACCCATACCTGGCCGATTGTCTAATTCAGGCAGAAAGCCAGGACATACTTTTGAATCATTTGGCATTTGTACAAAAGGTGCTAACTTGTCTGGGGTACATCATAAATGAAAAGAAATCACATCTGGTACCCTGTCAACAAATTATATTCCTGGGAGCAAGCTTGAACACAACTTCCCAGATGGCTTTCCTCACGCCAGAGAAACAAATTCATTTGACAACTTACTTCAAACTAATGGCCACAAAAACCCTGCTATCTGCAAGGCAAGTACTGCAAGCCTTGGGGTTCATGGCCTCCTGCATTCTACTAATTCCATATGCAAGATTGCATATGAGGAAACTACAGTGGTATCTAAAAAGCCTATGATGTCAACATTCTCAGGATCTAGAAGCAATGATTCCTATCGTACCTTGCCTATGGTTAGAGTTCCTTTGGAGGGCAGAGGCCTGCCACCAAAACAAGGGACTACCATTCACTGTACCCACTGCCGCCCAAACCCTAACAACAGACGCATCAGACTATGTATGGAGGGCTCACCTGGCAGGGAAGTGCATTCAGGGCAAATGGAACCCAAGTCAAATGCACCTGCATATCAATCAAAAAGAAATGTTAGCTGTACAGAATGCTCTGACAGCCTTCAAGGACCACATTCTTCCAGGGCAATTAGTGGTGAAGACGGACAACACCACTGTTATGTGGTACATAAACAAGCAGGGGGGCACCCATTCTTACCAGCTCTGCAGACTAGCCATGGCTCTGTGGAACACAGCCTTGAGCTACCAAGTGCATCTACAGGCTCAATTCCTGCCATGAAAACTAAAGACACTGTCAGACGAACTAAGCAGAAATCTCATGGACCCATACGAGTGGAAACTGGACTTTCAACATGTTGATAAACAAATGGGGGAGCCCAGATATAGACCTGTTTGCCTCCCCCCAGAACTACCAATTGGACAAAATCTACACAAGGATTTTTCACAAACAAGCATGGAAAGTGGATTTTCTGTCCTTCAGCTGAAAAAATCTCAGTTTATGCCTTTCCTCCTCTGCCTCTCCTCTCCAAAGTACTACTAAAGATCAAACAGGACAAACCAAGGACAATACTGATTGTACCAGACTGGCCACGCCAACACTAGTGTACCCCCTCTTGCGCAGTTTGTCACTGCTGGCTCCATAGCACCTGCCTCAGACCTCTACCCTGCTGTCACAGCAAGAGAGCCAGATTCTGCACCGTCAGCTTCAAACCCTGAACCTGGCAGCCTGGCTAATTACCTAATCTCTCCATTACCATCCCTCAGTAAACAAGTGTTGGATGTCATTTTGGAGGCAAGGAGGCCTAGTACTAGAAAATCTTTTGCTGAAAAATGGAAAAGATTCTGTGCCTGGAACCAAACTCAAGGGATGGGCACAGCAGCGCCCAATTTACCTCAGATTCTTCAATACTTAACTGAGATGCTTCACAAGGGCCTTTCTTTTTCCTCCATCAGAATTCACGCCTCAACCATTTCAGCTCATTACAACACAGAAACACCCCTCTTCTCTCATCCACTGCTTAAGCAGCTCTTCAGAGGGGCCAAAAACTTAAGACCATCCAGGATAGCCCCAACTCCAGCCTGTGACCTCAACTTTGTATTGGAAAAACTCACTCTTCCTCCTTTTGCGCCAGCTGCAAGTGAGTTAAAATTCCTTTCTTGGAAAACAGCCTTCCTTTTAGCAATCACTTCAGCAAGAAGGGTATCTGAATTACAGGCCCTAATGGCAGTGGAGCCTTTCATCATCTTTCATGCGGACAAGGTGTCCCTCAGGACCAATCCCTCCTTCATGCCCAAGGTGGTATCTAGTGTGGCTCTTGTCCTTTCATTTTCCAACCTTCGTTTCTAATCCACAGAACAAAGGGGAACGGATACTGCACTCCTTAGATGTGCACAGACAACTTAGATTTTACATGGACAGAACTAAACCTCTAAGGAAATCTGAACAACTGCTAGTGGCATTTGCTGCAGGGGCAGAGGGGAAGGATTTTTCAAAGCAAACCATTTCTAAATGGATAGGCCATTGCATTAATTTCTGCTATAAGCACCATGGAAAACCTATCCCACAGGGGATTAGACCCCATTCAACCAGGGCTGCATCTACCTCTACAGCCTTTCTTAGAGGTGTCCCTACCAAGGACATCCTAGAAGCTACCTGGAGTTCTGTACATACTTTTACCAAGCATTACCATTTACCAATTTTCTCTAAATCCAGAGCTGGCTTTGCCACTGCAGTCTTGCAGGGCCTTATAGCTGGTCCTAATGCTATAAAAATTCCTCCTTCCATCCTTAGCTTTGGGAATCTACCCAAATGTGATGACTGCAACAGTGAAACACGAAGAACATAGTACAGTTGTGTACAGTTACCATAAATGTAGATGTTCGAGTGTATTCACTGTTGCAGTCCTGGTTACCATCCCTCCAGCTCCCTGACGTATTTTGGCTATACCTCTACTCTCCTTTACTATGCTTAGAAGCTTTTTGGTGTATTTGCTTTTTTGTTGGAGGTATAACCTTGTGTGTGTGTGTGTGTGTGTGTGTGTGTGTGTGTGTGTGTGTGTGTGTGTGTGTGTGTATATATATATATATATATATATATATATATATATATATATATATATATATATTATATTTAATTGCTTCCCATTAGGGGGGCACCTGACATCGGGGGCAAGAAAAACTGATGTAAGGCGTTGGCTGCATGCTTTATACCCGTGACTACGTGACGTCACGGAAGATGAGACAGCAACCGACGTAGGACCCAAGACTTTGATAATCAGGCCAACTGAGGGCTACTGCAAGCAGATAATCCAAATGTGATGACTGCAACAGTGAATACACTCTAACATCTGCATTTATGGTAAGTGTACACAACTGTACTTTTTCACTGAACCTGTCTGCCAGCAGGTTGGCTATATCTTCGGCATTTGTGTATTTGGTCTCCTTGACCACCAGTTCTGAGCAGATCTGAGTGCTTCCTTTAAGATTGTGGACATATGTGAAGAAGGCCTTATGATTGTCTGTAGTCTATGTGGCCAGTTTGGACTCAAAGTTTGCTTTGGAGGATTTCACTATTGCTTTTATTTGCTTGTTTAGGCTGAGGAGAAATTGCTTCCAATTAGGCACCTGCTCCTTCTTGGTCCTGGACAGCAGTTTTTTTCCTTTTTGTTATAGAGTTTATTTATTGCAGATGCCCACCAGACAGGTTTACTCTTTCTTGAGGAGGATGATTTTGTCCTGCTTGTATGGTACTTTTGTGCAGGTTTGGACATAGGTGCCAGTTACTTTGGAGGGGTAGGGGCTGGGAAACTGTTTATACCTTCCCTCAGGAGGTTGTAATCAGCTTTGGAGAAGTTTTTTTTTTTGTTTGACCCTAGCTGGGGTGGAGACCTGGGAGATTGTGACTTTGAATGTGAACATTTTGTGGTTGGGTCTTACCAGGGAGGATAACACTGTAGTGATGCTGCAGTGGTTACTCATGTTGGTTAATATCAAGTCCAAGATACTATCACCATTTGTGGGGCTGTCGACCAGTTGGTCCAAGGCATTTGCATTGACGAAATCAAGGAATCTCTGGGCATTTGTTTTAGCATGAGTAGTCTTCCAGTCTATGGTTGGGTAGTTAAAGTCACACAGAATCAGGGTAAAGGGTTGAATTTTGATAGATTCAAAGAGATCCAGATAGAGTGGGCATCTTGAGTCAAAGTTGGGAGTCTGTAGCTAGCTATGATTTGAATAGGGGTCTTGTCAATGGTTAACTGCACCTGGAGTGTCTCCTGTGTGTTATACTGTTTGACCAGCCTAGACAGATGATTTGTTTGCTGTCATGATTTTCTTTATCAGAGTAGAATGAATGAGATAAGGTCGACATTCAGTCTTGGTTCTGCCTTCTTTTGATCTGGGATGTTTAGTGTTTTTGTATTTCTTCATGTGGGAAGGCTATAAAAGTATTACCCTCCCCCCAAACAATATTTTGTTTAGATATTTCCTTCTGGACTTCATTGCTTATTCATCAGCAAAAATGGTGTACTCTTTTTGAGGCAGTTTCAGTTATCTGATTCTAACTTCAGATGTCCTTCTATTCTCATGTTGCAGTATTCATAACAGTAGGGAGTTACTGCCTGCAGCTCCACCGTCCAGCCAGTATAGCAAAGTTTTTTTTGCAGGAGGGTACTTGTGACATCCCTTACCAGGGCCATAAACGGACGTTGGGTATAAAAGTGATGTCTGCACATACCCTCATCAGAATTTTTCTGACGCAGTGAACGTCAGACTCCTGTTTGCCAGTTTCACAAGCAGATTTCGTTTCTTCAGACCGAATACAATTCCGTTCAAGGCCAGATGACTGCTTCTTCGACCGATACAGATAAAGTGCCCTGTTAGGTATTTTCTTTACTTTTGATTGCAGTTTAGACTTACATGTCAGTTAGAAAGGGGAAGTGTGCTTGTGGGAGACAAATTCCTCACAAGGACATGCACGAGAAGTGCATATTTTGCTTAGGCGAGGCCAACGACCATACGCCCTGCCCTATTTGCAAATATTTTGTCCCCAAAACTCTCTGAAGCCGCTTGGCAGCACGGAAGTTGTATTTAGAGAAGCAAAGGCTACGTTGTTTAGCGCTCTTTATGGAAGGGAGGAGTAGGCCCATCCGACGAGCCGCCAAGGAAGAAGGCCAAGAAGATCACGCTGGAATCCCAAGCTGCACCTCGGGCATCCAAGCAGGTTCTAGAGTTGCTTGAAAGCCCAGAATCTGCTCAGACAATGGTTACCAAAGCATGCCCAGGAATCTTAATGGAAGCTGGGATGCCGGAAACCGCGTGTATGTCCACTGAGGCAATTCAGCCATTAGAGACTGATGGCGGAGGGGAACCACAACTCACACAGTCGGAAGACCCTGCTCCTGCTGTTCCTACTAAGCAGGTGTCCACTTCTATGCTTTCTCCACTGACAACTCCCTTGAAGAGGAAACAAAAAATGAAGTACCCTGAACCTCAACTGGTGCCTGGTTGGGAAGTGTTCTCACAAAGTCTCTTTAAGGCATTTCAGTCCTTGCAGATGCAACAGCTTCCCCCTACTCTCTCACCTCAGCCACCCTTACAGGTATTTGAGGAAGACTACTCTTCTGAGGAATGCTTTTCTTATGAAATCCAAATAGACTCCCCTAAGGATTTCATTAACTCAGTGGAGGATTCTATTTCTTCTGAATCCCCAGGAGAATAATTTACCTTTGGGGACACTATCTCCCTCATGAGGGAACATTTTAAACGGCAGGCTTCAGAGGTATCTGACTCCAAGAAAAGGTATTTTGACCTCTTGTAAATGGAGCAACCATCCCCTTCTGCTGTCCCTTCTTTACTACCTGCTTTCCAGGATGCATTTTTGGCTGCTTCTCAGTCTCCTGACTCACAACCTCCTGCATCTAAATGACCAGACCATTTCTATAAGGTCCCCCAGGACGCCCAGTTTCTCTTTTGAAATCCACCAGCAGATCTAGCTGTTATAGCTGTCTCTGTAGACAAAACTTCAAGGCAGTTACCTTCCGCTGCCCTTTACCCAACGGATAACAACAGCAAATTTATGAACAGACTGGGAAAAAAGCTATATACCTCCCCTACTGTGACCACGAGGGCCTTGAATTACAAACTCACATGGCTAGGTATGTTTTAGATACCATTTCCAAAGCCTCTACCCTTCTGTCCGACGTACAGGATTCCCCTATAAAAGTCCAAGTTAATTCCCTACTTTCCACAGCATCTTAAGTGATCAGCCACTCCATTAAGTGCAGTTACGATGCTGTAGAAGCCTAATCTAAATCAGCTGCTTCAGAATCACTATTAAGATGATATTCCTGTGTAAGGCTTCAGCCTCTCCCCATGGATGTTCAGACAAAATTACTGGATGCACCCTTGGACAATAAGGCCCTCTTTGGACAGGCTTCCGCTGAGCTCCTTAAATCCCTACAAGAAAAGGGAAAATAATTACAGAATCTTAAGCATCTTTAGGTATCTCCTATTCCTGGATACCACAGGAATCACCCACAGAAGCCCTCCTTTGTTAGAAGGCAATCCTTTCACTCAGCCTCTCCAAGGTAGTCCTTTCACTCAGCCCCTCCATCTAAGGGATGTAGACAGCCCAGAAAAAGTTCTACTCTTAGGTTTCCCACTAGCTCCTCCACTACATCCTTTTGGAGTCAGTCTGACCAGTCTAGACCACCTCCACTGTGACTCACCCTGGTTGCATCCAGAAATACCCATATCCCTTCACCTCACCCTCTCCCTACCCTTCTGACGGAGAATGATAGCAGAACAATGGGTCCTCTCCATCATTCAGAGAGGATATTTCATGACCTGGTGGATGCTCCCACCTTTTCAAGGTATTCATCAACCACCAAGAAACCACATTCACCTATTCCTGACCGTCATTAAACATCCCCATACTCGGGGCACCATAGAACTGGTGCCCACACCACAAAGAAACACAGACTTTTACTCCAGGATGTTTCTTGTACCAAGAAAAGACTGCCCTTGGAGGACAATCCTAGACTTATCCTTCCTAAACCTCTTCCTCCAAGTTCCCAGCTTCAAAATGATCACCTTACCCCTTCTCTTACCAAAAAATTTCCCCCAGGCATTCATGGTAGCCCTGGACCTGAAGAATACCTATTTCCACACTCCTATCCATCCAAATTACAGGAAATTCCTCAGATTTGCAATAGGCTCCTGTCATTTTCAGTTCTCTGCCTTGCAAAGTGCCTAGCCTCCTTCACTGCTCACTGCAGGACCCAGGGTATACCGATATACCCATACGTAGACGACTTGCTCATCCTTCATCAAGACTACCAAGTTCTACTACTACTTCACCTACAACAGGTGTCTTCCACCCTAACTCAATTAGAGTTCCCTCTAAATCTAGAAAAATCACACCTGACCCCCTCACAAGATTTGGTTTTCTTGGAATGCAGGATTAGAACAGACAGCATGAAAGCATTCATTCCAGACCAAAGGATCAAGAACCTTTGTATATACTTGAGTCAGTTCCTTAACCACTCCTCCTTGACAACTCGGCAATTCCTGAGAATGCTAGGCCACATGGTATCCCTGATATACCCATGTTATCTCTGGCAAGACTTCACATGCGCAAAATCCAATGGGTCTTGAAAAACCTATGGAGCCGACACTCCCAACCCATGGACTCGCCCCTTCCACTGTTCCTGTGCTTAAAAAAGAAAATCCAGTGGTGGGTCTCGGCACTGCAACTCAACCCAGGAACCCATCTTCAAGTTCCAGCCCCACAACAACAGGTCTCCACAGATGTGTCAGATTTGGGGTGGGGTGCAGTGCTCCTAACAAGCCAACAGCAATTCTCAGTTCAAGGCAAATGGTCCACTCAAAGGCAAAAGGACCACATCAACATCAAGGGAAATGAGGGCATTGCTATTAGCCCTTCTAGCATTCAAACCCACTATCCTGCCAGGAACCCTGAAAGTAGTCACAGACAATATGACTGTCTTGTGGTACATCAACAAGCAAGGGGGGTACCAGGTCCTACCCCCTATGCAGCCTGGCCATCCAGATTTGGAACTTAGCAGCTTCCCTCCAGGTCCACCTGGTAGCAATGTGTGTCAATAGAGAATGTTATGGCAGACAAAATCAGCAGAGCCTCTGTTCCCTCTCATGAATTGGGTGCTTCAGAGAGAGGTCTTCCTGGACCTGATACACAGGTGGGGTAATCCACAAGCAGATCTCTTTGCTTCCCCCCAGAACAAGCAGATGCCCAGCTTCTGCACAAGGGATCCACATCCACAAGTTTGGAAAGTGAATGCATTCTCCTTTTCTTGGGAGGGAAATGTACCTTTATGCCTTCCCTCCTTTCACAATAATTCAGAAAGTCCTCCTGAAAATTCAGAAGGACAAACCCAAAATCCTACTGGTGACCCCGTATTGGCCAAGAAAGCACTGGTTCCCCCTCCTACACTTATTAGCTAAGGGCAATCACTGCAGTTTACCCCACCGATTAGAGGACAAGGGATCCCTACTCCACCCACAGGTGAACAACCTGAAGTTGACCTTGTGGGTGGTAGGATTCTAATCCCTTACAGACACCTGTATTCAGAGGATGTGCTCAATGTTCTGCAGGAGGCCAGCAAACCTAGTACTAGAAGAAACTATGTATCAAAGTGGTGCAGATTCTCTAAGTGGTGTCAAAGTAATAACCAGGACCCTATTACTACTCCGATACCAATGGTCCTATCCTATTTGTGTGAGCTGCTCCACTCAGGACTTACTTACTCTTCAGTCAATGTCCACTTGCCTGCCATTTCTGCCTGTCTGCCCATTTCACCCCCTCTGGCATCCAGACTGGAAGTCAAGCTTTTTCTGAAAGGAGTTCACATCAGACCCTTACCTCCGCCAGGAGGATCTCAGAGGTACAAGCCCTTGTGGCCACCTCTCCTTCGCTTGTTTTCCACAAGGACAGAGTGGCTTTCAGGACCAATCCTTCCTTCATGCCCAAGGTAGTTAATGAACTTTCATTAAATCAAACCATTAACCTTCCAGTTTTCTACCCCTCATCCACAAAACTCCTCAGAGAGGACTCTACATTCCCTGGATGTACACAGACAACTCAGATATTACTTGGACAAAACTAAATCTATTAGGAAATCTGACCAATTATACATTTCCTTCCATCCCAGAGCCCTAGGGATGGCTGTCTCCAAACAGACCATTTCCTCCTGGATCTCCAAATCCATTTCTTTGTGCTACTCCCATCATGGGAAATCCTTGAAAGGCCATGTTAAACCTCACTCTACCAGGGCAGCTGCCTCCTCTACTGCCTTTTTCAAAGGCATGGACTTCACCTCCATTTTAGAAGCAGCCACTTGGACCTTGGTACACACCTTCACCAAGCACTACAGGCTGGACATGGTATCTCGAGCAAGAGCAGGCTTTGCCAGGTCAGTCCTCCAGGGCTTGGTTGATCATGGAAACCTTTACTCCTCCCAGGTTCATACTTAAAGCACTGGTTCTCTCCCTACTGTTATGAATACTGCAGTATGAGAGTAGAAGGATATAGAATAGTTGTGTAAGAACTTACCATAACCTTAGATGTCCTTCTCTTCCATGTTGCAGTATTCAGTCCCACCCACCTATCCCCTCTTTCTTCCTAACCAGAACTCCATGCCCTAACTGTGGGGACATAGTCATTATCTTCCCCAGTCTCAACTCTCCTCTACACAGCCAACCTACTTCCCTGGGCCTGGCCTACATGTAAGTCTAAGGGTCTCCTACTAGGAACCTCCTTTGTAATCCACAGAAGCACTACTGTATGCGGCAAAACAATTCTGATGAGGGTACGTGCAGACGTCACTTTTATACCCAACATTGGTTTATGGCCTTGGTAAGGGACGTCACACATACCCTCCTGCAAAAAAGACTTTGGTATACTTGCCGGACGGTGGCGCTGCAATCAGCAACTCACTACTGTTATGAATGCTGCAACATGGAAGAGAAGGAAATCTAAGGTTATGGTAAGTTCTTACACAACTATTCTGTTTCCCTCTAACAGGTGGCACCATATTATTTTCTCTTATTTTGGAGTTGGGGGGGAGGGGGTTTCTCTTCCTATCCTTGATCACTATAGAATGTCCCAAAAAGGTAAAGATGGTCTTCCATTCTCAATGTTCTTTATCACTTCTCAAAAATAGAGCTCACTAAACAAGAATTTTCATTTTTTGTGGAGGTTTCCTTTATTTTGCACCAGTTTTCTTGGAAAAAATCAATTTCCTTTATTCAAATGTATCAACATCATAGTGACTACTGCTGTGCATATTTTATTGTGATCAGGACGGTCAGTTTTTCAGTAATTGTGCTCTGTTTTGAGTCTGAGCCATATCAAGACCTGCATTTATTACAGCAACTTCACTGAGACCACTTTAGAGTGACATCAAATGGATGAACTTAAAAGAGCATCACTGACTTTCATCATAAGCATCACTAACAAGCAGTTTGTCTTATTGCAGCTTAATTTCCAGAGCTTTGGAAGTCCCCATAGTGGTGCTAGTCTCTTCTGCAAGTAGCATAGCTAGAGTGGAATGAAAGAGAGCACCCACCCTGGGAGCACAGTGTTAAGGGGTGTGAATGGGAAATGCCAGTGAGATGGTAGTGGATTACCAGCATTTAAAAATGTATGCTGTTAGCATATTTTCAGTGAAGACTGAAACTCTTCAGCTCTTTGTGTATGGTGTAAGATGTAGCAACCTGTTTGCTACATTTTTTAAACGAGAAAGAGTTTTTTCTTTTGTCCTCAAGTACAAGAGGGCTTTTTCTTCTTTTGTTCCTTAACTTAAATGTTTAGTGGGCTGAGATCGGGCATCTGTACAGGATGCCAGAATCTATAACTTTGCTCTGTCCTCCACATAGTGAAGATATCTGTAGGCTGCTCAGTAGGAATGAGAGTGCAGCTCACAGTATTGACCACCTCATACAGGCCACATTATAGAAATAGCTTACAGAAGCACTGGAGTACACATTTTGCTGCCTCACCAGTTTGGGAATACCCTCCAACTTCCAAAGGTGCAGTTTTACCCAGTCCAACAGCAAGATATTTTTTGTAGGCAGTGGTAGACATCAGATTATGCAGGCTGTCTCTTCTTTGGGAAAAATTCTCTCATCTGTATTACATGTTCTGAATGAAATCACTGCTGTATTATTCCTGACGTATGGGTTGTCACAGCTGTTTTCCAGCCAGGGTACAAAGCTTTATCTTCCTGAGGTCATACGTCTGACACACGACCTCAGCTCACATTATGGGGTATAGATGGATGTATGAGTATGGCTCCTCAAACTGTCTAGCTGCCAGCATATTACTTTTTTATATGAGCTGTAGGAAAGTGTCATGTGACAGCAACATTTATTCTCAGGGCTGTGGGATACATGCATGTTTTCATTCTGATGAAAACATTCTGCCAGACTACACATGGGAAGGATTCAGTAGTACCTGAGACACTTGAGAGGGTTCTGCCCTTGTTCCACTCGGTATGTAGAAAGTTCAGATGGTAGATAAGTCATGAGCAAGCTAGTCCAGGAATACCATTTAAAGTCTCTCAGTGGTCCCACATTCTGTCCATAGATGCCTCCCTTTTTGCTTGAGTGCGGTCAAGGTCCTGAACATACAGAAGGTGAAGCAACCAGGACAAATCCAAGCATGTCAGTATCAAAGAGATGTTAACTCTGATTTATGCCCTGCAGATATTTAAGTCATCCTGTTTAGCCAATTCTCCTCTGAATGATAACAGACAGTGTAACATTAATGTGGTACATTGAGAGGCAGTGGGAGTTGTCTCTTTTAACATTTTTGCTGATAGCCTTCAACCAACTTCATATTCAAACTGCTTCATTTACAAATCAACTGAGAAGGTTTACTCCATCCTCTACTAATAGATGTTGAGAGCCCAAATCATTCTTCGTTTAGCACTAGAGTGGAGGATGCCAGACATAGACCTGTTTGCTTTCCTCAGAACCACTGAGTTGAAAAGTTTTGCTTCAGATAGCTAGAAAGGGAGGCCTGGGCAATTAATACCTTCTTAAACTAATGAAGCAAGAAACTGGTATGCATATTCCCATTTTTTTCCTTTTTAAGGGTTTCTGGTAAGAATGAGAAGAAGAGGCAGATCTCATGCTTATAGTTCTCTTTTGGCCAAGGCAACATTGATTCTCCCATTTTTTACATTTAAAAAAGAAAAAAAACCCTTAATTCTCACAATTTCCTACATTCTGCTAACTTACCAAGTGAAAATTCTAGTACATCCAGACCTGAAGTGCTCATTTTAGCAGCCTGGAGGATAAAAGCCTGATCTCACTCTGGGAGAGGTTTTTCATTCAAAGTCTGAAGTACTTAAGAAAACCCGGAAATCTAACACTAAGAAGTCTAGTAGCAGCATCTTTGTCAAAAAGTTTTGCTTTATTTGATAGGTCTTTGATAAGGGCTTAACTTACATTTCATTTAAAGTCCACCTTAAAGTTACTGCAGCGTGCATGCCTTTGAACCCTCCATTGACCTGATTTCCTATGGTCAAACAGTTTTTGAATGTGAGGTGCTGCATTTGTTGCCCCAGAGAGACCAGCTGTTCCTTAATATGATCTAAATTTATAGTAGAAAACTAATTCTGCATATTCTTAGCCAGAAAGCACTTCATCACTAAAATACTTCTCATGGAAGACCTTATTCTTAGTGGCAAATACCTCAGTAAGGAGAAATTCAGAACTATATATTTAATGTGTAAGGAGCCTTATACTGCATTTCACAAGGAAAAGGTTGCAGTTAGGACTAACCGTTTTTTATGCCCAAAGTGATGTTAACTACAATTTACTGGGACCATACAGTTAACCATTTCTTATCCAAATCTCAAAACAAGGGAAGAACAGTACCTTCACATGATGGACATGCAGAGTCAACTGTGATATTCCACTGAAAGAAGTAAGGACTTTTAACATTCCGAGTAGCTTTTTGTTCCCTTCATTCATGAAAACATACTGCATTTAAATGGCTGTCTTGAATACATTGCCTTTTGTTACACTATGGTAAGATCGCACAATGCAGCAGTTGCTATGGCTGCTTCTTTTTAGATATGTGTCAGGTCAGGATATCCGTAAAGCTGCTTCTTGGTCCTCCATCTTTATGTGTTCAAGCAGATAACCATTTCACTGATCGAGACTGGTAATGATAAGACCCATTAAATTCCATCCTCTAGCACCCTCATCCCAAGCCTCTCAAAAACGCATCAAACTTCAAAACAAGCTTGCCAAACTCCTGCTATACATTAATAAACAATTAAACTACTCTGGGGACATTTAACGTAATCCAGGTTCCATTTCCCCTCACAACATTGTAAACAGCCATACCACAAACAAACATGGATTATTATTTCACAGAAATAAGTCTTCCCTTCTGCTCCTTAATTTGAATGTAAGAAGTATTGCAAGTAAGGTTCATGAATTGCATGCCCTACTCTCCCATTACTCTCCTGATATTGTTCTATTAACAGAAACTTGGCTAAAACCTGACAATCACAGCAATGAAATCACAGCCCCCAAATACAATATCCTTCTTAAAGACAGAATAAACAAAAGGGGCGGGGGAGTAGCATTCTTATACAAAGATCACCTAATACTGGACTATTTAGGTCTAACCATCCCTGATTTTGATAATACAGAACTTTTCTTTGTAAAACTGCAAATTAACCCAAAGAAACGTATCAACATCATTGGAGGTTACATCCCACCAGGAAGCAATTTTCCCACACTAGAAAAAATATTAGACTGGATCTCTAAGTCCTTTCCCCAGGAAATAATCCTGATGGGTGACTTCAACATTGACTGGCTCAACTGCTCCTCTCAGACTCCAACATCCCACGTTAACACCCATGGGTTCGATCAACTCATCATATCATCCGCAAGGACTGACAAAACTACCAAAAGATAGTCTGTCCTCGACTGGATTCTGGTCAACATCCTCACCCCAGCTTCCCAGTCAAGCTGTCTCCCTGACAACCTGAGCGACCATCAGCCGACCTTTCTCCTTAGGAGCCATACTCATCAAACTAAGGAAACCACCTACTGCCTAATTAGGAGCAAAAAAACTTTAACCCCAACAGGTTTATATCTACTCTAAAAAGCTGCAACTGGGAGCCACTAAGGCAGCTACGCCTAGAAGAAGCTGTTGACTCCTTCAACACCACCACCTTAGATATACTAAATTGCCAGGCATTGCCTTGAACCTTCAGGGTAAAGGCTAGCTATGCACCATGGCTATCAAAAGAATGCAGATCCCCATTCAAAGCCAGAGGCAAAGCATGGCTCGAGTATCACAAAAACAAAACCCAAATTGCAAAACAAACATTTTTAGAACTACAAAACCAAGCCAAAAAAACAAGTAAAAATAGACAAAATAAATTACTACCACAATATCCAGAACAAAACACCGCAACAACCCTCAAAAATTCTGGATCACAGTTAATAATATAATGTCAGGTAAATCTGCTACTCCTGCACCATCAACAAGTAACAACATAAAAACTCAGTTCAATAAATACTTTCAGAAACTGTACAAGCCCTTGTGAATTCTCAAGGCATCTCCAACAACTCTGTATATATACAACCCCAGCAGAACACCAGCCCCCAAGATAGTATAAACCACTTTTCATTACACCCAGTGTCTGTTAATACCATAAAAAAAAAAAAAAAAAAACTTTTGAAAAAGCTAAAACCAACCACCCTCACAGCAGGCAACCTCCATACTGACTTTCTGCAAATCACAGCTGAAGTAGCATACTCATAAACAGATCTATAGCAGAGTGCTTTGTTCCACATATTTGGAAAATCTTCCACAGTCTACCTCTACAAAAAGGAGGCAGTTCTACAGAATGTACTAATTATTGTCCAGTTGCCATTCTGTCACCCCTATCTAAAATCCCAGAGAGAGTCATACATACCCAACACATGGACCATCTTCACACACACAAACTATTTTCAGGTACCCAACATGGCTTTTGCCCATTTCACAGCACCACCACAGCCCTAATGCCCTTCACTAACACAGTAAACCACTATAGAAACATTGGACAATTTGTATCTGCCATATTTTTGGATTTGTCCAAAGCCTTTGACATGGCTAATCACAAAAAAACTCATCAGTGCTCTCTCATCTCTATACCTTAATCGCTCCACTATCACCTGGTTCCAAAGCTACCTATCAGGACGTCAGCAGGCTATTAAATGGCAACACCACCTTTCCACTCTACTCCCAGTTACCTTAGGGATTCCACAAGGCTCCATCCTTGGTCCCTTACTATTCCTCTGTCTTTACCAACCAACTCCCACTAGACTCAGTGGTAGCAGATAACTCTACCCTAATATGTACTACCCCCTCCCTACAGCATCTCCGAACCATAACACAAGATTCCTTCTTATCCATGGAAGGATGGCTCACCAACTCCCAACTCATTCTAAATCCCAACAAGACAAAGCTCCTCATCTTCTGCCCAACACATGCCTCCTTGAATGCCCTACTTTTTAATATCCTTTCCAGAAATAAAACTATTATTACTCCCAACAACTCACACTAAACTGCTAGGAGTAGAAATTGACAGTAACTGAAAATTCAGTTTCCACATAGATCAAACCGTTAAGAAAGTCCACAAGAAACTGGGGTCTTCTATAGAGAAACAAACAATTCCTAACAAATACAGACGCCACCATTGCTCACACACACCTATTGTCAACCCTCCTATACCCCTCCCCTATTCTAACCAACCTCTGTAAAACTGATCTAAATAAAATGGAAACTTGTTACAATAAAATTGCCAAGTGTGCCACAGATGCCTCAGACAGGACACATCATTGTGCATCACTTAAACAACTAAACTGGCTTGAACTTCCACAGTTGCTACACTTAAACCAGTTAACCTTTGCCCACAAAATACTGCACCAGTCTAATAAAATCTCTGTTCTCCATAAACTTATACATCCATACACCTCTTCTAGATCCTTCCATTCCAACAACAAACTTCTCCTCGACATTTCCAAAGCTAACACCTCAGCAGGGGAAATCCCTCTTCTCATACTCCACTCCTAAAATATGGAAGAAACTACCAGCCCCAATAACTTCTAACTGCTCCTTAATACAGTTTAAAAAGTTCCTTAAATCACACCTAATCGACACCTGGCTCTGTTCTTGCAGCTATCCTGGATAGGTCTAACCTCATTTTCTTTCACCGCAAAATGCTCACTATGGGTTGTCTTACACCAAGCATGTACCTCAGCTGTATTGAAATTAGAATCTCTCCTTGTGAAAATGTATATACTCAAGTACAATCAGCCATGTAACAGTTTGAATGTTGTTGTGTCTTTCGGCTTTTCCCAGTTAGGGGTCGCCACAGCGGAACTCAGGTTCGCTAATGATTGGTAGTTGATTTTTACGTGCCGAGTTACCAGCCCTGACGCACAACCTTCAACGAAGGTACGCCCATTTACACATATTTCCATGCAGAAGATGCTCTAGCTGTGAATCGAACCGGACAGCATCTTACTGTGAGGCGACAACGCTACCGCAGCACCACCACCGTGCTCAGTTTGAATACTATGTTTTATTTCTGTCGGATTGTAAATATTCTTGCAGGATGTATGATGCATTGTTACCTCTATAGAATTTTATTGTTCACCATTAAGTTCTATGTATAATGCACTGTTACTTCTATGGAATTGTATTGTTCATTCATCTTTATGTAACCACTACTTGTGAAATACTTTCTCACATCTTTGTATTTTTTCTCTAAATGTATGTTATTCTTATAACTGGAGCTTTTCTTCCTGGGTCTCCTCTGAAAAAGGACCAGTGTCCAGTCGGACTTTCCCGGTAAACAAATGTAAAATAAATAGTAATACATTCATTATACATCTAGAGTGTTAACAAAAACTTTGAAAAAAATTTCTTCCATTGTAGCTAGGTACTGGAACAAAGTTCTAGTAAGCATTGGGCAGAAAGAAAATTTGGAACAGTTCAAGAGAGAGTCAAGTTGATTTTATGGAAGTAAAGCCTTTACTGAAGGAAAAAAGGAGATGGGCTCTTACATTACTCATAAGTGGGTTATTATTTATACTGAAACAAGAATAGCCAAGGTGCTGAGGTCCAGTTTGGTGCTTTCATAGTCCTGCATGGTGATTTAACAGAAGCAGGCAACCGACAAAGTAAATGCAAGAGGACACCAAAATTCAGAATGCTGGTCAGTGACAGGAATATCAGTTTTTTATTATTTCCTTTGAGACAACTGTACACCAACTCGTATATTGTTTTGATATGCACATCTAGAGGTGAAACAGTACCATCAGCAAATTATAAAAACAATCCTCCTGTGAAGAGCAGTAGTAAATTTCAGCAGTGCTGCCTTGTGACCAGGTATGTTATGACACCACACCAGTAAATGTAAAGATGTGGACAGCAACTTTTAAGAATGCTGGAATATGCACTGAATTTATTGTAAGTACAAACTTAGTGGTAGGAGCATAATTGCTGATCCGTGACTGTTACTGTTTCACACTCTGCTGAAGGACAGTATACACTATTACTAGTTATTAATTTAGTATTTTAAGTTGTATCTGTTGTAGTACGATTTGTAAAAAGAGCTGGCATCCTCTTTTGCCCCCTTAAAAAATTGGGTGAGGTTTTGGGGACATTACTCCCCCATTACAAATGGTATTACAGAAGGTACAGTTTTAGATAGTGCTGACTGGGGTTATGTTTACATAAGGAACCGCCAGACTTGCACTTATTCTTGTTCACAATGTACAGTATGCATATTCCAATGTCATGAAAAGTCACCTTTATATTATAAGATGTCTAGCTAATGAGGTTTGTCTTCCTTAATAGCATTCAAATTGTATCCACTACTTATTTTTAATGTCTATTTTTATATTATCCATCTATCCATATAAGTTTTCATTGGTGTTTGATCTGATATAGTTATTGAATGGAATGCAAATATTTCAATAAGTTATATTTCACTGTAGAATATGTAATTAATGTCCAGTGTAGCTCATCTGTCATATTTTGGGAAATATGTAAATGATGAGTTCCAGCTATTGAATTCACGTGTTCGATACCAAATATTTTCACATTTTCTTCAGAAATATACCCTTCTTTGTTATATATATTTCCTTTCTAGGTCCTGGTGACACATCCTTACTGTTACAAATCAGGATCCAGTCTCCACCCATGAGTAATATTCTCTTCTGAAAGCTTACTGTTTCTCACTAAATTTTCATAATCTCCATAACAGTAGTTTGGATTAACCATCAATACAAACCAGTATAGTCCTTCTCCACTGGCAGTCATGCTACCACAAATCTACCACTATTGTCTTTTTTTTCCTCTTCTGTCACAACTGTATCCCCTTTGACAGTCAGTATTATTGCTCCTCTCCTTTTTCCTTTGCTGCTGATTCTGCTGAGTGCTTTCTTTGTCACATCCAGGTGCTCATTTCTATCCAAATATATCTCTGATAATATTATTTGCATTCTACACTTAATATAATTCACCATAATGTGCTTTTTTCATATAACTGTAAGGTCATTTGCATTCCATGTTAATAGTGACAAAGCAACCATTCTGCCAAAATGCCATTCCATATATTATGCATGACAGTTCTTTTGAATATCTGTTTCCAACTCACATACACGCACTGATGTTGGTAGGCTGATCTTGTATGTTGATCCTTCTTATCTCTATTTTGAACCCATGTTACATTTTTCCAAACTTTTCACTTCAATAAAACATACAAAAAGTAAAAAACTAAATATGTTTTAGGTCACTGTGAGCACATTAAACTATATGCACTTTCCAAAAAGGATGTTTACCACCCCATATTGGAGCAGTTTAACTACTATAACCCTCAGTGATTCACCGGAAAAGCACACATTTTATGAGGAACAGGCCAAAAATATAATGCAAAAATGTGTACAGTTGGGTGGTGCATGTGGCACATTTCAAAAGCATATGCAATGGTCCGGGGAAGGAAAAACACCTTTTTCTAAAAAGGTGAATAGTAACTCTAAAGGTGCTTAACTGTGTGTTTTTCAGAGGTATTTTAAAATAAGAATGTCCATTTTTTTTCTTTATCTTACAGTAGATCACTGGCAAGAAAAACTTGCATATATAGGGGACATTATATTATCTTTATTTGGTGTATTTTGATGTTATAACAAATCAGGAGTAGGTAGCTGGCTGTTAGTATTACTCTAAAGAACTTTGTCAAAGTGTACTACATAAAGCAAGGATATGCAAAAAGTATGAGTAATGACTGATATATTTTCTAGGCCCTGGAATTATGCTTATTACTAATACGTACTTTTTTTTCTTTACGATATTAAAAATAGCATTTTTTTTATATTTTTTCAAATTTTTTTTATTTTGTTTCAGACCAGTTGTCACGTTTGCACATGATCCTGAAACCTTTCATGCTGAGGAGGATAAAGAAAGATGTGGAAAATGAGCTGAGTGATAAGGTAATGTGGCTGTCTTAAGCAGTTGTTCAGCAGTAACTTTAAGAGAAACTGTCAAATGCAGTATGTTTTTTTCAATGTCAATGAGTTAAAAGATTCTGCCCTTGATATTACTGTTAATGACGAGGCAGGTAAAGATGTGGCAGATGATACATATTGGTCTGTATCAAGGGCTCAAACTATCAAAAGTGCGAGTGCCTAAACATCAAAAACTATATCAAATCTTAAAAGATTTCAAAAAGAAAATGAAACAGGCAAAACCTTACCCCCTGCAACTTCTATATACCAGCTTTGAGATCACACTACACAGGGGAAAGGTGGTGCCAGTCTCACGCAACCAAATACCGTCAACATCAGTATTTCAAGCACACTCTAACTTTTGATTGTTCAAGTGCTTGACAGGAGCCCACATTAAGACACATGCACATTTATTTACCTATATATAACTGTGGGTATCGTATCAAGCGGCTTATGTAGGTTATTACATAGCAGGTTTCAGGGAAGTTTTAAAGTGCAGTACAGATCATCATTGGCTTGGGTGGCCTAACCACTCACACATTCTGCTTTAAATAATTCCCTTTTTTCATGTGACTCGCCTCCCCTGTCCAGCAGGGCTGTATCATTGTATCTGTGATACATGCTGGGTGAGAGCTTCCATTCCCACTCATAAGATGGGCAAACCTATCCTACTTGCATGAGCCTTCAGGTGCCAGAGCTGGTAGTTGAGCCTAGGTTCTGTGGGCTACAGTCTGTTTTATCCCACCATACCACTGATGCAGGCTTGCAAATCCATTATTTTATTTGTGTCCCCTCCCCATTGCTTTCCTACCATCAGCTCTCCATTTCTCAGGAGCAGTCATTAAGGACTGCCATCAGGGGGTTGTGGTTAGATCCTAAACCTCTAACCTCACCCCTGGTGGCTGACATGAGTAACTTACACCGCTATGAAGGTGTTCTGTGCTTTCCCGTGGTATGTGCATGCATCCACACACATAACTATGAGGACTGCTGTCATAGGCCAGGAACACCCAGCTCACATCCTTTAGTTCTGCAACTGTTGTTGTCATGCTAGCCTTTGCTTTCAAGGGAGTAATTTAACCAGCTGAGACACCATTTCACTCCCCTGAAGATGGGCAAGCTGGTCCCAGCTACTTACTCCTACCTTTTTCTGCCAGGCTGTTACAGGAGGAAAGTAGCTGTTGTTAACTATGGTAAAGTACAAGGATCAGCTAGACCACTTCCCAGTGTTTTTAGAAATCTGGGCATTGTGCTGATAGAACCCCTAGACACATAGAGAAAAACGGAGGAGTTGGGAATAGTGAATAACTGGATTGTTGCATGGTGGGAATAGGTCACACACTGCCTTGTGATGACAGGAGAAATGTCAGGAGTTAAGAAAATGACAAGTAGAGTACTAGAAGAGTCTGTTCAGGGTCCAGTAATGCACAGTGTGTGTGTCTCAAGACATATGTAAGGAAAAAGAGAACAGGTCTAAGCTCTTTACTGATGAAATGATGAGAGATTTGGGAGTTTTGGTTGTAGGGGAGAGAGTCTAGAGACAGATTTGGAAAGTGTGTTCAAGTAGGCAGAAGAGTGGCAGTTGAGATTCATTGTAGAGAAATGCAAAGTACTGCACTTGGGCTATAAGAACCCTTGTGTATGGTATGGTATCACTTAGCTGGTCAAGTGGGACTGATGACAGCAGAACAGGAAATGGATATGGTAGTGCTGATCACCCACATACTGTGTACAACCAGAGGTTCATTGAGAGGGCAGCGGCAGCATCCAGCAGAATCATGGGGTTTGTCCTCAAGGAGGTAGACTTGAGAAGCACAAAGGTAATGCTTCTGGTTTCCATAATCCTCGTCAGACCATACTTTGCATACTGTTTGTAGTTCTGGAAGCCAGTTAGGGAAGCAGACATCTGGCTGATGTACAAAATTAAGAGGAAAACTACCAGAAAGATGCATGGGGTGGAAGGAAAGGGATATGACCAGAGGTTAGAAGCACTAGTGTTTTTTAGTGCCGCACCAGAAGAGACTGGAAGGATATGATATTGGTACATAAGTTCATGTCAGGAGGATGTGAATGTATTATCCTGAAGTTGTAAGGAGAGATGAAGAGAAAAGGAACCTGGGCAGCAAATTATAAGAACTAATTACTGTTTGGATCAGCAAAAAAGTACTTCTTCACAGAGAGAAAAAAAAATTTGCACTATTGTATCCTTTGGTAAGTCATCCACCTCAGGGAGCTACCACATTGATGATACACCCTAAAACAGAGCTCCTCACTGACCCTATTCAAACACAACCAAGATAATTGGATGGGAGACTGGAAATTCACCTCTGGGGTGGCACCCATGTCCCTCATGGACATGGGTAGCAGATGTTAATCTGTTTATAAAGTCCTTCTGCGATCTACCCAAAAACGAACAACTGGGGATGCTTTGCATTAACATGGCTAAGCTTGTAAAGGCTCTAGGGCCGCTAGCCTAGTAACCTCCTATGAACCTATTGTTGTAAGAAAGTCCTTTTCTACTGCACAGATTGTAAAAAAAGGATTGTGTCTCAATCTAGAGATGCCATTGTCCCCCTTTACTCAGCCCTCATTAGGTCAGTCATTGAGTATAATGCCTCCTTTGGCATGTATCTATCCAGACACATGCAATAACGGGAACACCTACAGGGATACCTTGCTAAAAGGATAGAAGGCCTAAACAACATGTCCTGCATCCGTTGACTCAGAGCCCTGTCACTATACACTGTATCCTGCAGATTGATAAGAGGTAGTTTGTGCCTGGCATACAAGGCATTTTCCACCCCATTACCTATGGATTTACTGCACATCAGTGAGTCAAATGTCATCAGAATTACTCTTTCTAGGGATCTAAACCTCTTCTGGAGTATTAACAGAATGGTTTGGAGGGACAAGTATATTTCGCAGAGGATACCACTGCTGTAAAATAGACTCCCCATCCACGTAAAACAAAGTTCATCCCTGTCAATTTTTATGCACAACTTAGATCTGTAGATGGGAAACAGAAAATTTACCCCAGGGCTGCTCCCTGTACTACTAATGGAGATGCAACTCCTAAATGCTTTATCTCATTCATGAATCCCCTCAAATTATCTATGGTATGATCCCAGTTATTCTCATTAGGGGTAATATATAATTATTAACCATGGGATGGGTGAGGCCAATCTGTAACCAAATGTGATATGTTGTTTTGAGTCTAAAAAGGGAAACTGGCTAGGCTTAAAATGGCTCATAAAGGCAGCTAGCCTAGAACTAACCTATGAACATATGAATGAGAGAGACAGAAAGAGAGTTGTAAACCCATAGAATGGACAGCACAACTGACCCAATATTTGCAGTGAGACAGATAATTGAGACAAAGCTAGAGATTAGGAAAGAGTTCAATTGGACGTTCCTAGACTCGGAGAAAACATATGACAAAGTCCCAAAAAAGCTGATTTGGGCAGTTCTGTGGTGGTCTGAAGTCCCAGAAGCATTGGTAGAATTGGTGCAGGCTGTGTACAAGGACCCAGCAACTCAAGTACGAACAGTGTTCATTCTCACACAGGGGTTCCCAGTGGGAGTGGGTATGCATCAAGGTTTGTCTGTAAGCCCACTGTTGTTCATTCTGGAGATGCTTTACACAGGTTGGAGGGGACAGATCAATAAAGTTGCTGTATGCAGACGGTGCTATGGTATGCTTAATTTAGAAATAATTGTTAAAGACAAATATGTAGAATATTGTCTGTTTTTTGCCCTTCCTTTCATTCTTACTCTGGGCTTACGTTGTGTTAATTGTGTATCTTTTTATCTGATGTAGCTTCTATGGCACTATGACTATTTGCCCCATTCTGGGGACCTACCTAGGTCAGTATGTAGCTTGCTCTCCTAATGTGGTGCTTTTTCTGATGAGGCCAGCCCAGTAATACTTTTCTTTAAAGTTGTCTGACAAGAAGATGTATTATTCCCTGGTGTGTTTTGATGGGATTTTTTATTTTTTGTCTTTAGCACCTTACTCCCAATGGCCTAGCTTGCACACCAGCATAGTGTGGACAATCTTTCCACGCATGCCCCTAATCCTGACTACAGCTGAGGGCTTTGCTTGACAGAACTAAATGCATGTTAAAGTCCTTTACACCCTGGTACTTCCCACACAGTCTCTTCAAGATGTCACTATTGCTGCAGACTTTGACCACCTTCCTCCTTGCAGGAGGGGGATGTGCCATTGTTGACTATTCACACCATCTACCCCCACCCCCAGTAGTACTTCACTTCTTGAATGCATAGGTTGCTAAACAAATCAGTGCTTTCTGACCCTTCAGGATTTTATCCCTTTATGAATTGGTTCTATTGTTTGTTATTTCCCCTTTCTCTTCTAGCGCTTTTCTTCGTTTTTTCTTTCCAGTTACATTTATTGCATTATCATTTGTGACATAGGCAAATTTACATTCATATAAAAGGAATCACACATAAACATTTTACTTTACATACATTGCTACGCATCATGTAACATAAGCAACATTACATAAATTATTAAATTCCTGCCTTTTTTAAGCAAAAAAACATCTTTATACCATCACTTACTACTCAGGCAGTCATACATGTATACAATCGTGGCTGCAAGCATTTCACATCACAAACCATACTGACATACTCCCAGCTGCAAACATTACACATCAGTTATAATCTACCCAATCTTTTTCAGTCAAACATTACATAGCTCATTTAGTCCTGCCTTCTTTTAAACCTCATTCCTCCCTTGTATGTATTGTTCCCACAATACTCATTTTTCCTATGTATTTTTCTCCTACCCTTTTCTAAAGATCTCGGTTCCAGTTGTTTTATTCACTACTTCCAGTATAGTTGGTTTTGATTTTGATTTCCATTTGATAGTAATTGCTTTTTTGGCAGCCACCATTATTAGACACATTAAGGCCTTACCATGCATAGGCAATTCCGATTCTGTATCATGGCTTAGAAAAATCATCTCCCTCATCAGACCAATCTGTCCACCCAACATTTCTGACAGTACATCCCGCAGGGAATCCTTAAAGTCTGCCAGTTCACTGCACTCCCAGAAAATATGTTCCCAGTTACCTCTTTCTTCCTCGTCACACCTTCAACATTTGCTGTCTGCCTGAGGAAAAATTATCTGGAGTCTACTTGGAGTATAGAAATATCTATGCAGACATTTCCAGGCAAAAATCTTAGATCTTCTAGATTTTATTGCATATTTGTGAGACATGCATATATCCTCCCATTGTTTCTTTGTGAATTGCTTATCCAGTCTCTCTTCCCAATCCTTTCTAACCTCTTCTGATTGATTCTTATAGTTATCATGCAATATTTTATATGCTCTTCTAATTATTTCTTTTTTAATGGCAGCTTCTGTTCTAGATTCTACTAAAAACTCTAGCAGTGCTGGTCTTTCATTTAGGATCCCCTATTTCTTTCTCTTTCCTATACTCTGATATCAACCCTGATAGGGAAGGCAATCTCTAACTTGCAGTCCAAATTCTTCCATTCTGTCATCTTTCCCTCTTTAGATGTTCATTGTGCATACAGCTGCAGTAATCACAGATGGGTTTTCAGCCGTCAGGCGGTCCCTCGGTCGGCCGAATTCCAAAGTCTTGGTCCGGCGTCGGTTGTCGTCGCTTACTCCTCTGACGTCAGTAAGGCCAGAGTATATACGACACAGCCGACGCCATGTTCTTCAGTCTTTTTTGCCGCGCGGTGCCCGAAGCAGTTCGCAAGTGCCGGTCGGCCAGCTCCTGAATTACGAAAATAATTGGAACCGAAGTCTTCATTAAAGCTAAGTACCCGTTAGAAACTTTTCTTGCCTCAGACCGATGTCAGAAAAAGTTAATAATTGTATTTCTTGTGGGAAGCAAATACCGCATAAGGATTTCCATTCCCTTTGCATACCTTGTTTGGGCCCAGACCACGACGTCTCGGGCTGTCGCTTTTGCGCTACCTTCAATAAACGCACTATCAAGCGTCGGGCGGAGTTCGCCCAACACTACTTTGGTAAAGCTTTTGACTATAAAATGTCGTCGGACACTCCGACTACCGTTTTGTCCAAAAACGCAAGGAAAAGGACCGACACACGAGGCCCTCGGTCCCTGCCGACACTACGCCAAAACAGGCTACACGTGGTCCGGTTCTCAGCAAGACGCCTTTGCAGTCCCTGACTACCGACGACACTCCTTTGGCGGTGTCCTCTGTACCCAAGACCACTGGGTCCTCGGCCCTTTCCCAGACTACAACCGAAGCCCCTGCTAATGTCGAGCCTACTAATGTGGACAGGTCCACCTCCACCCATGGTGTATTTAGGCCCTCTTCTTCTTTTTCAATTAAGGCCTTTACTAAATCCAAAGCAGCCAGGCATCCCACGAGGCCTGTTGCACAGGGCCCATCTCCTGGACCCATGCCTAAGAAACAGATGCTTAAAATGGCTGAGGATCTAATTACTCTTATCAGAGGTTCTCAGCCCCCTCCTGACAAGAGACCCAGAGTGGAGGAAGAATCTCCCTCTTCTGATGAGGGATCCATTTTATCAGAACATTCTGATGCAGAGGAACAATCTTACTCCCCTTTTGAGGATTCGGATAGAGAACAGTCCATTCCTTCTGTATCCCCTCCTGAGGATTTTTCTTTTGGTGAAACCTTGCACACCTTGAGGGAACACTTCCATTGGGAAGGCCAAGACTTTTCAGATTCCAAGAAAAGACTTAGGGAATTTCTTTGGTTACCTCAGCACAGACCTCTGGCTATACCCCTTGTTTTGGATGTACTGGATGATGTCTATTCGGAGGCTTGCCTCAACCCTGATTCTCTGCCTCCTGCACCAGTAAAACCTGATAGGTATTACAGAGTACCCAGTTCTCACCAATTTCTATACAAAGGCCATAATGCTAACCCTGAAACCATTTCACAAGGCCCCAAGGGATTAAAGGCCTCCACTGCCAAGAATCCACTTCCTGCAGAAAGGGAATCCAGATCTCTAGAAAGGTGGGGTAAAAAGGTATATACCTCGGCCACCCTAGCCATGAGGGCCTTAAACTGTCAGTTTCATATGATTAAATATCAACAGTACCTGTTATCACAATTAAGGAACAAAATGTCTCAACCTGAACAACCAGATTTAAAAGAGTTACAGGATATGATGCATAGTGCGGAGCAAGTGGGTAAACACACCTTACAATGTGGTTATGATGCCCTAGAGGCTTCCAGTAGAGTGGCTGCTACAGGATCAGTCATTCGCAGACATGCCTCTGGCTTAGGGAACAAAATTTGCCTGATCATGTAAAAGCTAAACTTCTTGATGCTCCTTTACAAAAGGATGTACTATTTGGTACTAATGCTGAGGAGATACTACGGAAAATGGAAGAAAAAGCCAAATCTATGCAAACTGTCAAAGCTTTCTTACAGGTCCAACCACCACGTTTTAGCAGAAATTGGCCTTCAAAAAACTGGTCCTTTCCAGCCACTGATAAGCCCCAAAGAGGTAGATACAGACGCACAAGGGGCAGAGGGCAATCACAAGGATCATATAGAGACAGACAATGGCAATCTCCAGCACCAAGAGGTGGTGAAGACAGTGCACAACAATACAGGAAGCAAACCCAATGACTCCCTCATTTCCATGCCAAGCAAGTTTCAGCTGGCAGCACCTTTGGGAGGGAAACTAGCATTATTTGCAAGCAATTGGCATATTGTCACAACAGACAAATGGATACTGGACATTATAAACAGAGGCTACAAATTTCAATTTCACACTCTTCCAAAAATGAGAGGCATGCCAAACCTGCCACAAAATCAAAGGGCAGAGGCACAACTGCAAATTTCAAAGCTCCTAAACATGAGAGATATACAAAAGGTACCTACGCACCAACAAGGTCAAGGTTTTTATTCAAGACTTTTTCTGGTACCAAGAAAAGGAACCGACTGGAGACCCATTCTGGACTTCTCCATCCTCAACACATTTCTACTCGTACCAAAATTCAGGATGCTCACATTACAGCAACTTCTTCCCATGCTGGGCAAGGAGTTTTGGCTGGTAACATTGGACCTCAAGGAGGCATACCTGCATGTCCCAATCAGACAAAGCTGCAGAAGATACCTCAGATTTCTTGCAGGTTCAATCCACTATCAATTCTCTGCATTGCCCTTTGGCTTATCTACTGCGCCCAGAGTATTCACAAAGTGCCTGGCATCAGTGATTGCCTACTGCAGACTTCAAGGGATACAAATTTACCCTTATCTGGACGACTGCCTGATCCAAGCGGACAGCAAACACATGCTACTGGAACATCTGGCATATGTGACACGGTTACTGCTTTCTCTGGGATATACCATCAACAAGGAGAAATCAAGGCTAACACCATCTCAGAAAATAACCTTCCTGGGTGCCAGCTTGGACACAAACACCCAGATGGCATATCTTACGACAGAAAAACAAGGGCAACTATCTCAGTACTTCAAAACACTAGCAAAAAGTACCAGGCTTACTGCAAGGAAAATCCTGCAGGCTCTGGGATTCATGGCATCTTGCATTCTTCTAATCCCATGTGCAAAGCTGCATATGAGGAAACTTCACTGGTACCTAAAAAATCTATGGTCTCAACACAGTCACAGTTTGGAAGCAATTATACCAATAATTCCATGTTTGCAAAAGGAATTTCTATGGTGGGCCCAAGCATGTCAAGTAAACACAGGCCTTCCATTCTGCAAGCCTCAAGCAAAACAAGTCATAACCACAGACGCCTCAGATTACGCCTGGGGGGAGCACATGAAGGACAGGTGCATTCAGGGCAGATGGTCCCAAAAGGAAAAGCACCTTCACATCAATCAAAAAGAAATGCTAGCAGTAATAAATGCAATTACAGCTTTCAAGGACTTCCTGCATCCAGGACAATTACTGATAAGAACAGACAACACCACAGTAATGTGGTACATAAACAAACAAGGAGGAACACATTCATACCCCTTGTGCAGACTAGCCATGACTCTTTGGAACTTGGTTCTGGAAAGACAAATCGAACTTCAAGCACAGTACTTGCCAGGACTGGAAAACACACTGGCAGACACTCTAAGCAGAAATATGACAGATCCACACGAATGGAAGTTACATCCTCAGGTGTTTACAGAGATAATCCAAGCGTGGGGGAGGCCAGACATAGATCTTTTTGCCTCCCACAGGAACCATCAATTGAAAAAGTTTTGTTCAAGGACCTTCCATCCAAAGGCCTGGAAAGTGGACGCTCTTTCATTCAGTTGGACAGCATAGACAGTTTATGCATTCCCACCTCTGCCTCTTCTACCCAAGGTGCTTTTGAAAGCAAGAACAGACAAACCGAGGATGATACTGATTGCTCCAGATTGGCCAAGGCAACACTGGTATCCACTCCTGAGGAGCTTAACACATATTCCTCCCTGGTCCCTGCCTCTAATACCTCTTCTGCTGACTCAGAACAGCTACAAAACTCTTCACAGTCAGCTGAAAACACTCAACCTCGCTGCATGGAAAATTCCTTAACACCACAACAGACCCTACTCTCCAAGGAGGTGCAGGATGTCATTTTGGAGGCCAGAAGACCATCTACTAGAAAAGCTTACTCCGCAAAATGGAAGTGGTTTTGCTGTTGGAATGAGAAAAGAGGCCAGGACCCTAGAAAATTGAACTTGCCTCAGGTTTTACAGTACCTAGCTGAACTGCTGAACAGTGGACTTTCATTTTCTTCCATAAAAATACATGCCTCAGCCATTTCTGCAGAATTCAACACGGATCCTCCTTTATTCTCTCACCCACTCTTACGACAGTTCCTCAGAGGGGCTAAGAATATAAGACCTCCAAGGAAGCAACCAATACCATCCTGGGACCTTAATTACATACTAGAAAAATTAACATTGCCTACTTTTGAACCTGCTGCCTCAACAGATTTGCAATATTTGTCCTGGAAAACAGCTTTCCTTCTGGCCATCACTTCAGCTCGTAGGGTTTCTGAACTACAGGCCCTCATGGCGGTGCAGCCCTTCCTCATCTTCCATCAGGACAGGGTTTCCCTTCGTACCAACCCATCTTTTATGCCAAAAGTGGTATCCAGGGTAGCCTTAAATCAAGCCATACACCTACCTACCTTTTATCCTAACCCTCAAAACAAAGGGGAAAGGCTGCTACACCCTTTAGACATCCATAGGCAGCTACGTTATTATTTGGACGGAACAAAGTCTTTCAGGAAATCAGAACAACTTTTTGTGTCCTATGCCGTAGGGGCTCAAGGGAAACCAGTTACAAAACAGACCATTTCCAAGTGGATTGGCCACTGCATACGGTTTTGTTATTCCTATCATGGGAAATCTGTCCCTACTGGTATCAGATCTCACTCCACCAGGGCCACAGCCACCTCTACAGCCTTCCTCAGAGGTGTTCCTACTAAAGATATTTTGGAGGCAGACACTTGGAGTTCTGTACATACCTTCACAAAACACTACCACCTGCCCTTATATTCCAGAACAAGAGCAGGCTTTGCCACTGCTGTTTTGCAGGGCATTCTGGCTCAACCCAGTTCCTCATAGTACCTACCACTCTATGCATAGCTTTGGGACTCTACCCATCTGTGCATCAATGCATTACATTGCATTGCTTGCATATGTAGATAAGCTTTATTTATGTATTGCCTTCCTTTTGGGGGCACCTGACATCTGGGGCAAGAAAGACTGAAGAACATGGCGTCGGTTGTGTCTTATATACTCTGGCCTTACTGACGTCAGAGGAGTAAGCGACGACAACCGACGCCGGACCAAGACTTTGGAATTCGGCCGACTGAGGGACTGCCTGATGGCTGAAAACCCATCTGTGATTACTGCAGCTGTATTAGCACTCGAACATCTACATTTATGGTAGGTACAAAACTGAACTTTATTTGCTCCCAATAACTTGGTTCCTTTGCCAGTTTTTTCCAATAAATTCCAGCCCTCTCTTGCCTGTTGTCTCTCTCTCTCCCTTCTAGCTTTTCTTGATACTATGGAGCTGCGTTACCAACTCATCATGTTTGTTTTATGAAAACTGTGCAAGTGTTTGGGAGGGGGAGGGAAGGACTTTTGAAGCATTTTGGAACCAGTACTGGGTAAGTTAACACTCTGGGAGCAGCTCCTTGTGTCTGCTGCAGACTCTCCTTCCTAAAGTTTATACCTGTGAGGTTATGTTACCTTTGACATCCATAAATTGTGGAAGGAATGGTGAAGGCCATCCGAAAAAGATCAGAAATTATAGTTGGAATGTCATTTTTGAGAAACAGCTTTTTTTTCTTTCCAACATTTTGATTGATTGGTTTAGTAGCTTCCTGGTGGTATTGTATGCATTGCATTGTATTTGTAACATTTTCTGATCATAAATTTCATGAGAAGAGTGCTAAGTAAATAAACTGTTTTGTATTTCTATTTTCTTTGGTGGAAAATCTTGTGTAGCTCTGTCTTTGTCTTCCCAATGACGTTTGTACAGGTTGTTACTAAAAAAGATGGTTAGTGCCAGTGCATTAGATCAGCTGGTCGACATCCTCACAAGAGGTGAAAATATCCTGGACCTGTTACTAACCAATGTGAGTAATTACTGTAGCACCCTTACAGTGTCATCCTCCTTGGTAAGTTCTGACCATAAAGCAATTACTTTCTAAGTCACTATCTTCCCTGCCCCCCCCCCCACCACCACCACCACCACCACCACCAGGGTCGAACAAAAAAATTTTCCAAAGCTGGCTACAACCTCCTGAGAGCAGGTATAAGCAGCTTCACAGCCACCATCCCTTCAGTTGGAACAAGCACTAATGTCCAAGCCTACACCAAAAAACTATATGAGCACCTATATAACTGCATGTGCTCAGCAATACCTGACAGGACCAAATCATCTTCCTCAAGGAAGATTAAACCTATCTGGTGGACAGCAGCAATAAACAGACTCTAAAATAAAAGGAAAAATTGCTGTCCAGGACCAAGAAGGAGCAGGTGCCAAGTTGGAAGCAATCTCTTTGCCTGAACAAGCAAATAAGGTCACTGGTGAAATTCTCTAAGGCTAACTTAGAGTCCAAATTGGCCACATCCACTAAGGACAATCACAAGGCCTTCTTTGTATACGTCCGCAGTCTCAAAGGTAACTCCGAAATCTGCTCTGAACTGGTGGTCAAGAATACCACATACACAAATGCCATAGATATAGTCAACCTGCTGGCAGACAAGTTCACTGAAAACTTCTCCCTCCCCCATCAGTAAACCAGGATATCCCCAGCACCTGCCCCCTCCCCTCATCACCAGTGAGTAGGTTATTAATGCCCTCTTAAAGGCAAAAAAATACAGCCTCCATGGGACCCGACAGCATCCCTGGCTGTGTCCTACATGAACTCAGGCAAGCGCTCTCAGCACCACTAGGCACCCTATTCAGCCAAAGCCTGTGCACCGGCTTCGTTCCAGCAGAATGGAGGGCAGCCACTGTCATCCCTCTGCAAAAAAGGTGGAGCATCCACCCACCCAGGCAATTATAGGCCCATCAACCTAACTAGCCTGATCTGCAAGGCCATGGAGCGGATTATCATGGACCTTATAAACAAGGACTTTGGCAACCTCCAAACACTTGATTCCACACAGTTTAGTTTTGTCAAAGGGAGATCATGCCTGTTAAACTTTGTCACCTTCTTTGAAACAGTCACCAAAGCCATGGATGAAGGCAAGACCATTCACATCACCAATCCTTGACCTAGCCAAAGCCTTCAACACTATTCCCCGCTTGGGCATAATAGATAAACTCTTCCAGCTAGTCATCAACCCATATGTTACCAGATGGGTAACTAACTGTCTCACTGATAGAACCCACTCAGTCAAAATAGGGGATGCCACCTCTAGTAGTAAACCCGTAACAAGTGGTGTACCCCAAGGATCGGTCTTGGGGCCTCTACTGTTTGGGATATACTTTTCTGAGTTACAAGCCAAAACCAGTGGTCTGTTGCTGACAATGTTTGCAGATGACTGCAAGCTGGGCAATGTCATAAATTCCCCCAGTGATGTGAACATCCTCCAAGAGGGCCTTAACCAAACTAATGACTGGTGGCAGAAGCATGGCCTCAAACTGAATGTCAGGAAATGCATCATTATCCCCTTTGGGGAAAATGGTTTCCACACTTTTGTTACATTAATAACAACATACTAAGCACGCAATCAGTCGTGAGGGACTTGGGCACCATGTTGCCTCCGTTGTCCGGAAGGCTTTCTATATGGCCCACCGCATAAGTAAGGGTATTTCATCCAGGAACAAAGAGGTCATAACATCCCTGTTCTCCTCACTTATCAGATCCATTATCAACTACAGTGGCCCCTTCAGCATGTACCTTGCCAAGCACATGCAGCAGTTGGAGAGACCACAGAGGTTCCTGACCAGGAAAATACAGAGTCTCAAACACCTTTGCAGACTTCTCAGAAGTGACCTGTGTCTGGCATACAAGACCGTCTCAGACTCAGCCTTGATGGAGTTGCTGCATATCCGTAAATCAAACTCCACTCCCCTCCTTTAACCCGCATGCAAAGTCTCAACCTGGTATGTGACATTAATAGAACTTGTTGATAGGATATATTTGCGTCCCAACGACTCCCCCATCTGTGGAATAGACTTCCTCTCCATGTCAAGCAGAGTACCTCACTAGCCCTCTTTAAGAGGAACCTGGACGACTGGATTTGAAACAGAAAATATACCTCTGTGATCCCACCTGTGTCACTGCTGGACATGGAAAATAGGTGCTGACTTTGTGGAAACATGGGTGAAATTCTTGGCTAGGCTTATAAGAGCCTCCGGGCCAATAGCCTAGTATCGTCCTATGAAAAAGGTCCCTGGAACAGCCAGCTTACCAGTTAACAAAAATACATATATGAAGGAAAGATGAAGCTTCTGAGTAGGGTGGGTAATGAATGAAAACATAAGAAAACGGATGATCAAAACTAATGAATGTTATTGGGTAAATATTAGATATGGTTTACTGTTCCCTTTTGCTTCTTGTATTGTGACTTTATCCTACCAGACTGAGATCCTGATGTTTGACCAGATGACTAGCTGATAGAAGCTGTTTTATCAGGTATTGACAAACAAAAATTTTTCTTGAGGCTCAGATTCCTGATGTTATGCATGCATCTTATATGTAACATTCTCTGACTGTAGCCTTCATGTAACACTGTATCTGTTCATTGTGACATTAGGTCTAGGTCATGGCTGAAACAGCTTCTTAGACGAGCCAAACTACCTGGCTTGCTGTGTATATGAATGAGAGGTGAATCTTCTGGGTGGGGAAAGGATCCAATGTAAATGTTTTAGTAATAAAAAAGGTATGTTGAAGATATGTGAGAGCAAAGGTGTTACAATATTATCAGCTAGGGTCTATATTAGATGATCGAACTTTCAAAAGTTCGACTGTCATATGGTCGACACCATATGATCAAATTTTTGAAAGTTCAAACATTTTAATGGAGATCTCCGTACAGCACAGAATGGGAAGATTTCCCTTTTCTGCACTGTAGTGCAATCTCTGAGTTGGTATATTTAAAGAGCGGGGGGATGTGGGGGGGTGCAAGGGGGCTTGCCCCCCTGCTTAAAATGTTCAGGCAGGTTATTTTTGTAGTTTACTTTTTTATTAGATTTTCAAACTTTTAAAAGTTCGATCATATGGTGTTGACCCATATGACAGTCAAAGTTTTGAAAGTTCAATTGTCTAATATAGACCCTGTCAGCTAAATATGGGATAGTGTTCATTGTTTCTTTTTGATTTTTACATTATGGTGTCATCCTTTCAGATTGAGATCCTGATGTACTGCCAGCTGACTAGCAGGCAGAAGTTGCTTTATCAGGCATTGAAAAACAAAATCTCCATTGAGGATCTACTTCAGTCATCCATGGGGACCACCCAGCAAGCTCAGAACACCACCAGCAGCCTCATGAACCTTGTTATGCAATTCAGGAAAGTAAGTATTTTTCTATTCCTTATTTTGTTCTGTCTGTAACATTCCTTTGTGGAATCGTGCTGGATCCATTTTGTTTGCATCATTACAATAGTCTTCTTCCCAATTATTTAAATTCTGGTGGATTAACTTGATGGCAGATCTGCTTCTCTTATCAAGAACTGAAGCAGTTTTGTTGAAGTGTAAGTAAAATAATTTGCAGAATTAATAGTAAAAGAGATTATCTGAGTATGTAATTTTAAGAAGAGCCTGGTGTCTTGCACATGAAGCACCTATAAGGAATGAGTCAAAGTAAATGTGCTTAATGATTACTTACTGATAAAGATGATTGCATCAGCATCCTCATGTGACTGTACTTCAAGCTGCATGAGTACAAATGTGTTGTAGGATAGAAGAAGGTGTACAGTATAGACGATTATGATCAAATTCCTGATAGCTAATTTGATCATTGGCCTGAAAGATGGGTTCTGTAAATTCACCTTAAGTGAAACTTGAGAGGTAGATTTCTTAAATCCTTTTTGAGAATATATTAACAAATAATTATGGTAATTTGGTGTAATAGATGGAGCTTTAGCTTTCCATAAAGTATTAACTTGAAAAAGAGAAAAAAAGTGGTTGGAGCTCAAAGTGTTTTATATTTTTGAAAGCTGTAACAGCACTGACAGACTGACAGTGGGCAGAACCAAAGTGCCCCTCTGATGAAAGAACAGCTTTGAAAGCTGTTAGATATTTTACTCTTTCACACTTTTTTGTATGACAGCACAAAGTGCATTATAGCTTTTAAAGCTGTAAAAAGGAGTCTAGTGGATAATAGTGCTGAAAGATGCTTAAACGTTAAGCATCTTTCTTATGTCAGAAGGATGCTTAAAGTTGTTTTCTTCCCAATTTCAGAGTGCACTCAACTCTACTCTGTGAATTACTAAAAGGATCCTACTGTATCTCCTTTGGCATATCAAGGCTTGTTTTACAGTAGAGTAGAATAGTATATGTTTTATAAATGACGACTCAGATGTATTTAGAAGTGATTATTTAAATGTTACTCAAACTAGCTGTCTCCATAGAACAAGTCTGTCTGTACAATTCTCTTAAGAGAAGGCAATCCATGTGAAAGATTGCACAGGGACCCTTGTACAGAGTTTGTAGACTTAATATCCCCTACACTGAGGTCACAACAACCAAGTACAAAGTTTTGTATGGCAACATTTCACATCAACATAGGTAAGTGATGCCAAGGCATCTACAGTAAGCTTTTGTACAACAGTTACAATTCACGGTAGTGGTAGTGCATCACTATTCCACTCAGTCTGTCACTACTACTAAAGTTGTTACAAATTTTATCCATACTCAAACCCTATAAATGCCAGTTTTAATCCCGTAACAAGAAGTGAAGGGTAGAAACTATAGCATACTGAAGAAGTTCACTAACAATTATTTGGGTGGAACATCAGTATGGCAATTCATTCATTTTTTTTCTCTTTCCAATGCATGCAGGGCATTCCTCCAACTAGAACAAACTTTGATACTTTGATGAAATGCTAGTTTTTTTAGGTCACACTAAAAGCAGTTATTGACAAAAAAAATTCAAGGTCCACACACAAATACAACTACTTTTTCCCTTTTTATAAATGTTTCTGTTTGAGATAATCTGCAGCAATGTAACTTGAACATTTGTTCACACTTTTACTAAGTGTATGATTGATGCCTGAACCAGTAACAGACCTGGGATATGGTAGAGTAGTCCTTTCTAGTCTTTAACTAATTATCCACCTCCACCCCTTTTGTAATGTTAGAATAATGCTTGGACATCTGTCAGCGCAATTTTTGCAAAAGACCTTAAGGAAATGTGATGTAGGTAAGTAAGGTATTCACATCCTGTTTGTCCCTTTTATTCATGGTGTTCTTGCCACCTACAGCCTACCAAACTAAATCGCATATAGTTAGCTTGTTAGTATCATATCAGTTTTACTTCATGAAGATCATTAATTTTACATAAAAACATTTTAAAAACTTAGATGATGTGAAGTGCTATCCATTTTATATACTAGTTTCTGTGAGGTAGTAGTTATGTTACCATCACCAGTCACTTTGTTCCCGGGGTACATTCTGCTGCTGGTTAAAAAAAAGTCCATATATTGAATTATAATAGTCCATATGATAAATAATATGGTGAACAACACTAGAGAGTAAAAAAAATAAAAAAAAAAAAACAGCCCATATTTTCGTAACTTCATAATTTGGGTTATTTGTTATATGTTTCTATAATATGCAGACACATTCTCTGGATTACATTTTGTCTGCATGTGAGTACTTTTTCAGTTTTCCATATTTTGGGGAACACAAGGTTGAGATAAAAAACTGTAGATTTACACTGAATAAGTGAATATAACAGATGATATTATAGTATTGAGGCATATTTACTGTTCACCATTGAGCAGCTTCTGTTCTGATTAATGAATTTAGAACTAAACAAAACACTTGCAGTCATTGCATTTAGAGCCATATAGAGAAAAACTGAGTAGTCATAGAAGAAGAGTATCATATAAGCCCTTTAGTGACACCCCTTTCAAAGAAATAGATTGATTTAAATATTTTTTTTCATTTCCACTAGGTATGCAATCACCCTGAGCTGTTCGAGCGTCGTGAGACGTGGTCCCCATTTCACATCTCTTTAAAGCCATATTTCATTACAAAGTTCCTCTTTCGACAAGGGCGGATCAACATCTTCAACCATAGTCGTAATCGGTAAGTTGAGACTAATCTGTTTTTGGTTAGTCTGATATAACTGGATCTGAATTACATAGCAAGCCTGAAGGCTCCTGTTTGAATTATGATTTTGATGTCAACATTTCTGTTGATGGTGTTATCTTATTGTTGCTGTAGCTTTTTGATGTTCTTCGTGTTTCACTGTTGCAGTCATTACATTTGGGTAATCTGCTGGCAGGTTGCCCTCAGTCGGCCTGAATTCCAAAGTCTTGGATCCTGCGTCGGTTGCTGTCTTCTCTTCCATGATGTCAGGTCGCCAGGGGTATAAAACATGCAGCCGACGCCATTTTCTTTAGTCTTTCTTGCCGTGCGTTGCCCGAAGCAGAAGCATTTCGCAAGTGCCGGTCGGCCAACTACTGAAATATTCGAGTTTGAGTTTCAGAACCGAAGTCTTCACTAAAGCTAAGTACCCCATTGGGGAAACTTTTTTCTTGCTTTTTACCGATGTCAGAAAAAGTTAATAATTGTATTACTTGTGGGAAGCAAATACCTCATAAGGATTTCCATTTATACTATATTCCTTGTCTAGGCCCTGATCACAACATGCCTGGCTGTCGGTTTTGTGCTGGATTTAAACAACGCACTAGTATGCGTCGGTATATTTTTGCATCTAAGTATTTTGGAAACAGATTTAACTACCCACTAATGTCATCAGATAGCAATCCGACTACCGGAGTACATAAAAAAATGCAAAGAAAAGGACAGAGAAAGGCAGTTGAGATCCAAAACCGATGACGAAGCTTCTCCTAAGCCAGTCGCCGGTTCGCCGGTACTCAGTGAGGCGCTTTTGCAGCCCCTGATACCCGCTATCTTCGAATCGCAGGCCTCTACTGACACCCATGTAGAGTCCAAAATGCCGCAAGATACTCAAGGTATGGGACCGACGGATGTATCTCCCTCGGATGGGTCCGGAGCCGCTGACCAGGCACCAGCTTCTGAAGGTGTATTCAGACCTCAACATGTATATATCAAACCGACGAAAGCTGCAAAACCAAAGGCAAACACATCTTCTAAAACTAAAAAAAAACGATGCCTGAGCCACATGCACAGGCCTTTATGCCTAAAAAACAAATGATCAAAATGGCTGAAGACCTTATTACCTTGATCAGGGGTACCCATCCCCCTCCAGATAAGAGGCCTAGGCAAGACACTGACTATGAATCTTCAGATCAGGTTTCTATTTCTTCTCATTCCTCTTCTGATCAGGAATTATCTTTACCTCCCTATGAGGATTCTGATGCTGAGGAGTCTGTTCCATCTGCATCTCCTCCTGAGGATTATTCATTTGGAGAAACCTTGCATACTTTGAGAGAGCATTTTCACTGGAAGAGTCAAGACTTCTCAGAATCAAAAAAGAGGCTCAGGGATTTCCTCCTTCTCCCTCAGCACAAACCTTTAGCCATTCCCCCTGTTTTAGACATTGTGGATGATGTGTTTTCGGAGTCAAGCCTGACCCCTGACTCCTTACCTCCAGCTCCCAGTAAGCCTGACAGATATTACAGGGTCCCTGACTCTCATAAATTTCTATTTAGAAACCCTGCTGCTGATCCTGAAACTATTTCACAGGGTCCAAAGGGAGTTAAGGCCTCAACAGCAAAAAACCTTACCCCCTCCGACAGAGATTCAAGGGCACTGGACAGATGGGGAAAAAAGGTTTATACATCTGCAACCTTGGTAATCAGGGCCTTAAACTGTCAATTTCATATGCTTAAGTACCAACAACATGTTATGGGATTGCTGAAACAGAAGATGATGTTGATTGCAGAATGTGCAGAAAATAAGGAATTGCAGAAATTATTGCATGCAGCTGAACAAGTTGGAAAGCATACTTTGCAATGTGGTTTTGATTCTTAAGAAGCCTCCTGCAGGGCCGCAGTTACTGGATCTGTGATTAGGAGGCATGCCTGGTTAAAGGAACAAAATTTGCGTGATCATGTTAAAGCTAAATTGCTAGATGCACCTTTACAGCATTATTCTCTGTTTGGTATTAAGGCAGAAGAGGTTTTAAAGAAAATGGAAGACAAAGCTAAGTCTATGCAAACTGTTAAAGATTTCTTATAAGTGCAGCCACCTAGATTCAGTAGACACTGGCCTACAAAAAATTGGTCCTTTCCTGTGTCAGACAGAGCTCAAAGGGGCAAATCCAGACGCCCTAAGGGTTCTAGGTACCAGGCTCAAGACTCATACAGGTCAAAGCAGTGGGGCGCATCCACCTCCTAATCTGGAGGAGATAAAGCGCAAACCTACAGAAAGCAATCCCAATGACTTCCCTTTGCCTACACCAAGCACTTATCTTTTGGCAGCATCCATAGGGGGAAAATTAGCACTTTTTGCTCAAAATTGGCAGTTAATAACCCAGGACAATTGGGTACTAAACATCGTATCACAGGGATACAGATTCCATTTCCACACACTGCCAATGACAAATGGTTGGCCATATCTGCCAAAAAACCAATGGGCAGAGGCACAGAAACAGGTTACGTCCCTCATGGATATGGGGGCCTTTCAGACAGTACCAGAACAGGAAAAAGGACAAGGTTTTTACTCAAGACTGTTCTTGGTACCCAGAAAGGACAAGGCCTGGCGGCCAATACTGGATTTATCGATTTTGAACACATACCTGGACATTCCAAAATTCAAAATGTTCACTTTGCAACAGCTTCTGCCCATGCTGGGCAAGAATGTGTGGCTGGTGACTTTAGACCTAAAAGAGGCATACCTGCATGTCCCAATAAGACAGTCATGCAGAAGATACCTCAGATTCAAGGCTGGCTTAATGCATTACCAATTCTCTGCACTGCCCTTTGGCTTATCTACTGTGCCGAGGGTCTTTACAAATTGCCTGGAACCAGTAATTGCATTTTGCAGACAAAGAAGTATTCAAATATATCCTTACTTGGACGACTGTCTCATTCAAGCAGAGAACAAGGATACTCTTCTACGACACCTGGCGTTTGTGAAAAGGCTTCTAACATGCCTAGGGTACACAATAAACAAAAAGAAATCACAGCTGGTACCCTCTCAAAAGATAACATTCATGGGTGCAAGCTTGAATACAGCTGCCCAGATGGATTACCTCACGCCAGACAAACTAAGGCAACTGACTACTTACTTCAAACTGATGGCAACAAAATCCCGGTCTTTTGCAAGACAAATTCTGCAGGCTCTGGGCTTCATGGCATCCTGCATCCTACTAATTCCATATGCAAGACTGCATATGAGGAAACTTCACTGGTACCTAAAAAGTTTATGGAGTCAACATTCACACAGTCTGGAAACAATGATTCCTCTCATTCCCTGCCTACAACAGGAGTTTCTATGGTGGGCAAGGGCCTGTCACCAAAACATGGGATGGCCCTTCACTC
The DNA here is from genome assembly GCF_019279795.1 of Protopterus annectens. Classification (NCBI taxonomy): domain Eukaryota; kingdom Metazoa; phylum Chordata; order Ceratodontiformes; family Protopteridae; genus Protopterus; species Protopterus annectens. Next base: position 472,341,014 of record NC_056737.1, on the reverse strand, counting down.
TACCCCCTGCCAGCCAAACCTTAACAACAGACGCATCAGATTATGCCTGGGGGGCCCACATGGCAAGCAGATACATTCAGGGCATATGGGCACCAAATCAAATGCATCTACATATCAACCAGAAAGAGATGCTAGCTGTTCAAAATACCCTAACAGCCTTCAAGGACTTACTTCATCCAGGACAACTACTGATAAAGATGGACAACACCACAGTCATGTGGTATATAAAGAAGCAAGGGGGCACACACTCATACCCCCTTTGCAGATTAGCCATGGCACTGTGGGACACAGCTTTGACTTACCAAATACATCTTCAAGCTCAATTTCTGCCAGGAAAACAAAACACTCTGGCAGACGATTTAAGCAGAAACCTTATGGATCCTCACGAGTGGAAACTAAATCCACAGGTCTTCAGCATGATAACAGAGAAATGGGGGAGCCCAGACATAGATCTATTTGCCTCTCCTCAAAATTATCAACTGAAAAGATTCTGCACAAGGACTTATCACAGACAAGCATGGAAAGTGGACGCCCTATCCTTCAGTTGGAAAAACCTATCAGTTTACGGCTTTTCTCCTCTGCCCAAGGTCCTCCTAAAAGTCAGACAAGAGAAGCCAAAAATGATATTAATTGCCCCGGACTGGCCCCACCAGTACTGGTACTCAATGCTAAGAAACTTGTCTCAGTACCCAGCTTGGACTTTGCCTCAAAAACCACAACTACTGTCCCAGCAAAACAATCAGATCCTGCACAATCAACTACAGACTCTGAACCTGGCAGCATGGCGAATCCTGTAATCATACAAACAACACCTCTCAGTAAAGCTATGATGGATGTCATTTTGGAAGCCAGAAGGCCTAGTACTAGAAAATCTTATGCTGACAAATGGAAGAGATTCTGTGCTTGGAATCAAGCACAAGGAACTGATACAGCAGAACCACATATTCCTCAGATGTTACAATACTTAACTGAGATTTCGGCTCATTACAATACAGAGCCACCAATCTTTTCTCATCCTTTACTAAAGCAGTATTTTAGAGGAGCCAAAAATTTAAGGCCTCCTAGAAGATCACCATTACCTGCATGAGACCTCAATTATGTGTTGGAAAAGCTCACCCTGCCTCCATTTGAACCAGCTGCTACAGCTGATATAAAGTTCTTATCATGGAAGACAGCTCTGCTACTAGCAATTGTTTCAGCAAGAAGAGTTTCATTGCTACAGGCCGTCATGGCTGTAGAGCCTTTTATCATATTTTATCCAGACGGTGTCTCTGAGGACAAATCCTACTTTTATGCCTAAGGTCGTTTCGAGTGTGGCTCTTAACCAAACAATTCATCTTCCAACTTTTTATCCAAATCCGCAGAACAAAGGGGAGAGAATTCTGCATTCCTTGGACGTACACAGACAGCTAAGATTGTACTTGAGCAGGACTAAAGCTCTAAGAAAAACTGAGCAATTACTAGTGACATATGCTGCAGGATCAGAAGGAAAGGCTATTTCAAAGCAGACTATTTCAAAGTGGATAAGCCATTGCATCCGTTTCTGCTACTTACAACATGGCAAACCTGTCCCCAAGGGCATTAGGTCTCACTCCACCAGGGCTGCAACTACTTCAGCAGCCTTTCTCAGAGGAGTACCAACCAAGGACATTCTAGAGGCTGCTACTTGGAGTTCTGTTCACACCTTTACAAAGCATTACCATTTGTCTCTCTACTCTAAGTCCAGAGCAGACTTTGCCACTGCAGTGTTGCAGGGCCTTATAGCCTCACCTAATGCTGTTTAGCTCCAGCCTCCCAACCATAGCTTTGGGATTCTACCCAAATGTAATGACTGCAACAGTGAAACACGAAGAACATAGTACAGTTGTGTGTACACATCATAAATGTAGATGTTTGTGTGTATTCACTGTTGCAGTCCAGGTTACCCTCCCGCCATCCCCCTGTCATTCTACAGTCTATCTTTCCTTCTCTGTCTTCTATAACCTATGTGGTGTATTTGCTAGTAGATGAAGGTAAAGTTTGTATTGATGCATGTATATATATAAATATTTATAATATTGCACCTGACATCAGGGGCAAGAAAAACTAAAGAAAATGGCGTCGGCTGCATGTTTTATACCCCTGACGACCTGACGTCATGGAAGAGAAGACATCAACTGACACAGGACCCAAGACTTTGGAATTCAGGCCGACTGAGGGCAACCTGCCAGCAGATTACCCAAATGTAATAACTGCAACAGTGAATACACTCGAACATCTACATTTATGGTAAGTGTACACAACTGTACTTTGTGGCTCTTGTAAATGCTGGTATGAAACCTAGTAAGTAGAATAGTAGTAGTAATAAGAAATGCATTTGATGAGATGCTTCTTTTGATGAATTTGGTGTTTTTATGTATAATTTAAATTTCATGAGCAAAGCTTGAGAGGTCTATACAAGTTCACTAAATACTAAAATGGTAACATAGTCTTGCTGTCAGCTGTTTTATCCTATGCTATTTTAATTTCTTTGTAGCTATTAACTTTCATTTGTACTTTCATGTTAAAATATTTGCTTCTTCATTACATGTGGCTTGCACAGAATTGTACTGTTACAGTCAATGTATTAATATAAGTGATTTGTAAGGTGAGTGTCATGTTGTGGATTCTGAGGTGGCAAACATCTCTGTATTTTAGGATGTTTGGTTTGAATTGCATTTCTAGATTTTACAGTATTATTCATTAAAGTCAATGGAGCATGCACTCAGGATGCTGAGCAGATGTGATTCACTTTTTTGTGCCATGTAAGAAATAACATACCAGACAAGGCAGGAATTCTCTTAGAGAAACGTACAGTTTAGCTTAAACTGGGAATAACTGATACTCCTGGTTTGTTGCCTGTCCATTAATCATTTTGAGCTTAGACTTTCAGCTGCCTAGACTGATGGTAGTCTATTTGGAAAACATTCCCTGAGGCAGTATCATTTCTTTACTATAAAACTAATCACAGGAGGGAGGTGAAATTTGGTCGTCTGAGTAAATAGTCATTTTCTTTAGTTAAAGCCACTATATAATTCTCTATTGCTGCTTTTAATTTTAAAGATAAATTAAGTGACAATATATTTTGGGGAATTTTTCAGGATGGCTGTGTGGTATTTGGGGTGTGATTTGCCAACACTGTGAAATCCCACTCTCCTCTCCTTTTTAACAAGGTTCAAATCCTGCACTGGATTTGCATTCTGTAAACTCCATGTGTGTGTGTGTGTGTGTGTGTGTGTGTGTGTGTGTGTGTGTGTGTGTGTGTGTGTGTGTGTGTGTGTGTGTGTGTGTGTGTGTGTGTGTGTGTGTGTGTGTGTGTGTGTGTGTGTGTGTGTGTGTGTGTGTGTATCCATGTGTATATGCATATATATGTGGGTCCCCTTCTGTATCCCAAAATCCCCAAATCACGAAGATGACAATGCCAAGACGAGAATCACGAAAACAGGAAACACCGAACCACCGAAATTTAACTAGGGCAAGTAAATAATTGCCCAACATGGGGAATTATGCCCTTTCTCCAATGTAGTGTGGTCCCGGAGTTGGTATATATATAGTTGGGGGGGGGTGTGGGGTAGTTTTTGATGGTGCGGTGAGTGGTCGTGTTGTTTTGGATGAATGTTTTTCTCTGAATTTCAACAGGAACCAGTTTCAGATTATTATAATTCTCGTTCATAGTATTTCAGCAGTGTTTAGTATTTTTCTTTTTATAATGCCATTGAAGGAAAAGCTTCATCAGGAGCTCTTCTTTAATTAATCTGACAGCCAGTCTTTTGTATGATACTAGAATAATCAAAGGGCTTGTGAGCATATTCATTTTGCAGAGAGGTGATGTGGGAGCGCCATGAGGCTAGACAAGATGTATCATTCTCTCAGCCATTCACATTCCAGGGAAGACAAATTTGCTGGTGGACTGACTGAGCCAGTACCTAACTTTTCTTATAAAATTGTTTATTTGGCATTCTCATCTGATCAAGGTTTTTAAGGAATGTGCCACCCGAGAGGTCATACTGTTTACTGCTTTGGAGAATGTGACCCTCCCATTTATCTTCTCACTGCAGCAAGGAAGGGTGGCATTAGAGATAGGGACATAAGCATAATAGACAAGCAATCACAGAAACCATAAGAAGCCTAGATTTATACACCTTTAAGTAGACACACTTTAAAGTTCTTGTCACACTTTGAACCCTTAATTGTGCCCACCACCCAAATCAAGCTAAGCCAAACATGATAATCCTGGTGTAAATTTGTGTATCCCTCCAATTATTAAGGCTAGCATTAAAGGCAGATAAAGTAGTACTTTGTTGGATATGTGGTGATAACTTATTCTGTAAGTATAGAATACATTGACCTATCCCTCCAATGAGTCTTATTTTTCTGTTGGTGTAAACTTATCCTAGTATGGGTGTTTGTTGAACTACCGGTTTTGTGAAGAAATAGGAGATCAACTAGGATATTGTCTTTCATGCTCAAAAAGTAAGATACAGATCGCCTTGTAGTAGTCAGACTACTGTGTATAAGGAAGGAGAGTTATGCAAATTATTCAGGATAGCTGAAGGATTTAATGCTTTTCTAGTTAAGCAGTATACTTGGGGTTTGTACATACCAAAAGGGACCTTGTGCTGAATGATGGGTAGAATACAATTGTAAGTTTACTTTGGATCTTGAAGATATGCTTATTAAAGCCTTCATGCCTGCTGACCATCTAGCTACAGCCAGTTGGCCTTTTATTCCCCAGTGCCAGAATAAGAGTTGATCATGACATGGCCATTGTTCAGTCAGCCATGGGAATTTTTTTCCATTTATGGGACATAAACCCTCCCCAGTGGCTGACATGAAGGCCGGCTACACCTTCTCCTGTGGGCATGTACATTACTGTCTAATCTACATGACGACTATTATGTAAAAGCAGCCTAGTACAACTAAGGTCATTCCCAGCACCTAATGCTGCATGCTGTATATCTCTTCCTGCAGTAGGTGGCAGAAATGTAGCTGGATGGCTGTCTTCTTCCCTTTAGGATGGGAGAGCTGGTATCCAGCTGCTTACTCCCAATGTTCATCATGCATACAGCTGCAGTCATCACACTTGGGTTATCCTGCCGTCAGGCAGGTCCTCGGTCGGCCGAATTCCAAAGTCTAGGTCCGGCGTCGGTTGTCGTCGCTTCTTCCCTGACGTCAGTGCGACAGGGGTATAAAAGAGGCAGCTGACGCCATTTTCTTCAGTCTTTCTTGCTGCGCGGTGCCCGAAGCAGAAGCAGTTCGCAAGTGCCGGTCGGCCAGCTCCTGAGATTTACGAAAAGTATTTCAGCCGAAGTCTTCTTTAAAGGTAAGTACCCCGTTGGGGAAACTTTTCTTGCCTCAGACCGATGTCAGACAAAGTTAATAATTGCATTTCTTGTGGGAAGCAAATACCACATAAGGATTTTCACTCTTACTGTATACCTTGCTTAGGGCCAAACCATGACGTCTCGGCCTACCGTTTTTGTGCTAGGTTTAACAAGCGCACTATTAAGTGCCGGGCGGAGTTCGCCCTTCATTATTTTGGCAAAAAATTTAATTATATCATGTCGTCGGATATACCGATGCCAGTTTTAGGCAAAAAACGCAAGGATAAGGACAGACATCTGAGGCCTGCACCGAGTACTGAGATCACGCTAAGGCCGACTACCGGTTCTACGGTTCTCAGCGAGGCGCCTACGCAGCCCCTGACTACTGATGAAACTATTTTACCGGCGACTTCAGTACCCGAAGTCGCAGGTTCCTCGGTCTCCATTCCCACTGCAGATACCGACGCCACTCTTGGCGGAGAAACGGAAAGTTTAGCGAGGCCTGCCATTTCTGAAGGCATTTTCAGGCCTACCACCTTCTCTATTAAATCGTTCACTAAATCTAAAGCTCCAATGAAAATTAAAAAACAGGGTCCTCAGACCCCCTCTCAAGGCCTCATGCCTAAAAAACAGATGCTTAAAATGGCTGAGGATTTGATTACACTCATTAGGGGTTCTCAAACCCCCTCAGACAAAAGACCCAGGTTGGAGGAAGACTACCCTTCCTCAGACCAGGCTTCTATTACCTCAGACCTTTCTGAGGACCAGGTTTACGCCTATTCCCCATTTGAAGACTGATGCTGAGGAGTCTATTCCCTCGGTCTCCCCCCCCCCTGAGGACTACTCTTTTGGGGAAACCCTACATACATTGAGAGAGCACTTCCACTGGGAAGGCCAAGATTACTCAGATTCCAAGAAAAGGCTCAGGGATTTTCTGCTGCTTCCCCAGCATAGGCCCCTGGCTATTCCTCCTGTCTTAGATATTTTGGATGATGTGTACGCAGAAGCCAGTCTTAATCCAGACTCTTTACCTCCTGCCCCTGTTAAACCAGACAGATATTACCGGGTTCCTGATTCTCACCAGTTCCTTTATTAAAGCCCTTCTGCTGACCCAGAAACTATTTCTCAGGATCCCAAGGGGATTAAGGCCTCTACTGCTAAAAACCCTTTACCTTCAGAGAGAGATTCCAGAGCATTAGAAAGGTGGGGGAAAAAGGTGTATACATCAGCCACTTTAAACATGAGGGCATTAAACTGTCAATTTCATATGTTAAAGTACCAGCAGTTCTTGCTATCTCAGCTGAAAAGCAAAATGACACAAACAGAACAACCAGATTTGAAAGAGTTGCAGGATTTGTTGCATGGAGCAGAACAAGTGGGGAAACATACCTTACAGTGTGGTTTTGATGCTTTAGAGGCCTCATGTAGTGCTGCTGTCACGGGGTCTGTCATACATAGACACGCTTGGCTCAAAGAGCAAACCTTACCAGATCATGTCAAAGCAAAGTTATTAGATGCACCACTACAAAAAGATGTATTGTTCGGTGTTAAAGCTGAGGAGGTACTAAAGAAAATGGAGAAAAAAGCAAAATCTATGCAAACAGTTAAAGATTTCTTGCAGGTGCAGCCTCCACGCTTTAGCAGAAACTGGCCTTCAGAAAATTGGTCCTTTCCAGCCACAGACAGACCCCAAAGGGGTAGATACAGACGCCCAAGGGGTAGAGGACAACCTCAAGGATCTTACAGAGCTAAGCACTGGCAAGCACCAGCCCCAACAGGTGGAGAAGATAGACCACAGTCATTTAGAAAACAGACGCAATGACTTTCCCCTATGCCTGCCAAACAAAGCTATAATGGCAGCACCTTTGGGCGGAAAACTGGCCTTATTTTCAAAAAACTGGCACATTGTTACAAAGGACAAATGGATTCTGGATATTATAGACAGAGGCTACAGGTTCCACTTTCACACCCTTCCAAAAATGAGAGGCATGCCAAACATGCCACAAAATCAATGGGCAGAGGCACAAAAACAAATTTCCGCTCTCATGAATATGAAAGCAATTCAAGAGGTACCTGCAAAAGAACAAGATCAAGGTTTTTATTCAAGACTATTTCTGGTACCAAGGAAGGACAAAGATTGGAGACCCATCTTAGACCTATCTATTCTAAACACATATCTAGAGGTACCAAAATTCAAGATGCTCACATTACAGCAGCTTCTTCCCATGCTGGGCAAGGAGTCTTGGCTGGTAACGTTGGACCTCAAGGAGGCATACCTGCATGTCCCTATCAGACAAGATTGCAGAAGATACCTCAGATTTCTTGCAGGTTCAACTCATTATCAATTCTCTGCATTGCCCTTTGGCTTATCTACTGCACCCAGCAAGTTTACGAAATGCCTGGCATCAGTAATTGCTTTCTGCAGACAACGAGGAATACAAATCTACCCATATCTGGATGACTGCCTGATCCAAGCGGACAGCAAGGACATTCTATTGCAGCATGTGGCGTTTGTAATAAAACTGTTAAACTGCCTGGGCTACACAGTGAACAAAAAGAAATCAAAACTAATACCCTCTCAACAGATAATTTTCCTGGGTGCCAGCTTAAATACAACAGCCCAGATGGCTTACCTCATGCCAGACAAACAAGGGCAACTGTCTCAATACTTCAACAAAATGGCAACTTTAACCAGGCTAACTGCAAGGAAAATCCTGCAGGCTCTGGGTTTCATGGCATCTTGAATCCTACTAATACCATTTGCAAAGCTGCATATGAGGAAACTACAATGGTACCTAAAAAACTTAACACAGCCACAGCTTGGAAACAATTTTACCACTCATTCCATGCCTTCAAAAGGAATTTTTGTGGTGGGCTCAAGCATGCCAAAGAAACACGGGTCTCCCTTTCTGTATACCACAAGCAAGTCAAATCATCACAACAGACGTCTCAGACTACGCCTGGGGAGCACACATGGCAGATCACTACATCCAGGGAAAAAGGTCCCAAAAACAGATGCACCTACACATCAACCAAAAGGAGATGCTAGCTGTGCAAAATGCTCTTATGACCTTCAAGGACCTACTGCATCCGGGCCAGCTATTAATAAGGACAGACAACACCACAGTCATGTGGTACATAAACAAACAGGGAGGGACGCATTCATACCCCCTGTGCAGGCAAGCTATGACCCTGTGGAACACAGCATTGGAATTACAAGTTCAACTGCAGGCACAATTCCTGCCAGGGAAGGAAAACACACTGGCAGACAACTTAAGCAGAAATATGACAGACCCACACGAATGGAAGTTGCATCCTCAAGTCTTCTCAAAGATAACTCAAGCATGGGGACAGCCAGACATAGATCTATTTGCTACCCACAGAAATTACCAGTTGGAAAAATTCTGCTCAAGGACCTATCATCCACCGGCCTGGAAAGTGGACGCACTCTCTTTCAATTGGACAGCATTGACAGTCTATGCCTTCCCGCCTCTACCTCTACTGACCAAAGTCCTATTAAAAACCAGAGCAGAGAGGCCACAAATGATTCTCATTGCTCAAGACTGGCCACGACAGCACTGGTATCCTCTCCTAAAGAGCCTGTCACACTCACCACCATGGATCCTACCTCAAGTTCCTCTTCTGTTGTCCCAGCACAACTACAAGACCCTTCACAGCCAGCTCAGAACTCTAAATCTAGCTGCATGGAAAATACCTTAATTTGCCAACAGACTCTCCTCTCCAAGGAGGTACAGGATGTCATCTTGGAGGCCAGGAGACCCTCTACTAGAAAAACCTACTCCGCCAAATGGAAACGATTTTGTTCCTGGAATCAAGCAAAGGGCCAGAATCCTTGGGTAATAAATATACCTCAGATTTTACAGTACCTAGCTGAGATGTTAAACAGTGGCCTTTCCTTCTCTTCCATCAAGATCCATGCTTCAGCCATTTCAGCACAATACAATACGGATCCTCCTTTATTCTCACATCCTCTATTAAGACATTTCCTCAGAGGGGCAAAAAATATAAAACCCCCACGGAAACCACCAGCTCCAGCTTGGGACCTCAACTTCGTATCGGAGAAGATGACACTGTCTCCTCTTGAGCCGGCTTCTTCAGCAGAGCTACAATACTTGTCGTGGAAAACAGCCTTGCTTCTGGCTATTACCTCAGCACGCAGGGTTTCGGAGCTACAGGCCCTCATGGCTGTGCAACCATTCATCATTTTCCATCAGGACGGGGTTTCCTTACGAACCAACCCTACCTTCATGCCAAAGGTAGTATCCAGTGTGGCTTTGAATCAGACTATTCATTTACCTACCTTTTATCCAAATCCACAGAACAAAGGGGAGAGGCTACTACACTCCTTGGACATTCACAGGCAACTTTGTTATTACTTGGACAGAACAAAGTCATTCAGGAAATCTGAGCAGCTCTTTGTGTCCTATGCTACAGGTGCTCAAGGAAAGGCTATTTCCAAACAGACTATTTCAAAATGGATAGCCCACTGCATATGCTTTTGTTATTCATTTCATGGAAAATCAGTGCCTGCATACATCAGATCCCACTCCACCAGGGCTACAGCTACCTCAGCAGCTTTCCTCAGGGGGATCCCTACCAAGGACATTTTGGAAGCAGCTACTTGGAATTCAGTGCACACTTTCACCAAGCACTACCACCTTCCACTATACTCAAAATCTAGAGCGGGCTTTGCCACAGCAGTCCTGCAGGGCATTCTAGCCCCTCCTAATTCCGCTTAGTACCAGCCACCCTTACTTAGCTTTGGGATTCTACCCAAGTGTGATGACTGCAGCTGTATGCACGATGAACATAGTACAGTTTTGTACCTACCATAAATGTAGATGTTCGAATGCGCATAAAGCTGCAGTCCAGGTTACCCTCCCTCCATCCCCTCTTAGGACAGGGCTTATGGCAAACACCTTTAACATACAACCTATTTGGGGTATTCCTTTATGGTGTATTTGCTTGCAACTACTGTTTTGATTTATCTACTTATGTATGTTTGCATAACATCATGTATTGCCTTCCTTTCTGGGGGCACCTGACATCTGGGGCAAGAAAAACTGAAGAAAATGGCATCGGCTGCCTCTTGTATACCCCTGTCGCACTGACATCAGGGAAGAAGCGACAACAACTGACGCCGGACCTAGACTTTGGAATTCGGCCGACCGAGGACCCGCCTGACGGCAGGATAACCCAAGTGTGATGACTGCAGCTGTATGCGCACTCGAACATCTACATTTATGGTAGGTACAAAACTGTACTTTCTTACCCCACATGACTCTTCCACTAATCAACCTCAAGTCCTCTAGGCCCTAGTCAGGATTTCATTCCTTTGTGATACATGTGGGTAAAAAGAACCTTTCTTGATGGTTGTTGCCTCTCAGAACTTCTGGCCATCGTGTAAAAAAAAAAAAAATTGGTCTTTTTAAAGGATCAGTTATCCCTCAGGCTCACCCATGTTTTCTTCGATAAGATGTGCCCAAATTGTCCTTTAACCAGTTCTTCCATCTCCCTGAATTTTTCTTTGAGGGCAGAAGCCAGAGACAAAAAGAAATGGATCATTGAAAAATGCTGTTATCAAAGTCCATTCCATTGTATATTAAGCTGCTTCCAGTGCTTGCTTCAAAAATAACTGTCTTGCTGCTGTCATCAGTTATCACCTTTACCAAACACTGTTGTTTGGACCATGTGTTTGGGAGTTAGGCTTCCTGTGGTACTTCAGGGATCCACTATATTAGTCTATGCTTTTTTATATTGTTCTAGTTTCTGTCTTCACTGGGGTTTCATACTGCTTTTGATTCATCCCAACTGTAAACGCAGAGAAATAAACTTCTCAATGTCAGGGCCAAAAGATGCATTCTTATTGTATTAGTTGATCTCTGAGGGTTCCTTATTTCATCCTAAATACACCTTCCATCCCCTCCTTGTGCCTCCACAGCTCATCCATCTAACCACTGGTGTTGGAGGTCTCTATGTCAGGCAGGTATATGTTTGTTTATCATTGCACAATATAAGTGTCCCTTATTTTTAAATTTAGATATGTAGGAATGTGTTTGTTCAGTAGTTAGGAGTTGGGAGTGAAGTGACAGGTTCATTAGCTAGGCACAAACTACCAACTGCAGAAGGTGAAGTCACATCTTGTGCCAGAAGAGAACATGCATACCACCTCTTTGTGGGTACTTCAGCCAGATTGAGAGCTGCAGGAGGGATATCCCACTGAAAGGGGGTCACCTGACACATAAATAACACAGTAAATGTATCTGTTATATCATTGGGTGACATTGTAGATCAGAAAAATAACAAAGTTATGTAGACTAAGGAGTCCTAATATGTTTTTGTTCTATTCAAAAATGTTAAGTGGTATACCTCCAGCAGTGAATGAACATTCAGCAAATACCTGAAAGCTGAGCAGGTTTACAACTCAAAAGAACACTTTATTGTGGCACACCACAGTGTTTTGTGTACATCTGCCAAACTGACTGCATTATTCAAAATTTTTCATCTGTACTTTTTTGTAGTGCTTCTAACAATTGTTAACTCTATCTTTGCTTGCAGGTGGTTGCAGTTCATTCTTTCTCCATTTGCTCCGGATCATATTCACCAGTCTCTTTTTCACAGGAAAGGTATGTGATTGATTTACATTTGTGCTGAACAAATATTATGTGCATGTAGAGTAAAAGGAGATGTAACTGCATTTTCTTTTGTCACAGTTTCAGGCAACCATTGCCAGTTTTCCCTCCTATGCAAAATACAACATGCATACAAATCGTCAGCAGGAGAATAAGATCCATCTAGTCTGGTCTTACTATGCAGTTAGTAACAGCTGGGGTTCTGTAGCATAGCAGAGAAACAATGTCTGCTTTCCCCATTTTATCTTTCATTTGTTCTTTACATAACTGAAGGCTTCCTTTGAGACTCACTCACACCACTACCCATTCCAGTAGCTTACTTTGCTTGTTTTATTTTTTTCCCAGCTAGTGTTCAGCACTTCTACATCCTTCCTTTGTGGCCCTCTATTATACTCTCATTGCATGATCTCTCAGACCTTGATTATGCTTCAACTTTTCCGTCTTTTCTGGAAGATAGTTACATCCATGCCAACCTTTTCTCATAGTGAATTTCTCCATGCTGTTTATTACCCTTTTTTTGATTTCCTCATTAACTTCTCCAGGACTACTGATGTTCTTTTGTGTTTCACTGTTGCAGTCATCACACTTGGGTTGTCTGCCCAGAGGTAGCCATCAGACGGCCCAAATGCCAGAGACTTAGTATTTCTGCGTTGGATGCTGTCTCTCCAGGACTGACGTCAGTACTGTTCCTTTTCACTGTATGGTCTGGAGAACTGAACATTGTAGTCTAGATGAAGCCTGAGGTCTTGAAGAGTGATAGAAGTGCTTCCCTCTCCCTGGTGTTTTTTTCCTCATTATGCATCTTAGCACCCTCTTTACTTAAGCTACAACATTTTTGCTCTGCAATTGTTCATATGTACTGTTATTGCTACCTATGGATTCATCTGTTTAATCCTCCCAAGTGTGCGTCTTTGTAGCATGAGTACTTCATGTAGTACCATGCATTCCTCCATATTAAATTATAGCTGTCATCTTCTGGTGTGTTTTTCCACGTCTTTTGGTAGGTTTTATCCTTCATCTTCTACCATGGCTTTGACTTTGGTGTTATTGTAGAATAGGTTGATGCTTTCCTGACATCCTTCATATTATGACCAACACATACATGCTAGATAGTAGTGGCGCAAGCATTAACCCATGCAGCATGCAAGTCATCAGTCTGTTTTAATCATATTCTCTGTGTACCACCCTTTGTGTTATATCTTAAACTGTCTTTCAACTCATTCTTTTACCAAAATAAGACAGTGAATCAGATTCCTTACTAAAATCAAGGAAAACATTTCTGGAACTCCAGGCTGTTTGCATTTAACTTCACTGCACCCTTCTTTATAAGTCTATGCTGATTCCTCCTGAATTGCATCCTGTTAGTCTCAGATCCCTGCCTCAGTACTAATACTGTTTGCAGCCTCCTGTCTTTAACTTGTAGTCATGCCAGCTATGTTCATTTGTACTGTTATCAGTAACTTAAGATGTTCTTCGTGTTTCACTGTTGCAGTCATTACATTTGGGTAATCTGCTGGCAGGTTGCCCTCAGTCGGCTTGAATATCAAAGTTTTGGGTTCTGCGTCGGTTGCTGTCTCCTCTTCCATGACGTCAGGTCGTCAGGGGTATAAAACAGGCAGCCAACACCATTTTCTTTAGTCTTTTTTGCCATGTGGTGCCCAAAGCAGAAGCAGTAAGTGCCGGTCGGCCGACTCCTGAAATTTTCGAATTTTCAGAACCGAAGTCTTCAATTAAAGCTAAGTACCCCATTGGGGAAACTTTTTCTTGTTCCATACCGATGTCAGTAAAAGTTAATAATTGCATTACTTGTGGGAAGCAAATACCTCATAAGTATTTTCATTTGTACTGTATTCCTTGCCTAGGCCCAGATCATAACGTGCCTTGCTGTCGGTTTTGTGCTAGATTTAACCAACGCAATATTAAGCGTCGGTATATCTTTGCTTCAAAATATTTTGGAAACAGATTTAATTACCCTGAGATGTCATCGGATAGCGATCCGACTACTGGAGTTCACAAAAAATGCAAAGAAAAGGACAGAGACAGACCGTCAAGGTCCAAAACCGACAACAAAGCATGTTCATCGTGTTACCCTGCTGCAGTCATCATACTTGGGTTATCCTGCCGTCAGGTGGTCCCGCAGTCAGCCAGAGTTCCAAAGTCTTGGTCCGGCGTCTGTTGCTGTCTCTTCTTCCCTGACGTCAGTGCGCCAGGGGTATATAAGAGGCATCCAATGCCATTTTCTTCAGTCTTTCTTGCCACGCGGTGCCCGAAGCAGAAGCAGTTCACAAGTGCCGGTCGGCCGACACCTGAGATTTTCGAATCGAATTTCAGTCTGAAGTCTTCAATAAAGCTAAGTACCCCGTTGGGGAACCTTTTCTTGCCTCAGTCCGATGTCAGAAAAAGTTAACAATTGCATTTTTTATGGGAAGCAAATACCTCATAAGGACTTCCATTCTTATTGTATTCCTTGCCTAGGCCCAGACCATGACGTCCCAGGTTGTCGGTTTTGTGCTAGGTTTAATAAACGAACTATCAAACGCCGTTTTGACTTTGCATGACATTACTTTGGTAGGAAATTTAATTATATCATGCCGTTGGAGCAGCCGACGACCAGCATGCATAGAAAACACAAGGATAAGGACAGGCAGCCTAGGACCAAGCCAAATTCCGAGGCCTCTGCTGGGCCTGTCGCCGGTTCTCCGGTTTTCAGAGAGGCGCCTACACAGCCCCTGATGACTGCAGAATTGGAACCCCAGACAGCTGCGGATTCACAAGCGGAGTGTACTAGGCCATCGCAGCCATCTTCATTAGGCCCTTCCGACACCGGAGCAGTAGGCGATCCTGGTGCAGTAGAAACACCTTCAGTTGCAGAAGGTGTCTTCAGACCGACTACACTCACCATTAAATCTTATGCTAACCTTAAAACTCCATTAAAACCAAAAAATACTGTAGATCAGTCTCCATTCCAAGGCCCCATGCCTAAGAAACAGATGCTTAAGATGGCTGAAGATTTGATTATCCTAATCAGGGAATCCCATCCCCCTCCAGATAAAAGACCCAAGACAAGAGGAGGATTATGCTTCCTCTGACCAGGTTTCAATTTCCTCAGACTCTTCTGAGGAACAGGATTACGCTTTTCCCCCTTATGAAGACTCTGATGCTGAAGACTCTATTCCCTCAGCATCTCCCCCTGAAGACTACTCCTTTGAGGAAACTTTACATACCATGAGGGAACATTTCCACTGGGAAGGCCAGGACTACTCTGATTCTAAGAAAAGGCTCCGAGAGTTCCTTTTACTACCCCAGCACAGGCCACTTGCAATCCCTCCAGTTTTAGATATTGTGGATGATGTTTACTTGGAGTCTAGTCTAAATCCAGACTCTCTACCTCCTGCTCCAGCCAAACCAGACAGATACTACAGAGTGGTAGTATACCATCAACTAATTTTTTTCAAATATTTATTTTAAAGTAAATAATTTTTTAACTTGTCTTGAGGTAATAATATCCAAAAATTAAAACAAATTTTAACAGAAATATTTTTTAAAATATAAAATCAATGTCTTGTAGTATAACTAATTTCTGAAAAACAACATTACAGAATTAGTATGTGCACAAATTTACTGCAAGGTTATTTTAATCAATTATTTTTACCTATTATGCAATTGATTTAATGAGTTAATTAATTTACTTATGTATAAAAGGTGTGTGCTTTTTTAAGATGGTTGTATTTGATATTGTGTCTGTTCTGAAGAAGGTATTAGAAAACGCACTTTTGTTACTATAAGCGTTATTAAACTCCACAGTTTTCATCATTTATGGTCACGATTTATTATCTTATTGGACTGTTGCTTGCACCTTTATTTGGCTGTTTTTGGGTCTCATACCCTTATTTGGTCTCCGGAGTGAACCTTGTGTGGTTTTTTGTATCGTTTGTTCACTCTTGCATCTCTTCTTTGGTTCTGGTTTTGTTTCGAGATGGCGGAGGCACCAGGGGCAGAGACCAATAATGATTCAGTGTACAACGAAAATGGTGAATTAAGGAAAGTTATCGGACAACTTTCCCAACTAGTGGAGCTTTTAACCCCAGCTTGTACTTCGATAGTAGCGTTAGCTACACAGCATTCTATTTTTCCTAACTGTCAGTCATGTCAATCCAAGGAAGTACCTCCAAACCATTTGCATAGAGGCAGCGCACTTCCTGTTTCAACGGAACGTTGTAACGGAGAGGCAGCAGGGCAGCCAGTATTTCCAACAACTACAGATGATTTTGAAGAGTTTCCCCTTCTTTTACGGTCTGGAGCTAACAACAGTGGTGCTCCGGTTAATGGACATTCCTCTTTACCCAAAGAACAGCGCGAACAGCGTGTACCTCGTATACAAGGTGACTTTTCAGTTTCTACTTCACCCGTTGATTTAAAAACTTTTTTGGAGAAGAAATTTATTATGCATTCCTTAGGTACGGTTTCTGACCAGCGTGTTACAGGAACCAAAACTTACAAAGAAATTTGGACTTATTATATTTTTATTTAGACAAATATGAAAGATTAGCCTGTGATTCTACTTTTCTAAAAGAATGTATAGACAAGGGTATTGTTCCTAAGGGCTTACGTATCAGCAAGTACCCAAACAGGGTCGAAGAAGGTTCTACCTTTCATAAAGAACTAATTAACATTTTCGATAGATGTGGCTTAGATATAGCTAAAGCCATTATTGCTGAGAATGACAGGATTAGGACCCACCTTGTCACCAAGATCAATAATGTCAATAGTGACATTACTAGTGATTTGCTATTTTCTGTTGAATCAGAGAGATTAACATATAACAATGTTTTTTCCACCATTGAAAATGAATGTATCAAAAATATGAAGAGAAAGGCCCTCAAATTGGAGAGGGATATCAAAGCCTATAGTTCAGGGACAGCATACCCTAAACCTAGACCATATAAGAATTATAGGGGGGAGTTAGAAAGACGTAACATTGACAACATCAATACAGATTTGGAAGTTGATGGTGAGTTTGAAAATGGTAATGGTGAGAACACTACAAGGGAAATCCCTTTAGAATATATACCCCCTTTACGCAGGTCAGACAGATTACGAACCGGACTGCAGTACATTACCATTACTATACAGGGAGAATTACAAGAACTAAATCACAGAGTTAACTCAATAAAACAAATGGGAACATTTTTGAGTACAATCAATACAAAATTTTTAACTATAGTTCCTTGGATGTTTCTACAGAATTTTTTGAACTATTTGTGAAAGGCTTTAAGTTTATTCCTATTAGGAAAGTCAGTATACCAAGGGCCATAGTGGACCTGAAATTATTTTTAAGGAAACAAAATCTGGGGCTAATGTTTGAGGGAACTGTTAACACAAATAACATACCTTCCGAATTAAGAAAGAAGAGTGTATTTAACCCTCCACTTCACCCACAGTTGAAAAATCTTGAAAAAGTCATGGAAAATGAAATTAGGAAAACTGTGTATTCCCATCATGTATTTCCTAACTTATCAAAGGATGAACTCAATTTACTTGACAATTTGAAAAGGAATAAAAATATTCGAATCATGCAACCTGACAAAGGGGGTGGGGTAGTGTTAATGGATGCTATTTTATATGAATCCAAGATGAAGGAAAGTTTGCAAAATACCAGCAACTACACTAGAGCTTCCATTAATGAAGTTAATATTTCTAAAGCCAAAATCAATTTGTTAATCAATAATTTATTACTGGAGGGCTCTATTGATTTGGATACTTTTCATTTTCTTACTACCCAGAATCCTAGGGTTCCTTCAGTATTTGGCATCCTGAAAGTTCATAAAGACCAGAATGACCCCCCTTTAAGGCTTATAGTAGCTTTGGAAGGTTCTATCATCACCCCCTTAGCAAAATATGTGGATATAAAACGAAAAGAACTATCAAATCAGGGTACAACCATATTAAAAGATTCCTGGGATTTTTTGAGACAAGTAAAGAACCATTTATTTTCCAAGAATATAATTTTTATCACCTTGGATATTGTTGATTTATTTGGATCAATTCCCCATGATATCGGATTATTATGGTTAGAAGAAAGTATGGCACATCATGGGAGTTTTTCATTGGATGTTTTTAGAACTTGTCTCCTGTTGATGGAAATAGTCCTCAAAAATAATTATATGTATTTTCAAGGGGAATTTTTTAGACAAGTTAAGGGAGTTGCCATGGGGGCTAAGTGTTCCCCCACTTATGCAAACATTATTCTTTCATGGTGGGAAATTTTATTTATTAACAAATGTGAATTTGCTAACTGTTGGGTCTTCTACAAACGCTTTCTGGACGACACAGTCATTTTTTGGACTGATACAGTGGAAAGATTTTTAGAATTTTTGGATTACATAAGAAGTACAACCAATTTTTTGGATTTTACATATAACATCAATTTTGATGAGTGTATTTGTTTGGATGTTTCACTAAGTAAAAGTAATGATCATTTTATCTCAAAGATAAATAGGAAACCTACATTCTCCAATTCCTATCTACATTTTTCAAGTGGGCACCCTTTTAGTCAAAAAAGAAATATTCTCAAGGGACAATTAATTAGGACTAGTAGGATGACCTCTGATGAACTTGATTTTTATTTGGACAGTCAATTTGTTAAAAACATGTTCAAAGAAAGGGAATATCCTGCTTATTTAATAGATGAAATTTATAAGGTGGTACTTGAAGGCAGAAAAGGTAGATTTGCCCCTATCTTAGGACAGGATAGTCCTGACACTTTGATTCAATCAAATGATTCTAGTGATACTATTAATTTTTCAAATGCTTTTATTATGGATTACACAGGTGATGCAGCTATACTTAAAAATATTATTACTAAGGAGTGGAATAGGTTCAGAGATTTTACAGAACTTGAATACATAAAAAAACAGCCATTGAAATTTATATATCGAAGAGATATGAATCTCAAAAATATTTTCGAATTTGGGGGAGGTATTGGGTCTGATAGTGAATCACACAGAACGGGAGCATACAAATGTGGATCTTGTTCTCAATGCCAATTTATTCAAAATAGTACCAATATTTCCATTCCCAGCAGAAATAGAACTATTTCTTCATCCAAATTTGCCAATTGCAATACAACAGGGGTAGTATATATTGCCACATGCCACTCCTGTTCTTCCTTCTACGTGGGAAAAACAGAAAGGAAGTTAAAATCTAGAATATACGAACATTATTATGAAATCAAGAGAAACAAAGTGAACAATGCACTGTTTCGTCATTCCCAAGTTTGCAAGGATTCTGTATTTCACTTTTTTGTACTTGAAGTTGTACCAAAAGAAGTCAGGGATGGCATGTGGGAAACAAAACTTGAATACAGAGAATTATTTTGGCAAATAATATTGGATGCTACCAAGGAACCAGGTTTAAATGAAATGCTTTCCATTATTCCTGTTCTAAAATTAAGCGCTGCTAAGTTGTAATTTGTTTTTTGTCCAACAGATGGTGGTAGTATACCATCAACTAATTTTTTTCAAATATTTATTTTAAAGTAAATAATTTTTTAACTTGTCTTGATGTAATAATATCCAAAAATTAAAACAAATTTTAACAGAAATATTTTTTAAAATATAAAATCAATTTCTTGTAGTATAACTAATTTCTGAAAAACAACATTACAGAATTAGTATGTGCACAAATTTACTGCAAGGTTATTTTAATCAATTATTTTTACCTATTATGCAATTGATTTAATGAGTTAATTAATTTACTTATGTATAAAAGGTGTGTGCTTTTTTAAGATGGTTGTATTTGATATTGTGTCTGTTCTGAAGAAGGTATTCGAAAACGCACTTTTGTTACTATAAGCGTTATTAAACTCCACAGTTTTCATCATTTATGGTCACGATTTATTATCTTATTGGACTGTTGCTTGCACCTTTATTTGGCTATTTTTGGGTCTCATACCCTTATTTGGTCTCCGGAGTGAACCTTGTGTAGTTTTTTGTATCGTTTGTTCACTCTTGCATCTCTTCTTTGGTTCTGGTTTTGTTTCGAGATGGCGGAGGCACCAGGGGCAGAGACCAATAATGATTCAGTGTACAACGAAAAAGGTGAATTAAGGAAAGTTATCGGACAACTTTCCCAACTAGTGGAGCTTTTAACCCTAGCTTGTACTTCGATAGTAGCGTTAGCTACACAGCATTCTATTTTTCCTAACTGTCAGTCATGTCAATCCAAGGAAGTACCTCCCAACCATTTGCATAGAGGCAGCGCACTTCCTGTTTCAACGGAACGTTGTAACGGAGAGGCAGCAGGGCAGCCAGTATTTCCAACAACTACAGATGATTTCGAAGAGTTTCCCCTTCTTTTACGGTCTGGAGCTAACAACAGTGGTGCTCCGGTTAATGGACATTCCTCTTTACCCAAAGAACAGCGAGGACAGCGCGAACAGCGTGTACCTCGTATACAAGGTGACTTTTCAGTTTCTACTTCACCCGTTGATTTAAAAACTTTTTTGGAGAAGAAATTTATTATGCATTCCTTAGGTACGGTTTCTGACCAGCGTGTTACAGGAACCAAAACTTACAAAGAAATTTGGACTTATTATATTTTTATTTAGACAAATATGAAAGATTAGCCTGTGATTCTACTTTTCTAAAAGAATGTATAGACAAGGGTATTGTTCCTAAGGGCTTACGTATCAGCAAGTACCCAAACAGGGTCGAAGAAGGTTCTACCTTTCATAAAGAACTAATTAACATTTTCGATAGATGTGGCTTAGATATAGCTAAAGCCATTATTGCTGAGAATGACAGGATTAGGACCCACCTTGTCACCAAGATCAATAATGTCAATAGTGACATTACTAGTGATTTGCTATTTTCTGTTGAATCAGAGATTAGCATATAACAATGTTTTTTCCACCATTGAAAATGAATGTATCAAAAATATGAAGAGAAAGGCCCTCAAATTGGAGAGGGATTTCAAAGCCTATAGTTCAGGGACAGCATACCCTAAACCTAGACCATATAAGAATTATAGGGGGGAGTTAGAAAGACGTAACATTGACAACATCAATACAGATTTGGAAGTTGATGGTGAGTTTGAAAATGGTAATGGTGAGAACACTACAAGGGAAATCCCTTTAGAATATATACCCCCTTTACGCAGTACATTACCATTACCATTACTATACAGGGAGAATTACAAGAACTAAATCACAGAGTTAACTCAATAAAACAAAATGGGAACATTTTTGAGTACGATCAATACAAAATTTTTAACTATAGTTCCTTGGATGTTTCTACAGAATTTTTTGAACTATTTGTGAAAGGCTTTAAGTTTATTCCTATTAGGAAAGTCAGTATACCAAGGGCCATAGTGGACCTGAAATTATTTTTAAGGAAACAAAATGTGGGGCTAATGTTTGAGGGAACTGTTAACACAAATAACATACCTTCCGAATTAAGAAAGAAGAGTGTATTTAACCCTCCACTTCACCCACAGTTGAAAAATCTTGAAAAAGTCATGGAAAATGAAATTAGGAAAACTGTGTATTCCCATCATGTATTTCCTAACTTATCAAAGGATGAACTCAATTTACTTGACAATTTGAAAAGGAATAAAAATATTCGAATCATGCAACCTGACAAAGGGGGTGGGGTAGTATTAATGGATGCTATTTTATATGAATCCAAGATGAAGGAAAGTTTGCAAAATACCAGCAACTACACTAGAGCTTCCATTAATGAAGTTAATATTTCTAAAGCCAAAATCAATTTGTTAATCAATGATTTATTACTGGAGGGCTCTATTGATTTGGATACTTTTAATTTTCTTACTACCCAGAATCCTAGGGTTCCTTCAGTATTTGGCATCCCGAAAGTTCATAAAGACCAGAATGACCCCCCTTTAAGGCTTATAGTGGCTTCGGAAGGTTCTATCACCACTCCCTTAGCAAAATATGTGGATATAAAACTAAAAGAACTATCAAATCAGGGTACAACCGTATTAAAAGATTCCTGGGATTTTTTGAGACAAGTAAAGAACCATTTATTTTCCAAGAATATAATTTTTATCACCTTGGATATTGTTGATTTATTTGGATCAATTCCCCATGATATCGGATTATTATGGTTAGAAGAAAGTATGGCACATCATGGGAGTTTTTCATTGGATGTTTTTAGAACTTGTCTCCTGTTGATGGAAATAGTCCTCAAAAATAATTATATGTATTTTCAAGGGGAATTTTTTAGACAAGTTAAGGGAGTTGCCATGGGGGCTAAGTGTTCTCCCACTTATGCAAACATTATTCTTTCATGGTGGGAAATTTTATTTATTAACGAATGTGAATTTGCTAACTGTTGGGTCTTCTACAAACGCTTTCTGGACGACATAGTCATTTTTTGGACTGATACAGTGGAAAGATTTTTAGAATTTTTGGATTACATAAGAAGTACAACCAATTTTTTGGATTTTACATATAACATCAATTTTGATGAGTGTATTTGTTTGGATGTTTCACTAAGTAAAAGTAATGATCATTTTATCTCAAAGATAAATAGGAAATCTACATTCTCCAATTCCTATCTACATTTTTCAAGTGGGCACCCTTTTAGTCAAAAAAGAAATATTCTCAAGGGACAATTAATTAGGACTAGTAGGATGACCTCTGATGAACTTGATTTTTATTTGGACAGTCAATTTGTTAAAAACATGTTCAAAGAAAGGGAATATCCTGCTTATTTAATAGATGAAATTTATAAGGTGGTACTTGAAGGCAGAAAAGGTAGATTTGCCCCTATCTTAGGACAGGATAGTCCTGACACTATGATTCATCCAAATGATTCTAGTGATACTATTAATTTTTCAAATGCTTTTGTTATGGATTACACAGGTGATGCAGCTATACTTAAAAATATTATTACTAAGGAATGGAATAGGTTCAGAGATTTTACAGAACTTGAATACATAAAAAATCAGCCATTGAAATTTATATATCGAAGAGATATGAATCTCAAAAATATTTTCGAATTTGGGGGAGGTATTGGGTCTGATAGTGAATCACACAGAACGGGAGCATACAAATGTGGATCTTGCTCTCAATGGCAATTTATTCAAAATAGTACCAATATTTCCATTCCCAGCAGAAATAGAACTATTTCTTCATCCAAATTTGCCAATTGCAATACAACAGGGGTAGTATATATTGCCACATGCCACTCCTGTTCTTCCTTCTACGTGGGAAAAACAGAAAGGAAGTTAAAATCTAGAATATACGAACATTATTATGAAATCAAGAGAAACAAAGTGAACAATGCACTGTTTCGTCATTCCCAAGTTTGCAAGGATTCTGTATTTCACTTTTTTGTACTTGAAGTTGTACCAAAAGAAGTCAGGGATGGCATGTGGGAAACAAAACTTGAATACAGAGAATTATTTTGGCAAATAATATTGGATGCTACCAAGGAACCAGGTTTAAATGAAATGCTTTCCATTATTCCTGTTCTAAAATTAAGGGCTGCTAAGTTGTAATTTGTTTTTTTGTCCACCAGATGGTAGTAGTATACCATCAACTAATTTTTTTCAAATATTTATTTTAAAGTAAATAATTTTTTAACTTGTCTTGATGTAATAATATCCAAAAATTAAAACAAATTTTAACAGAAATATTTTTTAAAATATAAAATCAATTTCTTGTAGTATAACTAATTTCTGAAAAACAACATTACAGAATTAGTATGTGCACAAATTTACTGCAAGGTTATTTTAATCAATTATTTTTACCTATTATGCAATTGATTTAATGAGTTAATTAATTTACTTATGTATAAAAGGTGTGTGCTTTTTTAAGATGGTTGTATTTGATATTGTGTCTGTTCTGAAGAAGATATTCGAAAACGCACTTTTGTTACTATAAGCGGTATTAAACTCCACAGTTTTCATCATTTATGGTCACGATTTATTATCTTATTGGACTGTTGCTTGCACCTTTATTTGGCTGTTTTTGGGTCTCATACCCTTATTTGGTCTCCGGAGTGAACCTTGTGTGGTTTTTTGTATCGTTTGTTCACTCTTGCATCTCTTCTTTGGTTCAGATACTACAGAGTACCTGACTCGCACAAATTCCTTTATAAAAGCCCTGTGGCTGACCCAGAAACAATTTTCTATGGTCCCAAAGGGACTAAAGCTTCTATGGCTAAAAATCCTGTGCCCTCTGAAAGGGATTCCAGAGCCCTAGATAGTTGGGGAAAGAAGATATACACCTCAGCTACTCTGGCTATGAGAGCATTAAATTGTCAGTTTCACATGTTGAAATATCAGCAATTCCTAATTCTCAATTAAAACAAAAAATGAGCACACATTCTGAACAGTCTGAATTCAAGGAAATGCAGGATCTGTTGCATGCAGCTGAACAGGTGGGAAAACATACTTCACAATGTGGATTTGATTCATTGGAAGCTTCCTGTAGAGCAGCTGTTACTGGGTCTGTCATACGTAGACATGCTTGGTTAAAAGAACAAACCCTACCTGATCATGTTAAAGCAAAATTATTGGATGCACCTTTACAGCAGGATGTATTATTTGGTGTCAAAGTAGAAGAGGTTTTAAAGAAAATGGAGGATAAAGCAAAGTTTATGCAGACGGTCAAGGATTTTTTACAGGTACAACCCCCTCGTTTCAGCAGAAATTGGCCAACAAAAAACTGGTCCTTTCCAGCTTCTGACAGATGCCCAAGGGGCAGAGGTCAGTCACAAGGCCCTTACAAACCTCGCCAATGGGGTACTGCTACCCAGAAAGGAGGAGAAGACAGGCCCCAAGCTAGCAGAAGACAAACACAATGACTCAACCATCAAACTACCAAGCAAATCTCTCTTGGCAGCTCCTTTGGGAGGAAAATTAGCACTTTTTGCTGACAACTGGCACATCATCACAAACGACAAATAGGTCCTAAACATTGTCTCACAAGGATACAGATTCCACTTTCATACCTTGCCAAGAATAAAAAGAATGCCAAACCTGCCACCAAATCAATGGGCAGAGGCACAAAAACAAATTACAGCTCTCATGGACATGAGAGCCATTCAACAGGTACCTACACAGGAGCAAGGACAAGGATTTTACTCAAGACTCTTTCTAGTCCCCAGAAAGGACAAAGCATGGAGACCCATTCTGGATCTTTCAATTCTGAACACCTATCTGCAAGTACCAAAATTCAAGATGCTAACACTAAAGCAGCTTCTTCCCATGCTGGGCAAGAAGGCTTGGCTAGTAACGTTGGACCTCAAGGAGGCATACCTGCATGTCCCTATCAGACAAAATTGCAGAAGATACCTCCTCTTCATTGCAGGTTCAATCCATTATCAATTCTCTGCACTGCCCCTTGGCTTATCTACTGCACCCAGGGTCTTCACAAAATGCCTGGCACCAGTAATTGCATACTGCAGACAAAGAGGAATTCAAATATACCCATACCTGGACGACTGCCTTATTCAAGCAGAAAGCAAGGACATTCTTTTAAAGCATCTGGCATTTGTCAAACACCTTCTAAGTTGCCTAGGGTACACAGTAAATGAAAATAAATCAAAACTAGTGCCCTCACAAAACATAATATTCCTGGGTGCCAGCTTGAATACAGCGGCCCAGATGGCTTACCTCACGCCAGACAAGCAACAACAGCTGACTCAGTACTTCAAAATAATGGCAACAAAGACCCAACTCCCTGCAAGAAAAATTCTGCAGGCCTTGGGATTCATGGCATCTTGCATACTACGAATACCATTTGCAAAACTGCATATGAGGAAATTACAATGGTACCTAAAAAGCGTATGGACTCAGCACAGCCACAGCTTGAAAACAATGATACCACTCATTCCCTGCCTTCAACAGGAGTTTCTATGGTGGGCACAGGCATGTCACCTCAACAAGGGTCACCTTTCACCTTACCCACAGCCAGGCAAACCATGATAACAGATGCATCGGACTATGCCTGGGGAGCACACATGGCAGGACAGTGCATTCAGGGCAAATGGACTACAGATTAAAGGCATCTACATATCAATCAAACAGAAATGCTAGCAGTACAGAATGCCCTAACAGCTTTCAAGGACCTCTTACACCCAGGACAACGAATAATAAAGACGGACAATACCAAAGTAATGTGGTACATAAACAAGCAAGTGGTCATACATTCCTACCCTCTATGCAGGCAAGCAATGACCTTGTGGAACACAGCACTGTCTTACCAAGTTCAACTACAAGCACAATTCCTGCCTGGAAAGAAAAACACATTGGCAGACGACCTAAGCAGAAACATCATGGATCCCCACGAGTGGAAACTAGATCCACAAGTATTTGCAGTGATAACTCAAAAATGGGGACGCCCAGACATAGCTCTGTTTGTCAACTCCCAAAACTACCAACTTCAAAAATTTTGCACAAGGACATTCCACCCACAAGCTTGGAAAGTGGACCCCCTTTCATTCAGTTGGAAAACATTAACAGTGTATGCCTTTCCTCCACTGCCTCTTCTAGCAAAGGTACTGCTGAAAGTCAGATTCGAGAGGCCACAAATGATACTCATTGCACCAGACTGGCCACGCCAGCACTGGTATCCAATTCTAAGGAACATGGCCCATGGCCCACCATGGATTTTACCACAAATTCCTCACCTGCTCACCCAGCAAGACAATCAGATTCTACACAGCCAGCTCAAGACTTTAAACCTGGCTGCATGGCAAATTACCTAAACAACCAGCCAACACCTCTATCCAAAGCTGTTATGGATGTCATTTTGGAGGCCAGGAGGCCCAGCACCAGGAAAACCTATTCAGACAAATGGAAAAGATTTTGCGCCTGGAACCAGGCTAAAGGCCAAAATCACCTTGATCCAAACATTCCTCAGATTCTACAATATTTAACTGAGATGTTGCACAAAGGACTTTCCTTTTCATTTATTAAGATCCACACCTCAGCAATTTCAGCTCATTACAACACGGATCCTCCTTTATTTTCACATCCACTCCTAAGACAGTACCTCAGAGGGTCTAAGAACATAAGACCGCCCAGGAGAGCACCAACACCTACTTGGGATCTCAGCTTTGTTCTGGAAAAGCTTACGCTGCTGCCCTTTGAACCAGCTTTTTCAGCTGATTTAAAATTTCTTTCATGGAAAACTGCCCTGCTACTAGCAATAACTTCAGCTAGAAGAGTCTCAGAGCTACAGGCACTAATGGCAGTGGAGCCTTTCCTCATTTTTCATCAAGACAGAGTCTGTCTATGAACTAACCCTTCCTTTATGCCAAAGGTGGTATCCAGTGTGGCCCTAAACCAAACCATTCATTTGCCCACCTTTTTTCCAAATCCCCAGAACAAAGGAGAAAGACTCCTGCACTCTTTGGACATTCACAGGCAATTACGTTACTACTTGGATAAAACTAAGGCTTTCAGAAAATCTGACCAGCTCTTTGTAGCCTATGCTGCAGGATCACAAGGAAAAGCTATCTCAAAACAGGCCATTTCAAAATGGATAGGACATTGCATACGTTTCTGCTACACACATCATGGGAAACCAGTACCTGCTAACATTAGGTCCCACACCACCAGGGTTACAGCTACATCAGCAGCCTTTCTCAGGGGGGTGCCAACCCAAGGATATTCTGGAAGCTGCAATTTGGAGTTCAGTGCACACCTTCACCAAACACTATCACTTACCTCTATATTCTAAGACTAGAGCTGGTTTTGCCACTGCAGTTTTGCAGGGCCTACTAGCTTCTTCTAACCCTGTTTAACTCCACCACCCATCCTTAGCTTTGGGATTCAACCCAAGTGTGATGACTGCAGCAGGGTAACACGATGAACATAGTACATTGTTGTACCTACCATAAATGTAGATGTTCGAGTGGTTACCCTCCCTCCATCCCCTCTGAACTAGCTGGACTTATATCTATACCTTTCTATCCTATATAACCTCTGTGGTGTATTTGCTTGTGCCTGAAGGTATTGTTTTATTTTTATATGTACATTTTTACATAGCAATATATGGGGGCCCTATCTATTGGGGGCACTTGACATCTGGGGCAAGAAAAACTGAAGAAAATGGCATTGGATGCCTCTTATATACCCCTGGCACACTGACGTCAGGGAAGAAGTGACAGAAATCAACGCCAGACCAAAACTTTGGAACTCCGGCCAACTGCGGGACCGCCTGACGGCAGGATAACCTAAGTGTGATGACTGCAGCAGGGTGAACACTCGAACATCTACATTTATGGTAGGTACAAAACTGTGCTTTCTCATAAGCCAGTCACCGGTACTCAGTGAGGTGCTTTCGCAGCCCCAGATACCCGCTACTTTTGAGTCGCAGGCCTCTACCGAGACCCATGTGGAGTCCAGCACACCACGAGATTCTCAAAGTATTGTACCCGCGGATGTCTCTCCCTTGGATGGGTCCGGAGCCGCTGAGCAGGCACCGGCTTCTGAGGGTGTCTTCAGGCCTCAACATTTCTATATAAAACTGATGCCAGCTTCAAAAACAAAGACAAAAGCAACTTCTAAGGCTAAAAAAAATGACGCATGAGCCACGTGCTCAGACCTCTATGCCCAAAAAGCAGATAATCAAAATGGCTGAAGACTTAATTACCTTGATCAGGGGTTCCCAAACCCCCCCTGATAAGAGGCCTAGGCAAGACACTGATTATGAATCTTCAGATCAGGTTTCTATTTCTTCTGATTCCTCTTCTGATCAGGAATTTTCTATACCACCCTATGAGGATTCAGATGCAGAGGAATCCATGCCATCTGCATCTCCTCCTGAAGATTATTCCTTTGGAGAAACCTTGCATACTTTGAGGGAACATTTTCATTGGGAGAGTCAAGATTTCTCAGAATCAAAAAAAGAGGCTTAGGGATTTCCTTCTTCTCCCTCAGCATAGGCCTTTAGCCATACCTCCAGTATTAGACATTGTTGATGATGTGTTTTCGGAATCAAGCATGACTCCAGATTCCTTATCTCTGGCTCCTAGCAATCCAGACAGATATTACAGGATTCCTGACTCTCACAAATTTTTATTCAAAAACCCTGCTGCTGACCCTGAAACTATCTCACATGGTCCTAAAGGTGTAAAGGCCTCAACAGTTAAGAATCCTACCCCCTCTGATAGAGATTCCGGGGAGCTGGATAGATGGGGAAAGAAGGTTTATACGTCTGCAACCTTGAAAATTAGGGCCGTAAACTGCCAGTTTCATATGGTTAAATATCAACAGCATGTCATGGGATTATTGAAACAGAAAATGATGTTGATTTCTGAATGTGTGGAAAATAAAGAATTACAGGAATTATTGCATGCAGCAGAACAAGTTGGAAAGCATACTTTGCAATGTAGTTTTGATTCCTTGGAGGCCTCCTGCAGGGCCACAGTTACTGGATCTGTGATTAGAAGGCATGCCTGGCTAAAGGAGCAAAATTTGCCTGATCATGTTAAAGCTAAATTGTTGGATGCACCTTTACAGCATGATACTCTGTTTGGTAATAAGCCAGAAGAGGTTTTAAAGAAAATGGAAGACAAAGCTAAGTCTATGCAAATTGTAAAAGACTTTTTACAAGTGCAGCCACCAAGATTCAGTAGACACTGGCCTACAAACAATTGGTCCTTTCCTGTGTCTGACAGAGCTTCACGGGGTGAATCCAGGTGCTCAAAGGGCTCTAGATACGAATCACAGGATTCTTACAGGTCAAAGCAATGGGGTGTCTCTACCTCCAAATTTGGAGGAAAGCACAACTCTACAGTAAACAATCTCAATGACTTCCCTCTGCCATCACCAAGCACTTATCTTTTGGCAGCCCCCTTAGAGGGAAAACTAGCACTTCATGCTCAAAATTGGCAGTTAATAACCCAGGACAAGTGGGTATTAAACATAGTATCCCAGGGATAAAGATTTCATTTCCACACTCTGCCAATTCCGAACTGTTGGCCAGATCTGCCACAAAATCAATGGGCAGAGACACAAAAACAATTTACGTCCCTCATGGATATGGGGGCTATTCAGCCAGTGCCAGAACAGGAAAAAGGACAAGGGTTTTACTCAAGACTGTTCTTGGTACCCAGAAAAGACAATGCCTGGTGCCCAATACTGGATTTATCAATTTTGAACACATTCTTGGACATACCAAATTTCAAAATGCTAACTTTGCAGCAGCTTCTGCCCATGCTGGGCAAGAACGCTTGGCTAATGACTCTAGACTTAAAAGAGGCATACCTGCATATCCCAATAAGGGAATCATGCAGAAGATACCTCCGCTTCAAGGCTGGATGTTCATTGTGCTTACAGCTGCAGTAATCACATATGGGTTCTCTGCCGTCAGGTGGGTCCTCGGTCGGCCGAATTCCAAAGTCTTGGTCCGGCGTCGGTTGTTGTCGCCTTCTTCCCTGATGTCAGTGCGACAGGGGTATATAAGTAACAGCCGATGCCATGTTCTCCAGTCTTTTTTGCCGCGCGGTGCCCAAAGCAGAAGCAGTTCGCAAGTGCCGGTCGGCCAGCTCCTGAATTCTGAAAATTGGAAACCGAAGTCTTCTTTAAAGCTAAGTACCCGTTGAAACTTTTCTTGCCTCAGACTGATGTCAGACAAAGTTAACAATTGTATTTCTTGTGGGAAGCAAATACCGCATAAGGATTTCCATTCCCTCTGCATACCTTGTTTAGGCCCAGACCACGACGTCTCGGGCTGTCGCTTTTGCGCTACTTTCAATAAATGCACTGTTAAGCGTCGGGCGCAGTTCGCCCAACATTATTTTGGTAAAGCCTTTGATTATAAAATGTCATCAGATACTCCGACTACCGTTTTGTTCAAAAAACGAAAGGACAAGGACCGACACGCGAGGTCCCCGGTCTCCACCGACACCACGCCAAAACTGGCTGCACGTGGTCCGGTTCTCAGCGAGACGCCTATGCAGTCCCTGACTACCAACGACACTTCATTGGCGGTGTCTTCTGTACCCGAGACCGTTGGTACCTCGGCCCTAACTCAGACTACAACCACGGAAACCACTGTGAATGTTGAGCCTCCTAATGTGGACAGGTCCACTTCCACCCAGGGTGTATTTAGACCCTCTTCTTCCTTTTTCATTAAGGCCTTCACTAAGTCCAAATCAGCCATGCATCCCAAGAGGCCTGCTGCACAGGGCCCATCCCCAGGCCCCATGCCTAAAAAGCAGATGCTTAAAATGGCTGAGGATTTAATTTCCTATATCAGGGGTTCCCAACCCCCTCCAGACAAGAGATCCAGAGTGGAGGAAGACTCCCCCTCTTCTGAACAGGGCTCCATTTTCTCAGAACATTCTGATGTGGAGGAACACTCGTACTCCCCTTATGAAGATTCTGATGCAGAACAGTCCATTCCTTCTGTATCTCCCCCAGAGGATTTTTCTTTTGGGGAAACCTTGCACACCTTGAGGGAGCACTTCCATTGGGAAGGCCAAGACTTTTCTGACTCCAAGAAAAGGCTTAGGGAATTTCTTTTGTTACCTCAACACAGACCTCTGGCTATTCCTCCTGTCCTGGACATACTTGATGATGTTTACTCGGAGGCTTGTCTCAATCCGGATTCCCTGCCAACGGCACCAGTCAAACCTGATAGGTATTACAGAGTCCCTAACTCTCACAAATTTCTTTTCAAAAGCCATAATGCTGACCCTGAGACCATTTCTCAAGGCCCCAAGGGAATGAAGGCCTCTACTGCCAAGAATCCACTACCTTCCGAAAGGGAATCTAGATCCTTAGAAAGGTGGGGGAAAAAGGTATCCACCTCAACCACCCTAGCCAGGAGGGCCTTAAATTGTCAGTTCCATATGCTTAAATATCAGCAGTTTCTGTTATCTCAATTAAGAAACAAAATATCTCAACCTGGACAACCAGATTTGAAGGAATTGCAGGATATGGTACATTGTGCAGCCCTTTATTATCTTCCATCAGGACAGGGTTTCCCTTCGAACCAACCCGTCATTTATGCCTAAAGTGGTATCCAGGGTAGCTTTAAATCAAGCCATACACTTACCTACCTTTTACCCTAATCCTCAAAACAAAGGAGAAAGGCTGCTACATTCCTTAGACATCCATAGACAGCTACGTTACCATTTGGACAGAACAAAGCCTTTCAGGAAATCACAACAACTTTTTGTGTCTTATGCTGTAGGAGCTCAAGGGAAGCCTGTTACCAAACAGACAATCTCTAAATGGATAGGCCACTGCATACGATTTTGTTACTCCTATCATGGGAAATCTGTCCCTGTAGGCATCAGACCACACTCCACCAGGGCCACAGCTACCTCTACAGCCTTCCTCAGAGGAGTTCCTACCAAAGATATCTTGGAGGCAGCCACTTGGAGTTCTGTACATACCTTCACAAGACACTACCATCTGCCTTTATATTCCAAAACTAGAGCAGGCTTTGCTACTGCTGTGTTGCAGGGAATTCTGGCTCACCCCAGTTCTACCTAGTGCCTACCACCCTGTGCGTAGCTTTGGGATTCTACCCATATGTGATTACTGCAGCTGTATGCACGATGAACATAGTACAGTTTTGTACCTACCATAAATGTAGATGTTCGAGTGCTAATACAGCTGCAGTACAGTTTTCCCTTCCTCCTTCCCCTCTAGGTATAGGACTAGTGGCTAACACCTCCTCATACAACTTATTTTGGGTTATCCTCATATGGTGTATTTGCTTGCAACTACTCTTTTTTGATAACATTGCATTGCTTGTATATATCATATATATATATATATATATATATATATATATATATATATATATATATATATATATATATATATATATATATATATATATATATGTAATTTATCTATTGCCTTCCTTTTGGGGGCACCTGACATCTGGGGCAAGAAAGACTGGAGAACATGGCGTCGGCTGTTACTTATATACCCCTGTCGCACTGACGTCAGGGAAGAAGGTGACAACAACCGACGCCGGACCAAGACTTTGGAATTCGGCCGACCGAGGACCCGCCTGACGGCAGAGAACCCATATGTGATTACTGCAGCTGTATTAGCACTCGAACATCTACATTTATGGTAGGTACAAAACTGTACTTTTTATGCATTACCAATTCTCTGCACTGCCCTTTGGCTTATCTACTGCGCCCAGGGTCTTTACAAAGTGCCTGGCACCAGTAATTGCATTTTGCAGACAAAGACGTATACAAATCTATCCTTACTTGGACGACTGTCTCATTCAAGCAGAAAACAAGGACATTCTTCTTCAACATCTGGTGTTTGTGAAAAGGCTTCTAACATGCCTGGGGTATGCAATAAACGAAAATAAATCACAACTGGTACCCTCTCAAAAGATAACATTCCTGGGTGCAAGCTTGAATACAGCTACCCAGATGGCTTACCTCACACCAGACAAACAAAGGCAACTGACTACTTACTTCAAACTGATGGCAACAAAATCCCGGTCTTTTGCAACACAAATTCTGCAGGCTCTGGGCTTCATGGCATCCTGCATCCTACTAATTCCATATGCAAGACTGCATATGAGGAAACTTCAATGGTACCTAAAAAGTTTATGGAGTCAACATTCACACAGTCTGGAAACAATGATTCCTCTCATTTCCTGCCTATAACAGGAGTTTCTATGGTGGGCAAAGGCCTGTCACCAAAACATGGGATGGCCCTTCACTCTACCCCCTGCCAGCCAAACCTTAACAACAGACGCATCAGATTATGCCTGGGGGGGTCCACATGGCAGGAAGATGCATTCAGGGCATATGGGCACCAAATCAAATGCATCTACATACCAACCAGAAAGAGATGCTAGCTGTTCAAAATGCCCTAACAGCCTTCAAGGACTTACTTCATCCAGGATAACTACTGATAAAGATGGACAACACCACAGTCACGTGGTATATAAACAAGCAAGGGGCACACACTCATATACCCCCTTTGCAGATTAGCCATGGCACTGTGGGACACAGCTTTGACCTACCAAATACATCTTCAAGCTCAATTCCTGCCAGGAAAACAAAACACTCTGGCAGACGATTTAAGCAAAACCTTATGGACCCTCACGAGTGGAAAATGGATCCACAAGTCTTCAGCATGATAACAAAGAAATGGGGTGCCCAGACATAGATCTATTTGCCTCTCCCCAGAATTATCAACTGGACAAATTCTGCACAAGGACTTATCACAGACAAGCATGGAAAGTGGATGCCCTATCCTTCATTTGGGAAAACCTATCACTCTATGCCTTTCCTCCTCTACCTCTTCTTCCCAAGGTCCTACTAAAGGTCAGACAAGAAAAAACAAAAATTATTCTAATTGCTCCGGACTGGCCTCGCCAACACTGGTACCCAGTCCTGAGGAATAAGTCTCAACTCCCTCCTTGGTACTTGCCTCAAATACCTTATCTACTGTCTCAGCAGAACAATCAAATCCTGCACAATCAGCTCCAAACTCTGAACCTGGCAGCATGGCTGATCATGTCGTTATTCAAACAACACCTCTCAGTAAATCTGTGATGGATGTCATTTTGGAAGCCAGAAGGCCTAGTACTAGGAAATCTTATGCTGATAAATGGAAGAGATTCTGTGCTTTGAACCAAGCACAAGGAACTGACACAGCAAAGCCAAATATTCCTCAGAGTTTACAATACTTGACTGAGATGCTTGACAAGGGCCTATGTTTTTCATCAATAAAAATCCATGCCTCTGCCATCTCGGCTCATTACAACACAGAGCCACTGATCTTTTCTCACCCTTTGCTAAAACAGTAACTTAGAGGGTCCAAAAATTTAAGGCCTCACAGAAGATCACCAATTCCTGCATGGAACCTCAATTTTGTGTTGGAAAAGCTCACCCTGCCTCCATTTGAACCAGCTGCTACTGCAGATATAAAGTTTTTATCCTGGAAAACAGCTTTACTTCTGGCAATCACTTCAGCAAGAAGGGTTTCAGAGCTACAGGCCCTCATGGCTCTGGAGCCTTTTATTATATTTTACCCAGACAGGGTGTCCCTCAGGACCAATCCTTCCTTTATGCCTAAGGTGGTATCCAGTGTGGCTCTTAACCAAACTATTCACCTGCCAACTTTTTATCCAAATCCGCAGAACAAGGGGGAGTGGATTCTGCATTCCTCGGACATGCACAGACAACTAAGATTCTACCTAAACAGGACCAAATCTCTAAGAAAGTCTGAGCAGCTACTGGTGGCATTTGCTGCAGGATCAGTGGGAAAGATTATTTCAAAGTGGATAAGCCACTGCATTAGTTTCTGCTATTTGCATCATGGTAAACCGATGCCCAAGGGCATTAGGTCACATTCCACCAGGGCTGCATCTACATCGGCAGCTTTTCTCAGAGGTGTACCAACCAAAGACATTCTAGAAGCCGCTACTTGAAATTCTGTTCATACTTTTACAAAGCATTATAATTTGCCTCTCTTCTCTAAGTCCAGGGCAGGCTTTGCCTCTGCAGTTCTGCAGGGCCTTATAGCTGCTCCTAATGCTATTTAGTTCCAGCCTCCCATCCATAGCTTTGGAATTCTACCCAAATGTAATGACTACAGCAGTGAAACATGAAGAACATAGTACAGTTGTGTAGACTTACCATAAATGTAGATGTTCAAGTGTATTCACTGTTGCAGTCCGGGTTACCCATCAGCCACTCCCCTTTATTCTACAGCTTTTCTTTCCTTCAATATATTCTACAGCCTTTGTGGTGTATTTGCTTTTAGATAAAGGTAAAGTTTATGTTGTGACATTTGCATGTATTTATAGTTTTTATATATATATATATATATATATATATGTATCTATATATATATATATATATATATATATATATATATATATATATATATATATATATATATATATATATATTTTTTTTTTTATTTTTTTTTTTGCTCCCCATTTGGGGGGCACCTGACATCTGGGGCAAGAAAAACTAAAGAAAATGGCATTGGCTGCCTGTTTTATACCCCTGACAACCTGACGTCATGGAAGAGGAGACAGCAACCGACGCAGGACCCAAGACTTTGATATTCAGGCCGACTGAGGGCAACCTGCCAGCAGATTACCCAAATGTAATGACTGCAACGGTGAATACACTTGAACATGTACATTTATGGTAAGTGTACACAACTGTACTGTCCTCCTCCTTGTCATTTTGCTTTATCCGAACCCCCGATAGTATACAGATGTTTTCTAGCTAGTACTTGTTGATTTTCAATTTATATTTGAGTTCTGAGCCACATTTTTCGCACCATCTTGATTGTTCCTTTTGACTTGGCTGTCAGAGGCTAACCATTTAAGTAGGATTAGATTTCATATTTGTGGGCGTTCTGTTGTAGTTTGCTTCACTGGTAAAGGTAAATCTTGACATCTTGAGGTAACTGTTACCAGAACTGCAACAAGTGACATTGTTGTTTCCCTGCCTTGAACCAAGACACTTGAATTTACTTCCAGAAATAATGCTTAATACAATCTCTTACATGTTATGCTATAATATCCTTAACATAATTATATGCCTCTGATTCAACTAACTTGATTTACTTTTAAAGTTTCCTAGATATGACATCTTTACAGCCTGTGCCAGGACCCACATGTCTTCAGTTTATTTTTTCATGCATACATGCTGAAGCTGTGTAGATGTGCTTTACAAAAACTAAGCACAAAGACACTACTGTAATATTTTGGTATGTAGAAAAACTGATGTGTTATTCATCATAAAGATCTTTCCTGCAGTTCATTCCTAATGAGTAGGACATGGCCGTAGGAGAATATCAGTCTTCTGACCAGACCATGAGCCATAGGCTGGGTGTAAGATTGATTTCCACAATGAGGAGATTAACTGGAACTGCAGATAGCTATAAAGAGAGGAGAGTACCGACACCATCTCCAATTTTTTTGTGTATTACATTTACAGCTGTTGGTTACTTTCAGACAAAGTTTTATGAGGGGTAACTATTCTGTTCTGGCATTTGCTTTTTGATACTTTTCTGGGTTTGTTTAGCTACTTCTGCTAGAGTTTTACTGTTTCAGGGTGTTAAATGTTGCCCCTATAATACACCTGCAAGTTTGCCTGTATGAGACAGATTCCACATAAAAATAGCTTTCCAGTGTTTATTTTCTCTTGGTGAGAAAGAGGATCCAGGAATAATAGGGCTTATAATCATAATCATGCTATAATATTCTATACAACATAATTCTATGTACATGTATAGAAAATATTATGTGTTATAATCATAACAATAGGGATTATCTCTCTCTCTCTTTCGGCTTTTCCTGGTGAGGGGTTGCCACAGCGGATCACCTTGTCCGCTCATGAAGCTCCACTGCCAATCATGAGCGGACAAGGTGATCCGCTGTGGTGATGCCTAACCGGGAAAAGCCGAAAGAGAGATAGTCATAATCATGCTATAATATTTTATACAATATAATTCTATATACATGTATAGAAAATAGTATGTGTTATAATCATGATCACAGGACTTATAATTATAATCATACTATAATATCCTATACAATATAATGTAATTCTGTATACATGTATCGAAAATACTATGTGTTATCATACTCATGGGGCTTATAGTCATAGAACTTAGAAAGTGTGTAATATGTTTAGTGTTTTTTTTTTTCTTTTTGAAGTTCAAAACAAATATTGACATTTATAGAAGTGTTTTGTAACATGGATAATTGTAAACCATTAGTGTTTGAATTATGTTTATTCTCTTACTGTTTTTGAGTAATATTTTGTTCAGGTTTTTTTCCCTAGAGCATTAAGTGACATCACACCACTTGGTATAATTTTCAGAATGGAGGTTAGCAAGTGTAAGCTAAGGTTTTAAGACTGATAACCCACTTCCGCTTTCCTTTTATATATTAAATCATAGTTATACATGGCCTGATTCGTTGGCAGAAAAAAATGGCATTGTAATTTCCCATCTGTAAACTTCATTTTTTGGCTGGCTTGGAAGATCATGGTCTTTTGAAAAGGATACAGTACTTTTGGATCTAGAAATATTTTAATTCTGTTTTACCATTTTTATGAACTACTTTATTTATTCTTCATGTTATTAATTTGTGACCTGAGCATAAATACATTAATAACAATGAAAAAAGGTCACCATAACACTTTCCATTAGAATGTACTCGTACACTTTTCATTTCTCACCATCCTGCTTATTTTAGTCCTCTATTTGACCATTATTTTGTATGTATTGTTCCCAAATGCTCACCTTCATTTTTATAAAAAATTGCTTCCTTCATCTTTTAATGATCCCAACTCTAGACCTTTTATTTTCTTTACAGTATACAGCTGGGTTAGTCTTTGACTTCCACTTTTCTGTAATTGCTTTTTTTTTTGCTTCTAATAACATTAAACTTAATAAGGCTTTAGTATGAATTAACAGTTCTAAACCTAGACAGCAACTCCATGTCATCATCTCCTTAGTGAGTGCAGTATGTTTCCCAAAGACTGTGTCTAGGCATTCTGTAGGGAGTCCTTAAACTCCATCAACTTCACACATTCACAAAAAGTGCGTTCCCAGTTTCCTGTTTCATTCCCCTCACATCCATCTCCAACATCTGATCTTCACTTTAAAGAGAATTCTCTGAAGCCTACTAAGTGTATAAAAGTATTCATATAAACATTTTCACTCAACCCAAATCTTTAGGACTTTGTAGCATACCCTGGGTCCTTACAAATTTTCTCCCATTGCTCTTTTGTAATTTGTTGCTCTATACCCATCTTTTTTTAATGTCATCTAATTGTTTTTTAATAATTATTGTGCATCATTTTATATGTTGTACTAATTATACTTTTCTTAATAACATCTTCTCTTCTTTATTCCAGTTAAAACCCTACCAGAGCAGATCTTTCACTTGATACTCTCTCTCTCTGTATTCTTTTAGCAGTCCCAGTATGGAGGGCATTCTTTGATCTTGTAGACTTGACTTTTTCCCACTGTGCCACATTTCCCTTCCAGTTTATTTGCTCTCAGTAATGTGGCTCCCTTTTCACTTTCCTTCAGTTAGTTCCTGCCATCTTTTGCCCGTTTTCTGTATCTTTAGTTGTACATATTCCTATTGACAAAATATAAATATAAATTCACAAAAACACCACCGACCCCCCCCCCCCCATTTAGACCCATTGTTTCTGCCCCTTTGAGGTGTTACAGAATGAGTCTCATTGTTTTTACATTCCATCTTCCATCCATTAGTGCATCTTTCTTCGTATATACAGGACTCCTGGGACTTTTTAGACAGTATTCGGTCATTTAGTTTAGAACAGGGGTCTCAAAGTCAAGGGAGCATGAGGGCCGCAAGTCCAAGTCATCCACAAACTATATATTTTTATTTATTATTTTAATTAGCAAAAATGTTACAAAAAAATTTGGTTTGAAGCAACAGACCAATACTATTCTATTGTATTAGTTTCAAATATTCTAGTAATTGCACCTAAAGCTATGACAGAAAATTTGTTGTCCATGAAAATTATTGCCTTTCTTCATTTTGACTGCTTTGCTGACAACGTTTTGCAGAGACCAGCACATCAACATTAGGCTTTATGTCACGTGAAGTAGCCACTCGCAAGGTAGCTGTTAAGTTTTCATCAGTCAACCTTGACCGGAAAATGGATTTGTCGAGCTTCACAGATGAAAAAAACTGTTCACAAATGTATGTACTGCCAAATATCGCAAGGATTCGAGCAGCCATAGAGAACAGCTTTGGAAACTTATCTCGACTCGTATACTTATAAAAATCTGCAACGCCAGCATCTATGAACTTCTCTTTCAGAACACTATCGCATTGAAGTTCCAACAACTCCACCTGGAATTCTTCAGAGACGGTGTCAACACCTATGGAAAACAGCGTTGTAAAGATGGCAAATAAGGGTTCTAGTGCCTCAAAGTACTGAAACTGACGGTCAAATTCTACTCATAATTTGCTGACTGTGTCTGAATATTCTTTCAAGAACTGTTTTTTGACTGTTCCAGGTGACTGTAAGGCAGTGAAATGAGCTAGGTTATCATCCATCAGCTGATTTGCCCACAGGGAAAGTTTACATCTGAAAGCCTTGACACTGTCATACATAGGTTCATAGGTTCATACTAGGCTATCTGCCCTGGGGCAGTTATAAGCCTAGCCCGATTCTGTATGGCTTACGCCACCCCTTGATTTGAGTATACTGTGCCCTTTTTAAGGTTTAGTTTACTGTGCCTCTGTCTAATAGTGACACGGGAGTAATCCCTGGGACAAACCTACGATCCCCCATTCACCTATCGAGATTCTTCTTGAAGAGATTCAGTGAGGTGCTCTGCCTCACATGAAATGGAATTCTATTCCAGAGCGAAGGGAGCCTCTGGGTTATGAACCTGTCCCTCCAGAAGTTCTATTTATTTCTGTGCTGAGGTTCAAGTCCCTCGAGCGTGTGGCTCTAAGGGATTTAGATTTACTGAGGTGGAGCATGTCCATTAATTCTGGATTTGACATAGCTTTGTATGTCAGGCATAGATCGCCTTGAAGTAGGCGGTATGCAACTGAGTAGAGCTGGAGTTTTTTTAACCGAGCAGCATATGGCATCTGTTTGAGACCCTTGATCCTCTTGGTGAGATACTTTTGGGGTCTTTCTAATTGCTGCAGGTGTCTGGTAAGGTACATCCCAAAGGGGCATTGTATTCTATGATGGGCCTGATGAGGGATGAATAAAGGGTCACGATTACCTCTCTTGATCTAGATGTGAAACCCTTCGTGATGAGGTGGACTATGTAGAAGGTCTTTCTAACCACTTTGGCAATGTGGTTTTCAAAGGAGAGATTGCTATCAACTTGGGTCCCGAGGTCCCTAATAACTTTCTCTGTACTTAATGGGTTTCCGCCTATGTGGTAATTTGTGGACACATTGTTTTTGCCAAAGGGTATGACTATACATTTTTTGGCATTTAGCTTTAAACCATGGTGCTGGCACCAGTTATCTGTCTCTGTGAGACCTTTTTGAAGGATGTTTGTGTCATCTGGAGAGTTGATTATGGCACCCAGTTTGCAGTCGTCTGCGAACTTGGTGAGCCATAGTCCTCCCACGTTTGCCTGTACCTCGGAAAAGTATATACCGAACAAGAGTGGTCCCAGGACAGAACCCTGTGGGACGCCACTTGTGACTGGTTTCGAGTCTGACATGGCTCCAGCAACTCTCACTCTGTGGGTTCTGTCTTTGAGCCAGTTTGCGACCCATCTTGTGACATAGGGGTTTATATTTAAGCTGGATAGCTTATCTATGATGCCCGAGTGGGGTATTGTGTCAAATGCCTTTGCAAGGTCCAGATAGGCTGTGTGGACTACCTTCCCTTCATCTATGGCTTTGGTGACTGTTTCGAAGAAGTCAACCAGGTTCAAAAGGCAGGATCTGCCCTTGACAAAGCCGAACTGGGTAGGATCTAGTGTCTGTAGGTCCCCAATGTGTTTGTTTATGAGCTCCATGATGATCCTCTCCATAGCCTTGCAGACTAAGCTAGTCAGGCTTATGGGGCGATAGTTTCCAGGGTCCGTAGAGGCTCCACCTTTGTGGAGTGGGACCACTGTTGCTATACGCCATTCTGTGGGCACATATCCTGTAGTGAGGCTGAGATTATATAGCTGTTTTATTTGAGGGATTAGTTCCTCTTGGAGTTCATGTAGGACGCAACCTGGGACGCCATCTGGTCCCATGGAAGCAGTGTTTTTTGCTTTGGAGATGGCAGCCTTCACCTGAGCATCAGAGATGTTTGGGAGGCAGCCCTCTGCCGGGATAGATACTTGCTCTTTTGGGGGTGGGGGGGTGGGGAAGTTTGCACTGAACCTGTTTGCCAGGATATTGGTGATGTCTGTGGGTTCAGTGTATTTTTTGTCATTTAGAATCAACTCAGAACAAGTCTGGGAGTTGCATCCCAGGTTATCGTCTGTTTTGTGCCCTGGAGCTTGAGGTTGAGTTCATTAAGATGTTGTGTAATATCCATCAGAAAAGCAAGGTTAGATATGAAAAATGGATCAGCTAGCTGCGGAATTTCATTTTGTTTCATTGCCATGAAGATTGCTATTTCCTGCCGAAGTGCAAAGAATCTTTTCAGCACACTTCCCCTACTTAGCCGTCTGACTTTGGTGTGATAGAGTAATTCTCAATATTCGGTATCAAGGTTAGACAGAAAGTCATTAAACTGACGGTGATTTAGACCTCTAGCGCGTATAAAGTTAGTCACCTTAACAACAGCATCTATGACTTCCTTCATTTGGAGACTTTTTCCATACAATGCTTCCTGGTGCAAAATGCAGTGAATTGCAATGAAGGTGTGAGTGACACCAACACCGTTGAACTTTGCTTTCAGTAACCCAACAACACCAACTTTTTCAGAACACATTGAGGGTGCAGTATCAGTCGCTACCGAAACAAGCTTATCCCATGGCAATTCCAACTTTTCTAGACATTTTTCAAGTTTGCCAAATACATCACGTCCCGTGGTTGTGCCTTTCAAAGGTAACAGGTCTAGTAATTCTTCCATAACATTCAAGATGTCCTTCAAGAATGCAACTGCAGTCCTGACATATGGGTTGTCCTGCCTCAGGCAGCCCTTCGGTCGGCCAGATTCCAAAGTCTGGGTCCGGCGTCGGCCGATGTCGCCTCCTCCCCGACGTCAGAGCGGCTGGAGTATAAAGGCATCAGCCAACGCCATCTTCTTCAGTCTTTCTTGCCGTGCGGTGCCCGAAGCAGAAGCAGTTCGCAAGTGCCGGTAGGTCAGCTCCTGTGTTTTCAGTTACCGAAGTCATCTAAAAGCTAAGTACCCCGTTGGGGAACATTTTTTCTTGCCTCAGCCGATGTCAGAACAAATTGAGAAAGTTAATAATTGTTTGTCTTGTGGTAAACAAATACCTCATAAGGACTTCCATTCTTACTGCCTCCCTTGCCTGGGCCCAGACCACGACGTCTCGGCCTGTGCTTGCTTTAATAACCGCACTCTCAGGCGCTGGGCAGAGTTTGCCGAAGACTTTTTTGGCGAATCCTACGCTTACAACATGCCGTCGGAACAACCGACAGCACAAACTTCCAAAAAACGAAAGGACCGGGACCGACATCCTCGGCCCCCGTCTTCCACCGATATAATGCCTAAGCCCTCTGCGAGTGCTTTGGTCCCTTCGGAAGCGGTAATTCAACCGCTCCAGGCCGACAACATCGCGTTAACTCATCCCTCGGTCTCGGAGACTACACCGGTGCCGGTTGTTGATTTTCCTCCGGAAACCGAAGTTCTGGATCTACCCGACACCATTCCCGTGGACAAAGTTACCCCTGCACGTGGGGCAGCTAGGCCTCCTGTATCCATGTCAATCAAGGCCTTTGCACATGCTAAGGCCGCCAGCCAGGCCAAGGCCCATCCTAAACCTTCTTCTCAGGCCCCTTCTTCTGACAGACAAATCATGTCTCTGGCTGCAGATCTAATCTCTCTTATCA
Organism: Protopterus annectens; assembly: GCF_019279795.1. NCBI lineage: Eukaryota > Metazoa > Chordata > Ceratodontiformes > Protopteridae > Protopterus > Protopterus annectens. Next base: position 472,297,533 of record NC_056737.1, on the reverse strand, counting down.
GGGGGTCTCAGCCTCACCCAGACAGAGGTTCTCAGCCGCCTGCAGAAAAAAGGCCTAGAACTGAGCAGGCAGACAACCTCTCTTCAGATGAAGCCTCTGGGGATTCAGAGCATTCAGATACCCAAGAAGAATCCTTCCAGGCCTATGAGGACTCTGATGCTGAGGAATCCATTCCCTCTGCCTCTCCTCCAGAGGATTTTTCTTTCGGTGAAGTCCTCCACTCCATGAGGGAACATTTTAAGTGGCAAGGTTAGGAATTTTCTGATTCTAAGAAAAGGCTACGTACCTTCCTTAAGTTACCCCAGCACAGACCTTTAGCTATCCCTCCAGTTTTGGATGTCCTGGATGATGTTTTCTCCGACTCCAGTGCTTCCCCTGATTCTCTCCCTCCTGCTCCTGTCAAGCCAGACAGATATTACAGGGTCCCTGACACTCACAAGCATCTCTTTAAGGCACACTCTGTGGATCTAGAAACTATTTCACAGGGCCCCAAAAGAGTGGCTACCTCCTCAGCCAAGAATCCGCTGACAGGGAAGCAAGGTCCCTGGAGAGATGGGGTAAAAAAGTTTATACCTCTTCCACCCTTGCCATGAGGTCACTTAACTGACTTTTTCATATGTTTCAGTACCAGGATTATTTACTGGATGATTTGCAGAAAAAGATAGCCTCTCCTGAGCCTATAGATAGAAAGGCATTGCAGGATGTGGTTCATAATACCCAGCAGGTTAGTAATCATTTTCTACAGTGTGGTTATGATGCATTGGAGGCTTCATGTAGGGCAGCTATGACAGGGGCTGTTATCTGTAGACATGCTTGGTTGAAAGAACAGCCACTGCCAGATCATGTTAAAGTAAAGCTCCTGGACGCACCTCTGGATAAACAGAAGGTTTTGGTGCTAATGCTCAGGATGTGTTGAAATCTATTGAGGAGAAGGCAAAATCAGTACAGACAGTAAAGGATTTCCTCCAGGTTCAGCCACCAAGGTTCAGCAGGAATTGGCCTTCAAAGAATTGGTCCTTTCCAGACTCTGACAAGTTTCAAAGGGGAAAGAACAGGCGTGCACGAGGTAGAGGGCAATACCGAGGCTCCTACAGGGGACGCCAATGGCAACCACAAAATCAGAGAAGTGGCACAGGTAGTTCACCTGCACCACAGGGACAATCACAATGACTTACCTTTCACTCCGCCTACCAAGGCTCAAAGAGAAGCACCTCTAGGCGGAAAATTATCTCTATTCTCAAAAAACTGGCACATTATAACAAAGGACAATTGGATTCTGGACATAATAGACAGAGGTTACAGGTTCCATTTCCATACCTTTCCAACAGGACAAGGCATGCCAAACCTGCCACAAAATCAAAGGGCAGAGGCACTCATAGAAGTCTCAAAGCTGTTACAAATAAAAGCAATAGAGAAGGTTCCTCCTCAGGAACAAGGCCAGGGATTTTATTCAAGACTGTTCCTTGTTCCAAGAAAAGAAAAACAATGGAGGCCTATATTGGACTTGTCCGTTCTAAATACTTTTCTCATGGTGCCAAAATTCAAGATGCTGACGTTACAGCAACTTCTTCCCATGCTGGGCAAGGGGTCTTGGCTGGTTACTCTGGACCACAAGGAGGCATACCTGCATGTCCCTATCAGACACAGTTGCAGAAGATACCTCAGATTTCTTGCAGGAACAGAGCACTATCAATTCTCAGCATTGCCGTTTGGCTTATCTACTGCGCTCAGAGTATTCACGAAATGCCTGGCATCAGTAGTGGCACATTGCAGACTCCAGGGGATTCAAATATACCCTTACCTGGACGACTGCCTAATACAAGCAGACAGCAAACAGACCTTGATAAAACACTTGGATTATGTCATTCAATTGCTGCAGGCTTTGGGATACACAGTCAACATTCAAAAATCAAGATTACTGCCATCCCAGGAGATTATTTTTCTAGGAGCAAAACTGGACACACAGCTACAAATGGCTTTCCTCACAGAGGAGAAACAAGAGCATTTAATAGCTTACTTCAAAGGCCTAGCAAAATTAACCCACCTGACCGCAAGGAAGACCCTGCAGGCCCTGGGGTTCATGGCATCTTGCATTCTTCTAATCCCTCTGGCAAGACTACACATGAGAAAGCTGCAATGGTACCTAAAAAGCTTGTGGTCGCAACACAGCCACAACCTAGAAGACATAATACCACTCATACCATGCCTGCAAAGGGAATTTTGTGGTGGGCTCAAGCAAGTCACTTAAACGAAGGCATGCTTTTCAACAAACCTCCAACAAGTCAAACTATTACAACAGACGCCTCAGACCATGGATGGGGGGCGCACATGGACGGCAGATGCATTCAAGGGCAATGGACTCCCATGGAGATGCATCAGCACATAAATCAAAAAGAGATGTTGGCAGTGATACATGCAGTAGAAGCCTTTGGAAAATCTCTTCAGCAAGGTCATCTGCTAATAAGGACAAGACAACACCACTGTCATGTGGTACATAAACAAACAAGGGGGCACTCATTCCTACCCCCTCTGCAGACTAACAATGATTCTTTGGGAAAAGTCCCTGAAACTGAACATCTACTTGCAATCCCAGTTTGTTCCGGGCAAGGACAATGTTCTGGCAGACAGGTTGAGCAGAAATTTCTTGGATCCACACGAATGGATGCTACACCCACGCATTTTCTCACAAATAACATCTGCATGGGGAAGACCAGACATAGACCTCTTTGCATCTCATCTCAATCATCACCTGGAAAGGTTCTGCACAAGGATACACCATCCTCTAGCTTGGAGAACGGATGCTCTTTCCTTCAGCTGGAATGCTCTAACAATTTATGCATTCCCTCCTCTACCTTTGCTCACCAAGGTGTTACTGAAGATCAAGGCAGAACAACCAAGAGGAATCTTGATAACTCCAGACTGGCCAAGGCAGCACTGGTATCCACTACTACTGAGCATAACTCACACCAAACCGTGGCCCTTGCCTCAATGGCCTCTGCTCCTGACTCAACACAGTTACAAGACTGTTCATCAGAACCTGCAAACCTTAAAGCTGACAGCTTGGAGAGTTCCATGACTCAGACCCATGACTCCCTCTCCGAAGAAGTTCAGGAAATTTTGCTGGAGGCACGCAGACCTTCCACCAGAAAAACCTATTCGGCCAAATGGAAGAGATTCACCATCTGGAATGTCAACAAGGGCCAGGATGCATCACTGATGAACATACCTCAGATATTAGAATACTTGGCAGAAATGTTTCGCAGTGGCCTCTCATACTCTTCCATCAAAATCCACGCTTCAGCTATCTCAGCACATTACAACTGTGATCCACCTGTGTTTTCGCATCCCTTGCTAAGACAGCTTCTAAGAGGCATAAAGAATATCAAACCTCCAAGGAAGCTACCAATTCCTGCATGGGACCTCAATTACGTCTTGGAAAAATTAACTCTTCCTCCTTTTGAACCAGCAGCATCTTCAGAAATGCAATTTCTCTCTTGGAAAACGGTTTTCCTGTTGGCAGTCACCTCAGCAAGAAGAGTCTCGGAAATACAGGCCCTCATGGCAGTTCCTCCTTTTCTCATCTTTCATCAGGACAGAGTTTCCCTTAGGACCAATCCTTCATTCATGCCTAAGGTGATATCCAGAGTGTCTCTAAACCAAGCAATTCGCCTGCCTACTTTCTTTCCTAACCCTCAAAATAAAGGGGAAAAGCTGCTGCATACTTTAGACATTCACAGACAACTACGCTACTACTTGGACAGAACAAAGTCCACCAGGAAGTCTGACCAACTGTTTGTAGCCTATGCTGCTGGAGTGCAAGGAAAAGCAGTCACCAAACAAACTATCTCAAAATGGATTGGACACTGCATCAGATTATGTTATTCTTTTCATGGAAAAAGTGTGCCAGCTAATATTAGACCACACTCCACCAGAGCTATGGCCACATCCGCAGATTTTCTAAGAGGAGTGGCTACAAAAGATATTCTAGAGGCTGCTACATGGAGCTCCATGCATACATTTACCAAACACTACAACCTGCCATTATACTCCAGATCCCGAGCAGGCTTTGCTTCGGCAGTCCTGCAGGGCCTTCTAGCTACACCATCTCTTGCTTAGTCCTACCACCCCCAACTTGGCTATGGTATTCAACCCATATGTCAGGACTGCAGTTGCATTCTTGAAGGACATAGTACAGTTTTGTACCTACCATAAATGTAGATGTCCGATAGATATGCAACTGCAGTCAGGTTTTCCTCCCTCCTACCCCTCTGTTTTTCCCCTTTTGGGTCCTTTCTCCCCTTACCTATCAGCTGGGGATATATATTATGGTGTATCTGTTTATTACTGTTGTGCATGTCTGGTTTTATCTGTTTATCCATTCACAAAATTTAGCCTTCCTTGGAGGGCACCTGGCATCTGGGGCAAGAAACACTGAAGAAGATGGCGTCGGCTGATGCCTTTATACTCCAGCCGCTCTGACATCGGGGAGGAGGCGACATCGGCCGACGCTGGACCCAGACTTTAGAATCTGGCCGACCGAAGGGCTGCCTGAGGCAGGACAACCCATATGTCAGGACTGCAGTTGCATATCTATCGGACATCTACATTTATGGTAGGTACAAAACTGTACTTTCCTGTCCACACCTCGAATGAAGACAGCGCAGTGTGCGGTATCTCTTATGCCAGTGCTCTCATCAAGGGCAGTTGAAAAAGCTTCAAACTGTTTTCCAGCTGCTGGTGTACATTGCTGGCTAATTCAGTAATTCTGCTGCCCACTGTATTTGTAAACAAACATATACCTTCAAACAATTTCTTCTTGTCTGGGCAAAGAATTTCACTTGCTTTTATGAAGCAGTTTTTAATGAACTGGCCTTCAGTGAATGGACGGGACGACTTCGCAATCATTTCACTGATAAAGCTTGTTCGTACTGAATCTTCGCTCATTTTGTTAAGGTTTTTGAAGATGTTTCGCTGCTTGGCAAAGGTTGATTTTAGTTGATGAAATGTCTCTTCTCTCATTTTGCCTGTAATCACATCATATTCGTTACCATGCATAGTTTCATAATGTCTCCGTACATTGCATTCCTTTGGAATGGAAACCCATTGATAGCAGATTAGGCATTTGATTTGACTATTCAACTCAGTGAGAAAATATAATTTTTCCCACTTCTCTTGGAAAACACGCTTTTCATCTACAGTCTTTCATTTCTTGGATGACGACATCACTAATACTCGCTTATAATATTAGTCTACAATAAACAAACATACAAAGAAAATTATAGTGGTTTCCAAATTTTCTTGTGCTGAAACAAACACTTCCTTAGTAACAGACGATGACCACAAATTATAAATAAGTATTCTCTCTCTCACTCTCAGTTCCATTCCTGCCACAAAATAACCTCCAAATGTTTTCCAGTTTTTAATTGGCATTACAAACTTTAGTTAGGCTCACATACATGCACACATACACACAATGATCTTTGCATAATTAACCCACACTATCTTGAGTTCCCCAAGACAGCAGCGTAAACCACCAAGAACAAAGATATCCAGCAGTTGGTGCAGACTGCAGAGATAACCGGCACCTACCAAGTCGGGCATTCCTGGTAATCAAATGTCAATAAACAAGTTCCATCAGTCACACATTTGTGAATCCTGGGTGGTACAAGGTGATATGAGTTATGTAGGGTTCTCTGTACCGGCAGTCTTCTAGGTTAGCAATAGTTTATGACTCAGCATGTCTAAGTATGCACAAGCACCAAAATGAAACATTTCCTCACTTATCCCTTCATCAGCATGTCTCAGTATGCACAAGCACCAAAATGAAACATTTCCCCACTGATCCCTTCATCAGCATGTCTGAGTATGCACAAGCACCGTAGTTACACATTTTATTTTGCCCAGCGATCACATCAGTAGTTTGCCAAGTATGCACAAGCACCAAAATGAAACATTTCCCCACTGATCCCTTCATCAGCATGTCTCAGTATGCACAAGCAACAAAATGACGCATTTTATTTTGCCCAGCGATCACATCAGCAGTTTGCAAGTATGCACAAGCATCAAAATGAAACATTTCCCCACTGATCCCTTCATCAGCATGTTTCAGTATGCACAAGCACCAAAATGAAAATTTCCCCACTGCTCCCTTTTCATTAGTACTGAGTACAACAAAGTCAATAAATATATGGTATTCTCCAAGGGCAGCATATAAAAATTTACACAGCAACCATAGCTTTCAACCTTCCATCTCCAAAGTGAGGAAGACTACCTTTTTTAATGTGTGGCAAATGTGCAAAATGATTAATCCCTGAATGCCAGAAGTAATTGTAATGGTTACATTCCAGAGATTTTCTTAGCTGTATAAATGAAACCAAGATTTAAGCTGTTGTACATCACCACTTCTGTGGCTTTTTACCCTCTGAGAATTAAAATGTGTTTGGACACTGAAGCAGTTTTTAATAACTTACAATCAAGAAAAGAGGAAACAGACTCAGGGAAAGAGTGGACTCTGGCTCTCTCAGTATGAATGCTAACACTCTACCATGGATATCCACTAAAAATGAATGTGCGACAGATATAGATTTTTGAGGAACATGAATATTTCAGGACCTTAAATGAGGAACCCCCCGAAAATCACACTATCTTTGTTAAAATGCAGAGAATCTGCTTGCAGCACAGTGCACCAAACCAGACGACTTAACTGTTCAGAGAGATCTGTGTTTGGTACCCTGTACTGCAAGCAGGTTCTCTGTATTTTAAAAAAGATACGAAGAAAACTACAATCGTTACAGCACCTTACCTCAGGAACACTCTGCTCTCAATTTCTGGGTCAGTCTGCTGGAAGGAGGTGATCCTATGCAAAAACACCCAAAAGCCAGTTCCACTCCTTGGAAATACACGGAAAATAATTGAACAAATGCACTAATTTGAGAAGGAGATGCCATTGGAGGAGGAAACAACACCTGACTGCAACCCTCCAATCGCATGTCCACTCTATTAGGCACGTATGGTGATGGAATCTATGCAGGACGTATGGAGAAGACACAGGACGTATGGAACAGATGTACGGAAAAAAAAAAAACCTACCACACAACCGGAGCCCTACTAAGTGATCGTGGGCAAGGGAAAACTACTTTGCGGGCCGCATGTTTGAGACCCCTAGTTTCGAATATCGATTTTCACCTTGTAAGAATTTTATGTTCACAGATGACTTTGTGTCTGTTTTTACATCTGTTCCAGAAGAAGGTGTAGAATATGTGAGATTATTTTTAACGAAATACACCAAGATCAAAAATAGTTTAGTCAATCTCTACTGTTCCTTACTAGAACTTCTTTTAAACAATATTTTTTCCTTTTTAACAACAAATATCAAGAAAAGAAGGGTGTAGCGATGGGAGTAACTGTAGCTCCCACTTACACCATTCTTGTCCTTGGCTGGTAGGAAAATGAGATATTGCCCATGATAATCGAACACTAAAAAGTAATCTTTTACTGAAGATTTTGGCCGGCTTATGTTTTATTTTTGAGTGAGAAAGTGACAATGTTGATTTTTGTGCATAAATAAATGAGAGTTCTACATTTCTTCAGTTTACAGGTGGAAAGAAATGTCACAGCATTTCTTTTTTAGACGTGCAGTTAAAATGGAATTTGGAAGTGGAGAAGTTTAATGGTAAAATCTGTAGGAAAAATACTTTTTCCAATGGATACCTTCATCTGGCTAAATAAAAACATAACTAACTCAGAAGTTCTCCATACTGGCTACAATATTATTAGACAAGACAGACCACTTCATAAAGGGGGTGGAACTGTCTTAGTGTATAAGTCTAACTTAACTTTACGTCAAATACCAAACTCCTACACCTCCTCCAATAATTGGGATATACTTATCTCACAACTTTAACTTCACCTTGAAAAGATCATCACCATGACTGTGATCTATATTCCACCTGGTAATACACCTGCTAGCCTTGAAGACTTCTTATCCTGGTGTTCTTCCTCATACTCACAAGAAACCCTTATTCTGGGGGATTTCAACCTAGGTTTGTTCACCTGTATATCAGAACCACCAAGTAATCTAATAAATCTCCATGGCTACCAGCAGCTAGTCCAAATTCCAACTAGATGTGAAAAAAATCTGAAAGGGAATCCATCCTTGAATGGGTCCTAACTAACAACCCCACATTGTACCCCACACAGGCAGTCTCCCAGGCACCTTAAGTGACCACAACATATACCTTATACGTAGTAGAACAAGCCTATGCAAAACCACTAACTATAAGTCCACTAGAAACACAAAAAATTTCTCTCCTGAGGTCCTCAATACTCTACTCTACTCTATAACTGTGAATGGACTCCCCTAAAAACCCTCCCACTTGACCAGGCTATAGCATATTTCAGCAAAACATTTCTACAACACCGAGACACTGTCGCTCCATTGCGCAAAATCAAGGTTAGAATCTCTACAAACCTCTAGCTTAGTAAAGAAACCAAACAAATCCTCAAGTCCAGAGACACTGCCTGGCTTTACTATAAAAAAACAGAGAAACACAAAGCCTAACTAGGTACCAAGAACTGTGCAACCGTGCAAAAAAATGCATTAGGCTAGACAAAAAATCCTACTACATGTCATTACAAACTAAATACTAACACAGCCTTCACAAATTTTGGAAAAATGTAAGCCAGCTACGAAAATCCACCCAATAGGCTACCCCTAAACCAACCACCCCTGACATGAAAGTTCCCATCGAAACACAATTCAACTCCCACTTTGGGAACTCAGTGCTTTCCGTAGTATCACAGGACACTTCCAACCTCACTATCCCCCCAACACAGATAATACTAATACTAGCTTTACCCTCAAAACAGTTTCCACAACTCAATCAAAAGCATTCTCTCCAAACTAAAAACCTCGTCAACAGCAGCCAACCTACTCCCCAGCTATTTCTTGAAACTCACAGTAGATGCTATTGCTATCCCAATCTCCACTCTCATAAACAGATTAATTGTTGAAAACTATGTGCCCAAACTCTGGAAAATATCCTATGTTACACCCATACATAAAGGTGGGACCTCCAGTGAACTTAATAACTATAGACCCATTGCTGTACTCTCCCCCTGACCAGAATCCTAGAAAAACGCACCCATACAACATCCTGTCGCCTACTCAGCATGGTTTCAGTCCTTCCCATAGTACCACTACAGCCCTCCTCTGCTTCACAGACACAATAAACCGTCTCATAAACAAAGGCCTGCAGGTGTCAACTCCTTTTTTGGATATGTCCAAAACATTTGACACAGTCTCACACCAAATCCTGCTAAACAAACTAAACCAATATCACCTATCAAATTCCACTCTTACCTGGTTCCAAAGCTACTTAACTGACAGGTACCAGGCTGTGAAATGGGAAAATTCTCTCTCTCCTCAGCTGCCCATAACTATAGGAGTCCCACAGGGTTCTATCTTAGGACCACTACTGTTCACAATTTTCACAAATGACCTCCATACCTCCACACAGCAAGCATCTTTCATTCAGTATGCAGATGATACTACTTTAATCTGTGTTGCACAACATATTCCCACCTCTCTGCAAACAACTCAATTAGCATTCTCTGACATTACAAACTACCTTCCAAAGCCCAACTTATCCATAATCCAAAGAAAACTCAGCTTATGATCATAACCAGTTCTAACAAAAACATTGATAACAGTCAATTTAGTATCTACTCCGCAAATGCTACTCCAATTGCTCCAGTGGCACAGGCTAAGCTTTTGGGAATAACCATAGACTCCCACCTAAAATTTGATAGTCATCTCAACTTAACTATTAAAAAAGTACATGCCAGACTAGGATCACTCTACCGTATCAAACCGTGTCTTAACAACACAGCTTCTATCCACCCTACTCTATGCATCTCCCATTCTGACTAATCTCAACAAAACTGAAGTAAGCAAAATGGAAGCCTGCTATAACAGAATTGCCCGCTTTGCTGCAAATTGCTCATATAGAACTCATCAGTGTACTGTTTTGAGCCAGCTCCACTGGCTTAAACTGCCCAACGTCCTAACTTACAATCAGCTCTGCCTCTGTCACTCTATCTGTTACCTCCCCAATAACCTAGTACAACATTACTCAGCCAAAACTAGAAGTCACCAACAGCTTTAATAGCTTTGGAGACACACTATATAGTAGTTCAGTGGCTAAAAAATGGAACTCTCTCCCCACTAGCATACAAAACGCATCGTCCATAGCCTCCTTTAAAAACCTCATTAGGCAACATCTCAAGCAAAGTTGGCAATATAATGACTGCAACCCTTGCTAGTGAAAGCGGATAAGCCTAGAGTACTTGATAACAGTTCTCATGCTTACAAACTCTGGTTAATGTACAATGTATGTACTGTATCTATGTACTATGTATGTATTCTACTTATGTTCCAACTTTCAGCTGTACACCACAAATCTGTTAATTCTCTTTATTTTTAAATTAATGTTTTCTTGTTTCTTCTCTCCACTGTAACTGTTGATGTGCTGCATACCACTGTAAAAACATGTCTGTTGTAATTTGTGTGTACACTGATCATGTCTAAATATCTAAATGTATCTGTAATTATTTTTCTGTGTGGAGCTTTTCTCCCCGGGCCTCTGCTGAAAAAGGGCCTTTTCGGCTCAGTCAGACACCCCTGGTTATCAAATGTAAAATAAATAAATAAAATCTCCAGAGTAATCATCCTGGTTTTATCAAATTAAATATGCCAAGGGACCAATATATTAGAGCCTCCCATATGACCAGTGACAACCAACATTTTTTGGAATAAATTAATTTTATCACTTCTCTCTTTAATGATAGCAGTTATAAGAGGAACCTTTTAGAGAAAATAGCTTTAGAAGTTTGTCTAAAAAGGCACGACAATTTGGACCAATCCTTATCTATGGTTTTAAGGGAAACAAAAAAATCACAAAAGACATCAAAAGATGCAGCTGTAGGTAGTAGACAGACCCCACATTTTAGTCTTGATATGTCAGCAGATGCATATACCATTAAGCAGGCCATCAAAAATAATTGGAAAATTATTACAGGTGACAACAAACTTTACAGAATTTTTGGTGAAAATCCATTTTTTGTATGTAAGAAAAACACTTGTATTAAACAAATGTTAGAGGATGAAAATACCAAGATTCATCCACCCATTACAAGTACAACTTGGGGCACCTATAGGTGTAACAGTTGCAGCATGTAGGTTCATTTACGAAGGGCTTTTTTTTTACTTAAACCATATTACTTACACAATTAAGGTCACAGGGATGTATCATTGTTGCACTGTAGGGGTAGTGTACATTGGGGTATGTTCAGGTTGTTTTAGCCTCTGTGTGGGAATGACCACTAGAAGCTTAAGAGAAAGAATATAAGAACATATTTACGGAATAAAAACAAATAATCCTAACAATGCCTTATTTAGGCATTCTGTTGTATTTCTTTTGCAGTTCTACAAGGTCTTGCAGATAAAAGGGGGAAAGTTTTAAAAATCAACTAGGATTCTCTCTGGGCAAGACTAAGTCTATTTGTAAATCAGACCAATTGTTTATCTCTTTCATTGACTCCGAGCTGGGTCAGCTAGTATTCAAACTATTGCAAGCTGGATTTCTAAGTCCATTTCCTTTTGTTACTCACAATGTCGCAAATTCTTACTGTCTTTCTCAAGAGCTCATTATACTAGATCATTAGCCTGTTCTGGGGCTTTCTACAAAAGGATAGATTCAGAACTATCCTCAAACCTTCTTCATGGTCTTCAGTGCACACTTTCAGTACCCTTTATAGAAGTGATGCCTTTTACAGGTTGAGGGCAGCCTTCTCCAGGTCAGTCTTTTATGGCCTTTTGGACATTTCTCACCATTCTCAGCCATCCTCCCTTCTGTTCCCTTAAGCTTTGTGACCAACTCCACAGTTTGGAATACTGCAACAGTGATTTCAGTCAGGACACAGTACAGTTGTGTATAAACTTACCATAACAGTAAATGTCCAGCTGATCACTGTTGCAGTATTCCTTACCACCCTCCCCCTCTTAATGCCATTTTCCCTTCTGCATTTTCTCTGCTGTCCTGTCTGTAAGACCCTAGGACCAAGAAGGGCTCTCTCTTCTCTTGCTATGCCCTTTCTAGCTGACTACTTTTTCTTCATATGTTTTACGGCTGCAGGATTGTATATAATGTGAGAATTTATGCACCTATGTCTACGTATGTACCCCTACGTTTGCAAGCTGAAGTCAATCTTCAGCCGTGTGCTACAGGAAAGGTTTAGGCTTTGTGCACTGGCTGGACATCAGCAGTGAAAACCCATCTGTTAAAATACTGTGACAGTAATCAGTAAGACATGTACTGTTATTCTAAGTTCTTACAGAACTGTACAGAGAAATGTTTCTGATCTTTTTCAACCAGTCCCTGACAATAGCCAGAGATTCTGGGTTTCATAGCCTCTGTGATTATCATGATTCTCTTGGTTAGACTTCACATGAAGAAAAATTAATGGTACCTCAGTCAGTATGGTCCCATCATCAATATCCTATGTCTTTTCAGATTCTGTTGCTGAGATTTGTAAGAATGGAGTTACTTTGGTGGATGGACCAGTTATCTCTCCATCCAGGTCTTCCCTGTTCCCTAACAAAAGGAATATAATCCTGGCCAAAAAAATGGAAGTGCAGTGTCCATTAAGGAAAGAACTCCATCATCAAACTAAACAACTTAAGGGACTAATTAATTCAATCAAAGCCAAATCTGAGGTAAATGTAACCTTCCGGGTAAAGACAACCACAATGTATTCCTCAATTATGTCTGAAACGTGAAGGGCTATGCACAACAATGTGCTGAACTAACAGTAAATGGAGCCATCTGTACTGAGCCTGAGGAGATGGTAAACCTACTGGCTGATAAATTCATCTCCAGTTTTACCCAGCTTTCTCCCACAGACACTTCTCTAGAAATATCCCCAAACATAGCCCCCCAGCTATCACTAGGTGCAGGGCCTCATTGCACTCTTTGAGGTGAAAAACACTGTATTGATGGAACCTGATAATATCTCAAGATGTTTCCTTAATAGCATGAAACTTGTCCTTCTGGGGCCTCTAGAAACACTATTCTATTGTAGCCCCAAACAAGTTTTGAGGATTGCAACTGTTACAGGAGAATGCAGAGACAATCCTGAAGAATAGTGGTGAGATGGAAAAGAAAACATTTGCAGAAAAAGTAAAAGATGGCAAAAGGGGAGTAGCAGAAAAGAAACCAGAAGGAAATGAAACATGGAAGTACATAGTAAGGATTCAAAGTAAAGAAGACAAAGAAATGGACAGGTATGAAGAGTGAGACAATTCAATAGCTCTTTTGGGTGTAAAAGCACTTGAGGTAAAAGCATTTATTTTTATTAACAAAGAGACATTTTGTGATATTATATTTGAGACTGTTTCTTTGGCGGAAATAGTCTTGGAAAATATAAAAATGAAAGACTGTAATCCAAGGAATCTTTGTGAATAAAGCATTTAACAGGGAAACAGTAAAGAACATCAATGTATAATTCTAACCAGAGGAGGAAAAATAGACTTTGAAAGGACATTTGAAAACTCTATGTAAAGAAGTATTGGAATTTGCAAATATTTGACAAAAGGTGTGTATAGAGTGGTGGATGGGATTGTAATCTTGTGTTAAAATATAAACAGAACATAATTATACATACACCAAGCATGATAAATGTGGAGGGGGAATATGAGTGTTATTAAATACTGGGGACAACTCAAAATGTGTTTTTTTTTGTGAAAAGGAAGGACATTTGATTAGTAACTGTGATAAAAGAAAATGTTATATTTGTAGGAAAATGGGACATGATGCAAAATAGTGAATTTAAATGTTATAACTGTAACAAAATTGGACATGTATGGGTGGAGTGCAAAAATGAAAAGAGTAAGGAAAAAGAAAAAAAAATGAACAGGGAAAATAAATTTTAGTAGTAGTAGAAATATAAAAATTAGATGAGAAAAAATAAGAGGACATAGAAGAAGATTCTGAAATAATTGTAAATTGGGAGGTAGTAAAAGAATAAAAAGTCCATTGGTAAAAGGGTAAAAAGACAGGAAAAGAAAATTTAAAGGGATAAGTACAAAGGAAAAAAGAAATGAAATGCATGCAAAAGAATATATACAACTATTGATTGGGATTTGATGTAATGGTTGAGGTGTTTTACTCACAGACGCAAAGTATAGTGTTGGATTCTCACCTTTGAGAGGGAAATTGACTAGGCTTAGAATGGCCTATTCAGAATGCTGGCCCAGTAGTTAGTTATGAACTTATGAAATCAAGAATTTAAGGAAAAAGAAAATGAGAATTTTAGAATATTTTCTGTAAATGTGAATAGTATTAAAAATATAGCAAAAAGAATAGGGATTTTGGAGTGGTGTAATACATGTGATGTAGATATAATTTTATTAGAAGACACGTGACTTTTTTTGCAAATGAAAGATTACAAACAGAGAAACTTTAGGAAGTAAAGATGATCTGGAATTTGGGGAATGGGAGATGTTCTGCAATAGCTGGATTCTATAGAAATATAGTAAGGATATTAGATGCAACTTTAGCAAAATGGGAAGATTAACCATTTTAGATTTAAACTGGAAAGAGCAAATACATAGAATCATAACATTGTATCCTTATACTAATTGTAAAGAAAAGGAAAGCTTATTTCAACAGATTTTAGACTATGTAGTAATAAATATGAGTATTATTACAACAGGAAACTTTAATTGTGAAATGGTATAAGAAAATGTTAGAAGTTATAAGATGTGGTAAGTTAAAACTTTGGGACAAAAATGTATGGACTTAGAAAAGAGATATGAATAGAACTAAACTAGATTATTTTAGAGTATTAAAAAGTTTAGCTATAAGAGAAGGGGAGGCAGCTGAAACAGGATTTTCTGATCATCATTCAGTATACCTAGAGATAAAAGAAAACAAGGAATATACAAAAATAGGCAAAGGAATAAAAAGAATAAATGAGAAAGTATGGATTGAAGAAGAAAAAAGATTAGTAGAGTTGTGGAAACATATTACTATGAAAACATTTCATAAAAATTTTAATGGTGGCTATTTATGGAAGAATATAAAAATGTTTTTTACAGTGGCAATATGATGTGAGAAAAGAAGAGAAAGAAAAATATAAAAACATAATGTATTAATAAGATTCAGAACATAATGACAGAAAGTACTTTGACAAGAAAAAGAATTATGCAAAAGAGATAAAGAAAAATACAATAATTGTTATATAAGCAAAGATATTTTTTACAAGGAAAAAGAGTAGTAGTATCGAGTTACTTAAACAGATTAGTAAAGGAGGATGGTAGTGTAATGAGAGTAATAAAAATGTAAAAGGAGAAATAGAAATAACTTAGAAAGATGTTATGAAAAGTGTAGTGCAATATATACAAGAAATGTTTAAATTAAAAAAGAAGGTAATGAAAAAACATGGAAAGTAAAAAAAAAAAAAAAAAAAAAAAGTGAACAGATAAAGAGAATAAAGGGAGATTTTTTTTAATGAGCTAGATAAGGTTTTAGGACAAGTAAATGTAAATTTGGCTGCTGGACCAGATGGAATAGGGTATGAAATGTATAAAAATTTAAGGGACTGAAAAAAAATTTTTTTAATTTTGAATGAATAGTTAAGTGAAGGTTTTATGTATCAAGAATTTTGTAATAGAATACTTAATTTCATATGGAAGAAGGAAGATAGGAGACAGTTAAAAAAACTGTAGACCAGTAGCATTAAATACTAATGATTATAAGATCTTTATGAAAATAATACAAAAGAGATTTGAAACTAAAATCGAAAATGTAGAAAATATTAATATATAATAAATGCCAAAGGTTGTCAAGAATTATTAATGATAGAGAAATTGTGGATGATGATATGAATAGAAAAGTAAAAGCAAAAGTTGTGCTGGGAGACCTAAGTAAGGCATTTGATACAAATGGACATGAAATCTTATGGGTAATAATGAAAGAATATAAGTGAGAAAGTTAGGAAATTATGTATGTCAGCATATAGTAATAATAAAGTGAAAATACTTGTAAATTGTTGGTTAATCCAAGAGGTGCTTATCAAGAGTGGTGTAAGACAGGGTTGTCCAATGAGCTGTAGACATTTTTGTATTAGCTATGAATGTGATAATATGCAAAATAAATTGCAAATTGAAGGAGGCAGGGAGTATAATACCTGAAGGGATAAGAATTCCAGTTCTGTTAACAAATGCAGATGACATTCTGATAATTGCAGAAAACAAAATTGGGATAAAAGTAATAATTTGCATAAAATGAGTGTCTAGAAGGGATAGTAATGGCTTTAAATAAAGAGAAAAGTAAAGGTTTAGGTGACATATTAAAGATAGAGAGTGTATATATATATATATATATATATATATATATATATATATATATATATATATATACATATACATATATATATTTATTTACTGTGAATGAAATTTCTATGTTAGGTATAAAATTTGAGAATAAAGATGTAAGTAGAATTCAGTGGAGAAATTGTCATTCAGGAAAAGGCTTATTTGATAAATTCAGCAGTGATGGGAAAATAGCATACTTGGCAAGCTTATTTATGTTGCCAACAGTATTTGAAAAGTAAGATACATTTTTCATCTATATGGAGATCTAGATTAAACCCAGTAAATAAAGAGGAAGGAGGTTTAGAGTTAACCAAGTGGTATATGTTGCTTCATTATATTTGTACAAAGTGTTAAAGTGGATAAATAAAAAAGATGATAGATTAGTAGTAGTATTGTGTAAATATAAGTATGATACATTTTTGGGTGTGGTAAAAAAAGAGTAAAAGAGAAGAGTATATAAATGAAGAAATCGTGTTACCAAGAAAAAATATTTTTGTAGAAAATAAAAATTGATGATATAGAAAAAGAAAAATACACTATAAAAATGTAATGATAAAACATTACTGTGTAAAACCATGGGAAAATCTAACAGATGTAAAAATTTAAATCTATAAAAAATAAGAAGCAAATGGTGTAATCGGAAAATAGACTGAAAAGATTTTGTGTGGAGACTGTGTAAATTACTAGTAAAAGGAAGTATGCTATATAAAAAGAAAGGTGATATAATGTGTTTACATTGTCAAGAAGAAGAAACTACAGACCATGTGTTTTTGAAATGTAAAAAAGTTATGAGGAAAACTGTGAAAAGAAGTTTTTTTATCCGAAGGTATAAAAGAAGTTGATAAAATAAACATGGATATGATTAAATATGGATATTATAAGAATAGAAGTAAAGAATATTTTAAAGGAATAGATGCAAAGTTATTTTATGTCATATGGGTTAGATGGAATGAAAGAATAAATGAAATTATGTTTAATGGCAAATGGATTTTAGCAATAATAGTAAGTAAAATCAGATGGTGATTATGGAGAAAGGTGGTGTCTAATAAGATGAAAATTTATGATTGTAAAGGAAATTATGAATTTGAGTAAATATATTTGTCTATCTGTATATTTGTCTGTTTGTAAATAAGAATTATTTTTGTACTTAAGTAAACGACCCCTACTTTTTTCAGTAAGTGCAGTGGGATCTTTTGCATCCATCTGAGCTACCGCAAACTCAGGCAGGTGGAGCCTCAGTTTAACATCTCATCCAAAGAAGGGCACATTCAGGAATGCAGCACCCCCATATGTAGAGTCTTCATTCCAGATTCTAGCAATGCGGATGAATGTGCTTCTTCCTGTTGATCTTAAATTTGGGGAAATATCAGACTAATGCAAAATAAGTGAGATTGGCCATCTCATGCACTAGGCTTTCCTTAAGGATGGGGCCCTCAGAGGCTAAAATGACTGCTTTGACCATGAAAAAGTTTGGAAAGACCCAGATGTAGTGGCTCTGATCCTGAGATCAAACATTCTTCAATCACTGCCAGACTGGAGCAGTCTAATAAAGGCAGCTATTGTGGATTCCATCATTGATGCAGCAGCCCTTAAGCCCTTTCAGAATCTTGTGATGCCCCATCCCTCAAGCAAGTAATTTTGGGCCCTGGAATGTGTTGGTAAACAATTGCTTCCATTTTCCACATTTATTCTGTGGCATCTTCATTGTTTGCCACATAGGGTGAGATTCCAGTAGGATCTTGCAGGTGATCTCCACAAGTTGCTCTAATGCTAACCCAAGAGTCAGGAGGTCTTCAAGACAGAGCTGATTTCCCAGGTGGTACCCATGGTTTCATTTTCCAACATGTCCATGCATCTTGTAAAAAATGTTGTGGATGGATCTAGTAAGGCAGCAGACACAGATGTTTATCGTGTTACACTGCTGCAGTCATTACACTTGGGTTATCCTGCCGTCAGGCGGTCCCACAGTCGGCCAGAGTTCCAAAGTCTTGGTCCAGCGTCGGTTGCTGTCGCTTCTTCCCTGACGTCAGTGCGCCAGGGGTATATAAGATGTATCTGACACCATTTTCTTCAGTCTTTCTTGCCGCGCAGTGCCCGAAGCAAAAGCAGTTCGCAAGTGCTGGTCGGCCGACTCCTGAGATTTTCGAAGTCGAATTTCAGATCCGAAGTCTTCAATAAAGCTAAGTACCCCATTGGGGAAACTTTTTTCTTGCCTCAGACCGATGTCAGAAAAAGTTAATAATTGTATTTCTTGTGGGAAGCAAATACCTCATAAGGACTTCCACTCTTACTGTATTCCATGCATAGGCCCTGATCACGACGTCACTAGTTGTCGGTTTTGTGCCAGATTTAACAAACGCACTATAAAACGACGTTTTGATTTTGCTTTTCACTACTTTGGCCGAAGGTTCAATTATACAATGGTGTCGGAACAACCGACGACCGCAATTCATAAAAAACGCAAGGACAAGGATAAAGACAGCCATCTGAGGTCCAAAACCGATGACGAAGCCTCCTCTAGGCCAGTAGCCGGTTCTCAGTGAGGCGCTTTCGCAGCCCCTGACACCCGCTACCTCAGAGCCACAGGCCACCTCCGACTCCCACATGGAGACAACTAGGCCTCTGGAAACTCAAGGTATTGTATTGGGCCTACGGAAACTAATCCCTCAGATGGGCCCAGAGCCGCTGAGCAGGCATCAGCTTCTGAGGGTGTTTTCAGACCTTCACAACTTACCATTAAAGCAACAGCCAAGACAAAAACACCATTAAAGACAAAGAAGCAAGTACAGCATTCTCCTGGACAGTCCTCCATGCCTATGAAACAGATGCTCAAAATGGCCGAAGACCTCATTACTCTAATCAGGGGTTCCCATCCCCCTCCTGAGAAAAAACCTAGGCAGGATACAGACTATGATTCCTCTGATCAGGTTTCCATTTCCTCTGATTCCTCTTCAGACCAGGGATACTCTCTACCCCCCTATGAGGACTCTGATGCTGAAGAATCTATCCCTTCAGCCTCTCCTCCTGAGGATTACTCTTTTGGGGAAACTTTACATACCATGAGGGAGCATTTCCATTGGGAAAGTCAGGATTATTCAGAATCCAAAAAAAGGCTCAGGGACTTCCTTTTATTGCCTCAGCACAGGCCCCTTGCTATTCCGCCTGTGTTAGATATTGTGGATTATGTGTTCTCTGAATCCAGCTTATCTCCTGATTCTTTGCCCCCTGTACCAGCCAAACCAGATAGGTACTATAGAGTCCCTGACTCTCACAAGTTTCTTTATAAAAACCCTTCTGCTGACCCAGAAACCATTTCCCAGGGTCCCAAAGGGGTTAAGGCTTCCATTGCAAAAAATCCAGTCCCCTCTGACAGAGATTCTAGAGCATTGGATAGATGGGGAAGAAAGTTTACACTTCTGCAACTTTAGCAGTAAGGGCTTTAAATTGCCAGTTTCACATGCTTAAGTACCAACAATATTTAATGGCTCAGTTAAAACAGAAAATGCTTACAAGCTCAGAAGCTCCTGACTATAAAGAAATGCAGGATTTATTGCATGCAGTTGAACAGGTGGAAAAACATACTCTGCAATGTGGTTTTGATTCTTTAGAGGCCTCTTGTAGAGGCCGCAGTTACAGGTTCTGTGATTCAAAGACATGCTTGGTTAAAAGAACAGAGTTTACTTGATCATGTTAAGGCAAAATTATTGGATGCTCCTCTACAGCATGATACATTGTTTGGTGTTAAGGCAGAAGAGGTGTTAAAGAAAATGGAGGATAAAGCTAAATCTATGCAAACAGTCAAGGATTTCTTACAGGTACAGCCACCTCGGTTTAGCAGAAATTGGCCTACAAAGAATTGGTCCTTTCCAGTGTCAGACAGGCCACAGAGAGGCAGATACAGACACCCAAGAGGCAGATCTCAACCCCAAGGCTCTAACAGACAACGACAGTGGGGTACCTCAACTCCAAAAGGAGGTGAGGACAAATCTCAACCATACAGGAAACAGTCCCAATGACTCCCCCCTTCGTACGCCAAGCACTTCCCGTTTGGCAGCACCCTTAGGGGGAAAACTAGCACTTTTTTATCAAAGTTGGCAAAAAATCACCCAAGACAAATGGGTTCTGAATATTGTGTCTCAAGGTTACAGGTTCCACTTTCACACTTTACCAAGGCTAAAAGGAATGCCAAACCTGCCACAAAATCAATGGGCAGAGGCTCAAAAACAAATATCAGCCCTCATGGACATGAGAGCTATTCAAAAAGTACCACAGCAGGAACAAGGACAAGGATTTTACTCAAGACTCTTCCTGGTCCCCAGAAAGGACAAAGCCTGGAGACCCATACTAGACCTTTCAACTCTAAATACTTACCTGGATGTTCCGAAATTCAAAATGTTGACACTACAGCAGCTTCTTCCCATGCTGGGCAAGAAGGCTTGGCTTGTTACTCTGGACCTCAAAGAGGCATACCTGCATGTCCCTATCAGACAAAATTGCAGAAGATACCTCAGATTCAAAGCTGGTACAATGCACTACCAATTCTCTGCACTGCCATTTGGCTTATCTACTGCACCCAGGGTCTTTACAAAGTGCCTGGCACCAGTAATTGCATTTTGCAGACAAAAGGGAATTCAAATATATCCATACCTGGATGACTGCCTCATTCAAGCAGAGACAAAGGACATTCTTCTAAAGCATCTGGCATTTGTAAAAAGGTTGCTAATTTCTCTAGGGTACACAGTAAACGAAAAGAAGTCAAAACTAGTGCCCTCACAACAGATAATATTCCCAGGTGCCAGCTTAAATACAACGGCCCAGATGGCTTATCTCATGCCAGACAAACAAGGACAACTGACTCAATATTTTCAACTACTGGCAAAAAAGTCCCATCTCCCTGCAAGAAAAATTCTGCAGGCCCTGGGATTCATGGCATCCTGCATACTATTAATTCCATATGCCAGACTGCATATGAGGAAATTACAATGGTACCTAAAAAGTGTTTGGACTCAGCACACTCACAGTTTAGAAGCAGTAATACCAATAATTCCCTGCCTACAACAGGAGTTTCGATGGTGGGCACAGGCATGTCACCTCAACAAGGGTCAGCCTTTCACTCTACCCACAGCCAGGCAGACACTAACAACAGATGCTTCGGACTATGCCTGGGGAGCACACATGGCAGGAAAATGTATTCAAGGCAAGTGGACCACAGACCAAATGCATCTTCACATCAATCAAAAAGAGATGTTGGCTGTTCAAAATACCCTAACAGCTTTCAAGGACCTTCTGCATCCAGGACATTTATTATTAAAGACAGACAACACCACAATAATGTGGTACATAAATAAGCAAGGGGGCAGTCATTCTTACCCCCATGCAGGCAAGCCATGACCTTGTGGAACACAGCTCCAACTTATCAAGTTAATCTGCAAGCACAATTCCTGCCAACAAAGAAAAATACTCTGGCAGACGATCTAAGCAGAAATATCATAGACCCTCACGAATGGAAACTGAATCCACAAATCGTCAACATGGTAACGCAAAAATGGGGATGCCCAGACATAAATCTTTTTGCCTCCCCACTGAATTGCCAACTACAAAAATTATGCACAAGGACTTATCACACACAAGCATGGAAAGTGGATGCTCTCTCGTTCAGCTGGAAAAGCCTAAAAGTTTATGCCTTCCCACCACTGCCTCTCCTTTCAAAGGTACTCCTAAAAGCCAGACAAGAAAAACCATAGATGATCCTGATTGCTCCATACTGGCCACGCCAGCACTTGTACCCAGTCTTAAAGAACTTAGCTCAAGGCCCACCATGGATTTTGCCTCAGTGTTCACACCTTCTGACTCAACAAAACAATCAAACAATCAAATCCTGCACGGTCAGCTCAAAACCCTAAACCTGGCTGCATGGCAGATTCATTAGTCAAACAGGCAACACCTCTCTCTAAAGCTGTTATGGATGTCATTTTGAAGGCCAGGAGGCCTAGCACCAGGAAATCTTACTCAGAAAAATGGAAGAGATTCTGCACCTGGAACCAGGCTCAAAACCTTGACCCTCTTGTCCCAAACATTCCTCAGATTTTACAATACTTAACTGAGATGCTGGACAAAGGCCTATCCTTCTCATCAATTAGGATCCATGCCTCTGCCATTTCAGCACATTACAACACGGATCCTCCTTTATTCTCTCATCCCCTTGCTAAAGCAGTACCTCAGAGGGGCTAAAAACATAAGACCGCCCCAGAGAGCACCAACACCAACTTGGGACCTCAATTTTGTTTTGGAAAAACTGACCCTGCCACCTTTTGAGCCAGCCAATACAGCCAATCTAAAATTTTTATCATGGAAAACAGCTCTGCTCCTGGCAGTAACTTCAGAATGAAGAGTCTCTGAGCTACAGGAATTAATGGCAGTGGAACCTTTTTATAATTTTTCATCAGGACAGGGTTTCTTTAAGGACAAACCCTACCTTTATGCCAAAGGTGGTATCTAATGTGGCTCTTAACCAAACCATCCATTTGCCAACTTTTTATCCAAACCCCCAGAATAAAGGGGAGAAACTTCTGCACTCTTTGGACATACACAGGCAGCTATGCTTCTACTTGGACAAAACAAAAGCTTTCAGGAAAACTGAGCAACTGTTTGTAGCATATGCTGCAGGATCACAGGGCAAGGCTATTTCAAAGCAGACTATCTCCAAATGGATAGGGCACTGTATTCATTACTGCTACACACAGCATGGGAAACCTGTCCCTAATAACATATAGGCCACATTCTACCAGAGCAACAGCCACTTCAACAGCCTTTCTCAGAGGAGTACCAACCAAGGAAATTTTGGAGGCTGCAACTTGGAGTTCAGTGCACACCTTTACCAAGCATTACCACTTGCCTCTTTACTCTAAATCCAGAGCAGGGCCTCATAGCCAATCCTAACTCTTTATAGACCAGCCACCCAACCTCAACTTTGGGATTCTACCCAAGTGTAATGACTGCAGCAGTGTAACATGACGTACATAGTACAGTTTTGTACCTACCATAAATGTAGATGTTCGAGTGTTCACACTGCTGCAGTCCAGGTAACCCTCCCTCCATCCCCTCTGTCCTAGCTGGACTTATCTATACCTTTCTATCCTATACAACCTTTGTGGTGTAATTACCTGTAACTGAAGGTATTGTTTTTATTTTATATATATGTTTTATTAGCAATATGTATTGCCTACCTACTTGGGGGCACCTGACATCTGGGGCAAGAAAAATTGAAGAAAATGGCGTCAGATGCATCTTATATACCGCTGGCGCACTGACGTCAGGGAAGAAGCGACAGCAACCGATGCCGGACTAAGACTTTGGAACTCTGGCCAACTGCGGGACCGCCTGATGGCAGGATAACCCAAGTGTAATGACTGCAGCAGTGTGAACACTCGAACATCTACATTTATGGTAGGTACAAAACTGTACTTTGTTATGGTTCACTGAAATGCTTGGTTGTGTTTGAAGGACTATGTCAAGAATAAAAAGTTCACCTTTTTTATATGTCCATTCCAGTGGCTGTGACATTCTCAGGCTACAGATTGCACAGAAGGTGCAAGAGAGAGAGAGAGAAAAGGATAGCAAGACCCTCACTGTTTTGGGTTACTGTTTTAGACACCATAAAGAACCTTTGCTAGAAATCAAGAGAATTCTAAGGAGATAATGAAACATGATCTCAGAAGTAGCAGAACCAGCAATCTGAAAGGGCCAGTGCAGCTATGGTTGCTTTGAAAATGGACATCTATTCAGAGGCAGAAACATTTGTTGGAGTAATGGGTTAAAGGACTTCACTTCTGTTTGGCAATCCCAGCAGAATGCCTAAACTGTTCCCTGACTCTCCACCTTTGAGGGCAGTTTGGGAGTTGCCTATCCCTCCGTTCCACCGTGTTGCTGGTCTTCACACAGGACAGATGGATCAGTGCTGAAATTCCCTTCCACACCCTGTCATGACCACTGTCTTTTCCACTGTCCAACATCTCTCTCCATCATAGAAAAGTGGCCAAAAAAAAGATCATCTGCCTTTTAAAAAGTGAACCATTCAGCAGGTTCCACTAGAGACTCTTCAGAATTTTTTTTCAGTGCTGGAAAAAAGAGGGCCTTGTACCAGTCTTAAAAAAAATTAAGCAGTCTTAATCAGTTCATCCCCAAGAACTCATACCATGTGGACTTAATGCAAACTATATTCCCTTGCATGGCCGGGGGGGGGGGGTTAGAGGTGCTCTCTAGATTTCCTAGGTCCTTGCTTGCATAGCAGAATAACTAAGAAGTCATAGAGATTTCTGTGATTCAGGGTAGGAGGAAGGCATTACCATTTCTGGTCTGCTGTTGTGGTCTCAGCACAGTATTCATGGTGACAGCATACCAACGGCTTCTGGGAACTAAGGTCTTTCCCTGTTTAGACAACCATTTTCTGCCTATACCAACAGTGAGGCATCTACTGGAAGCAAGGAGTTCTTTACTGATCATGTTCCAATCTCTTTGTAAGACAGCAAACACTGCAAAGTTCAAATGAAGCTCTCTCTCAATATGATGTTCGTAGGATGCAGCTAGGATACAGTCAACTGTAGAGTCAGCTTTCTTCAAGACAGAATTTAGTCTACCCAGAGAACAGTTGATACAGTTTCTGTATAAAACATAATATTGGCCTACTTATGTGTAAAACCAGTAGAGCAGTGACCATTCTTGTCTCCCCCACACACCAGAATTCCGGTTGATAGTCCTGCAGTGGTCCCTAAAAATGCAGTGATCCCTAATCGTGAAGTCTCATTTTCCAGGTAATGATTTCCCAGTCCTGTAAGTCTCATCTTAGCTGGGGGATGTATATACTACTCAGTCTGACTATTGGCAACCCTTTTTCTCCTTTTTTATCCCCATGATGACCATCATCATAGATGCCTCAGCCCTAGGTGGGGGTATTTTCAGGGTTGGAACAGTTCAAGGAGTATGGTCAAAACACAAGGAGAAACTGCACATAAATGTGATGAAGGTAACAGCTATAATTTTTATCTTGCTAGTTCTTCACA
The DNA here is from genome assembly GCF_019279795.1 of Protopterus annectens. Classification (NCBI taxonomy): domain Eukaryota; kingdom Metazoa; phylum Chordata; order Ceratodontiformes; family Protopteridae; genus Protopterus; species Protopterus annectens. Next base: position 472,272,039 of record NC_056737.1, on the reverse strand, counting down.
CCCCCCCCCCCCCAATGATGCTCCTGACATTCACAGTCGCAACATGGCCACAGTATGGTATATAAACAAGGAAGGAGGACCTGTATCCTACCCCTCTGCATGGAGGTCATGTGATTGTGAGAATGGACTATGGTGTTGAAATACTTTCTTGTAGTAAACCATATTCTAGTTCAGATCAGTTCTGTAGCAGACAGGCTAAGGCTTTGTCTTCTGATGATGCATGTGTTATCCCTAAGCATGTCAGTAACATGTAGACTTTTCTGATGCTGGGGGGAACCTTGCTGCAAATATTTTGTTATTCCCAACCAACACCAAGTGCAGCAGTTTATTTCCCTTATTCTCATTTCAGGACAGCAGCTCAGGGGTGCTGTAGTCCAGAATTAGCTTCTGACGCTAATGTATACTTTTTTTTTCCGCTTCCCATTAATCGCGGTGTTGACCCAGAAAGACAAAGCCAGCAAGTCCAAAGTCATTCTCATAGCTTCCTTTTGGCTCCAGCATGCTTCATTTTTCCTCTTGTGACCCCATTTTTTGGAGAAATTGTCTTTTTCTGTTTAACACCATTATTAAATTATCACTTAAGACGTGCACATACATCAGTGGAAAAAAAACTTTTTTTTGCAATTACATACATTATACATTGCACTTATGTTTTCTTTCCTTCTTTATAGCTGTCTTTCAGTCCAACATTAATAAATAGCACATTTTCTGCCCTTTCTTAAACCTCACTCTTCCTCCTCCTAAACTATATTCTGTATGTATTGTTCCCACAAATTCCATTTATTTCTGTGTAATTTCCTCCTTCCATTTTCTAAAGATCTCACTTCAGTTTTTTAATCTTTCTTGCAATATTCAGTACTTCCGATACAGTTGGTTTAGATTTTGATTTCCAATTTCTAGTAATTATTGTTTAGCAGCCAATAGAATTAAAATTAATGTCTTCTTATGTCTAGGGAATTCACATCCTGTGTCCCATCTGAAAAGAATCATTTCCTTAGTTGCAGCCATTTCCTCCCTCAATATTTCTAACAAAGTACTCTGTAGGGTATTTTTGAAAAGTTTGTCTTCTTGAGACCCTTTAGAGCCCTACCCAGTCCCCCATTCTGCCATGCCTCACCCAGTCCTTCACTCCCTCAAACTAACCACTTGGTTTCCTCGCTATCATTGATGGGCGGAAAAATGGCATATCCTCGTACGTTCAGACAGATCTTCACATTCACCTAGAGGCCTATCAAAAGGAAGATGTACAAAAGAGAAGTGGCAGAGGTATGCAGTACGGGCAACTGGCAGTGATTTAGACCCTTTTTTGGTTCCTCTTGCTGTGGTTCTGTATTACTTATCTCAAATATTTAACTCAAGGCTTACTTTTTTCAACAGTCACTTCCCAATTCAGTTTAGTTATATCCAGCTTTCATCAGAGCTTCCATAGTAGTTATTTCGCTTCTGATAAGGTGTGGAAGGCCTTTCTTTGATGTGCTTTCTTATTTCCTCCATGGAGCTTAGGTTTTTGTACAGTCTCTAATTTTGCCTCCATTTGAACCATCAGCATTTTCAAACCCAAAGTTCTTATCTTGGCAGAACCTATTTTTGGAGCAGTTGCACTGGCTAGATGATTATCTGAACTTGTAGACTCTATGCATTAACTCCCCTACCTGATTTTGAATAAGTCTAAGGTGACCCTTTGCACTAGCCCAACAGTTACTCCAAATGTGGTTACCAAGGCTAATTAAATCACTTCATTAATCTTCCATTCTTTTTTTTTCAGACTATTCCTATAAAATTGAATATCTCTTCACTGGACAGATGTCCACAAACAATCAAGATTTTACTTGCATAGAACTAAAGAATTCAAAAAAAAAGCCTGTGAACTCTTTGTTTAGTACAAATTGTGGCAGAAAAAGTTACTAAACTGGCTTTGGCAAGACTGCTTACTGATTTCATCACAATTTGCTATGAAATACATGAAAGTTTTCTCTTCCATCAGAATCTCATTCTGCCAGAGCATTAGATACTTCCAAGGTGCTTATCACAACAACAAATCTAGATGATTCGAGGCCATCCTTTTTTTAACAAACCCACCCACTTTTCCCATTAACTAATTCCCTCCAATGGAGCTCTGAAAGTTTGCCCTGTAACTTCCAGTGAACAGAACTTAAGCTTTTTGATAGAATCACATTATGTCATAGCATTTCAAACAAATGTTCATATTTCTGGAACCATCCCATTTACTAAGTGTAAATGGCAAACTCTTCCACACAAACTCTTTTTATAGTAGTAATATTCTTTAGATTCTACATCTTAAACTGGATTTTATGAGTTGCAGTAGACACAATAACTATTAAGTTTGTAATATTTTATAAACAACTTATATCTCAGCAACCATTCAAGTTATACAAGCACTGTCAGCAACATTGTAATCATCTAGCCGAGATCTTTTATAGGAGATTAAGCAATTCTGTCTGTGCTTCTTGGGTTACAGTATATGTAGAAAAATGAAGTGTATGAGAATATCAATAAATAAATTATTGTATTAACAGCAATTAATATTTCTTTACCCACAGTAGACAGAGGTCAAATATCAGTGTAGTTGTGTTTGCCATTGTGTAAGCTTTAAGATGAAATATTTTACTGGTTTGTATGTAGCATGGTTTTGGAATTATTAATCCAAATATGAACAAACAATATATGATACTTAGAGGCGTCAGTAGGATTTAACTGCAGATCACTCGGCTGTATTGAGTTTGTATGATGCCTGATGGAAGGTTTTCTTCAACAATTGGGGCTGTTTATTAGGCTAATGCTATGGAGTGTAACAGGAAATCTGTAGAGACTGATTAATACAGAGCATTGCAGGAGAATGGGAAAAGTTAAAGTAACACAACTACAAAACACCATTTTTAGATCCTTTTTTATTTGTGATGGATGTAAGAGAGCAAATAATGGCACAAAGTTGCAGAGTTTATTCCCATGTGTGAATATATATGCTTCAGAACGCACCACACTTTTGTTAAATGTAAGCAAACTGATCTCTGGTTTCACAAATGAAAGCCTGCCATTTATCCCATCACAATCTTTGAGTTGTTAAAGGACATGAAAACAACTTTTTCATGCTATATGTATTGTATAACGAAGATGGTGGGATGTTTAACTGCTAATAAATCCTGCATTATCACTTTATTTTCTTATGTGAGCCCAGTGTGCCTTCTTGTCAACAAACTAAAGTGAATTGTGTTAAAAATAATTCAGATAGCTAGTTTAAATATACTTGCTAATTTGATAATTTTTTTCTTGTTTGCAGGCAACAAAGAAAATAGCAGTTTCTCTTTTCTCCGTTTCATTGACCTTTGTCCTGCTGAAATGACAAATCTCATGTTTCAGGGAATGATAGCAAGGTAGGATGCTAAAGTATCACAGTATCAAACTTGGCTAATCATTTCTGTCTACGAACAGTATACGGGTGCACAGATAGTGTGTAATATGTTTTATCGATATATTAACAGTGAAAACGTGTTGTGGCAGTTTTTTACATTAAAACTTGGTTTTAACTGGAAGCTTTGTTCCCAGTTTATTATTCACAGGAAACATGTCGTGGCAGTTTCTTGGTTTGTGTTTGGAATTCAGCTGTGGTTTGCTGCACTTGGTGACTGGTTTGTGATGTTTTATTGAAGTTACTGGATATTTTTGAACATTTTCTGTTTACTCAAACTGCCAAATGACAACAGCCATTAACTTGATTTATTACAGATTATTTGTCCCATACATCTACTGCAATAAATTGCACAATTAGCTATAGTTTAGAGTATGCAGAACCACAAATCTTTCATCCAAAACTTTACTTGATAGGTCCTACAGCTGGGTTAATGCTTTCCACCTGGATAATGTCGTTTTTCATGGAAACTGCCAAGGATGGTGCTGGTGCATAAGATAATCTTACTAAATAAATGCCTTGCCCCTATACCTACCCGCTCTTTTCTGGTTCTCACACAGTTTGGCTCTCAGTATATCACATTATTTAAGCTCTGCATATCTTCAGTTCATTTCGGTGCTTCTGTGATGTCTAGATAAACTGTTATGTCAGGTGTATATAAAAAAAAAACTTGCTGCTGTTGATTGAGGAGACTTCAAGACATCTCGTCAGAGAGATAGTGAATGGAGAAAAGACTTAAGAAAGACAATACCACAGCAACCTAGCAGATGTGCAGAGAAAACCAAACTGTGCCAAATAAATCAATCACACTTAGTCTGTCACTTTGGCCTGGTTTCCAGAGTATAGATAATTACTCTTGCGGAAATATGTGTTGTTGCTGTTTTATTTGCTTACTGAGTGGTGGCTTAGGAAGTCAGTTATTACTACTCTGTTATACATTGCTTGATGTTCATCGTGCATACAGCTGCAGTAATCACAGATGGGTTTTCAGCCGTCAGGCCGTCCCTCGGTCGGCCGAATTCCAAAGTCTTGGTCCGGCGTCAGTTGTCGTCGCTTACTCTTCTGACGTCAGGAAGGCCAGAGTATATAAGACACAGCCGACGCCATGTTCTTCAGTCTTTTTTGCCGCGTGGTGCCCGAAGCAGAAGCAGTTCGCAAGTGCCGGTCGGCCAGCTCCTGAATTACGAAAATAATTGGAACCGAAGTCTTCATTAAAGCTAAGTACCCGTTGAAACTTTTCTTGCCTCAGACCGATGTCAGAAAAAGTTAATAATTGTATTTCTTGTGGGAAGCAAATACCGCATAAGGATTTCCATTCCCTTTGCATACCTTGTTTGGGCCCAGACCATGACGTCTCGGGCTGTCACTTTTGCGCTACCTTCAATAAACGCACTATCAAGCACCGGGTGGAGTTCGCCCAACACTACTTTGTTAAAGCTTTTGACTATAAAATGTCGTCGGACACTCCAACTACCGTTTTGACCAAAAAACGCAATGAAAAGGACCGACACGCGAGGCCCGCGGTCCCCGCTGACACCACGCCAAAACAGGCTACACGTGGTCCGGTTCTCAGCGAGACGCCTTTGCAGTCCCTGACTACCGACGACACTCCTTTGGCGGTGTCCTCTGTACCCAAGACCACTGGGTCCTCGGCCCTTTCCCAGACTACAACCGAAGCCCCTGCTTATGTCGAGCCTACTAATGTGGACAGGTCCACCTCCACCCATGGTGTATTTAGGCCCTCATCTTCTTTTTCTATTAAGGCCTTTACTAAATCCAAAGCAGCCAGGCATCCCATGAGGCCTGTTGCACAGGGCCCATCCCCTGGACCCATGCCTAAGAAACAGATGCTTAAAATGGCTGAGGATCTAATTACTCTTATCAGAGGTTCTCAGCCCCCTCCTGACAAGAGACCCAGAGTGGAGGAAGAATCTCCCTCTTCTGATCAGGGATCCATTTTATCAGAACATTCTGATGCAGAGGAACACTCTTACTCCCCTTTTGAGGATTCGGATGCAGAACAGTCCATTCCTTCTGTATCCCCTCCTGAGGATTTTTCCTTTGGGGAAACCTTGCACACCTTGAGGGAACACTTCCATTGGGAAGGCCAAGACTTTTCAGATTCCAAGAAAAGACTTAGGGAATTTCTTTGGTTACCTCAGCACAGACCTCTGGCTATACCCCCTGTTTTGGAGGTACTGGATGATGTCTATTCGAGGCTTGCCTTAACCCTGATTCTCTGCCTCCTGCACCAGTAAAACCTGATAGGTATTACAGAGTACCCAGTTCTCACCAATTTCTATACAAAGGCCATAATGCTGACCCTGAAACCATTTCACAAGGCCCCAAGGGATTAAAGGCCTCCACTGCCAAGAATCCACTTCCTGCAGAAAGGGAATCCAGATCTCTAGAAAGGTGGGGTAAAAAGGTATATACCTCGGCCACCCTAGCCATGAGGGCCTTAAACTGTCAGTTTCATATGATTAAATATCAACAGTTCCTGTTATCACAATTAAGGAACAAAATGTCTCAACCTGAACAACCAGATTTAAAAGAGTTACAGGATATGATGCATAGTGCGGAGCAAGTGGGTAAACACACCTTACAATGTGGTTATGATGCCCTAGAGGCTTCCAGTAGAGCGGCTGCTACAGGATCAGTCATTCGCAGACATGCCTGGCTTAGGGAACAAAATTTGCCTGATCATGTGAAAGCTAAACTTCTTGATGCTCCTTTACAAAAGGATGTGCTATTTGGTACTAATGCTGAGGAGATACTACGGAAAATGGAAGAAAAAGCCAAATCTATGCAAACTGTCAAAGCTTTCTTACAGGTCCAACCACCACGTTTTAGCAGAAATTGGCCTTCAAAAAACTGGTCCTTTCCAGCCACTGACAAGCCCCAAAGAGGTAGATACAGACGGACAAGGGGCAGAGGGCAATCACAAGGATCATATAGAGGCAGACAATGGCAATCTCCAGCACCAAGGGGTGGTGAAGACAGTGCACAACAATACAGGAAGCAAACCCAATGACTCCCTCATTTTCATGCCAAGCAAGTCTCAGCTGGCAGCACCTTTGGGAGGGAAACTAGCATTATTTGCAAGCAATTGGCATATTGTCACAACAGACAAATGGATACTGGACATTATAAACAGAGGCTACAAATTTCAATTTCACACTCTTCCAAAAATGAGAGGCATGCCAAACCTGCCACAAAATCAAAGGGCAGAGGCACAACTGCAAATTTCAAAGCTCCTAAACATGAGAGCTATACAAAAGGTACCTACGCACCAACAAGGTCAAGGTTTTTATTCAAGACTCTTTCTGGTACCAAGAAAAGGAACCGACTGGAGACCCATTCTGGACTTATCCATCCTAAACACATTTCTACTCGTACCAAAATTCAAGATGCTCACATTACAGCAACTTCTTCCCATGCTGGGCAAGGAGTTTTGGCTGGTAACATTGGACCTCAAGGAGGCATACCTGCATGTCCCAATCAGACAAAGCTGCAGAAGATACCTCAGATTTCTTGCAGTTTCAATCCACTATCAATTCTCTGCATTGCCCTTTGGCTTATCTACTGCGCCCAGAGTATTCACAAAGTGCCTGGCATCAGTGATTGCCTACTGCAGACTTCAAGGGATACAAATTTACCCTTATCTGGACGACTGCCTGATCCAAGCGGACAGCAAACACATACTACTGGAACATCTGGCATATGTGACACGGTTACTGCTTTCTCTGGGATATACCATCAACAAGGAGAAATCAAGGCTAACACCATCTCAGAAAATAACCTTCCTGGGTGCCAGCTTGGACACAAACACCCAGATGCCATATCTTACGCCAGAAAAACAAGGGCAACTATCTCAGTACTTCAAAACACTAGCAAAAAGTACCAGGCTTACTGCAAGGAAAATCCTGCAGGCTCTGGGATTCATGGCATCTTGCATTCTTCTAATCCCATGTGCAAACCTGCATATGAGGAAACTTCAATGGTACCTAAAAAATCTATGGTCTCAACACAGTCACAGTTTGGAAGCAATTATACCAATAATTCCATGTTTGCAAAAGGAATTTCTATGGTGGGCCCAAGCATGTCAAGTAAACGCAGGCCTTCCATTCTGCAAGCCTCAAGCAAAACAAGTCATAACCACAGATGCCTCAGATTACGCCTGGGGGGCGCACATGAAGGACAGGTGCATTCAGGGCAGATGGTCCCAAAAGGAAAAGCACCTTCACATCAATCAAAAAGAAATGCTAGCAGTAATAAATGCAATTACAGCCTTCAAGGACTTCCTGCATCCAGGACAATTACTGATAAGAACAGACAACACCACAGTAATGTGGTACATAAACAAACAAGGAGGAACACATTCATACCCCTTGTGCAGACTAGCCATGACTCTTTGGAACTTGGCTCTGGAAAGACAAATCGAACTTCAAGCACAGTACTTGCCAGGACTGGAAAACACACTGGCAGACACTCTAAGCAAAAATATGACAGACCCACACGAATGGAAGTTACATCCTCAGGTGTTTACAGAGATAATCCAAGCGTGGGGGAGGCCAGACATAGATCTTTTTGCCTCCCACAGGAACCATCAATTGAAAAAGTTTTGTTCAAGGACCTTCCATCCAAAGGCCTGGAAAGTGGACGCCCTTTCATTCAGTTGGACAGCATGGACAGTTTATGCATTCCCACCTCTGCCTCTTCTACCCAAGGTGCTTTTGAAAGCAAGAACAGACAAACCGAGGATGATACTGATTGCTCCAGATTGGCCAAGGCAACACTGGTATCCACTCCTGAGGAGCCTAACACATACTCCTCCCTGGTCCCTGCCTCTAATACCTCTTCTGCTGACTCAGAACAGCTACAAAACTCTCCACAGTCAGCTGAAAACACTCAACCTCGCTGCATGGAAAATTCCTTAACACCACAACAGACCCTACTCTCCAAGGAGGTGCAGGATGTCATTTTGGAGGCCAGAAGACCATCTACTAGAAAAGCTTACTCCGCAAAATGGAAGCGGTTTTGCTGTTGGAATGAGAAAAGAGCCAGGACCCTAGAAAATTGAACTTGCCTCAGGTTTTACAGTACCTAGCTGAACTGCTGAACAGTGGACTTTCATTTTCTTCCATAAAAATACATGCCTCAGCCATTTCTGCAGAATTCAACACGGATCCTCCTTTATTCTCTCACCCACTCGGCAGTTCCTCAGAGGGGCTAAGAATATAAGACCTCCAAGGAAGCAACCAATACCAGCCTGGGACCTTAATTACATACTAGAAAAATTAACATTGCCTCCCTTTGAACCTGCTGCCTCAACAGATCTGCAATATTTGTCCTGGAAAACAGCTTTCCTTCTGGCCATCACTTCAGCTCGTAGGGTTTCTGAACTACAGGCCCTCATGGCGGTGCAGCCCTTCCTCATCTTCCATCAGGACAGGGTTTCCCTTCGTACCAACCCATCTTTTATGCCAAAAGTGGTATCCAGGGTAGCCTTAAACCAAGCCATACACCTACCTACCTTTTATCCTAACCCTCAAAACAGAGGGGAGAGGCTGCTTCACCCATTAGACATCCATAGGCAGCTACGTTACTATTTGGACAGAACAAAGTCCTTCAGGAAATCAGAACAACTTTTTGTGTCCTATGCCGTAGGGGCTCAAGGGAAACCAGTTACCAAACAGACCATTTCCAAGTGGATTGGCCACTGCATACGGTTTTGTTATTCCTATCATGGGAAATCTGTCCCTACTGGTATCAGATCTCACTCCACCAGGGCCACAGCCACCTCTACAGCCTTCCTCAGAGGTGTACCTACTAAGGATATTTTGGAGGCAGCCACTTGGAGTTCTGTTCATACCTTCACAAAACACTACCACCTGCCCTTATATTCCAGAACAAGAGCAGGCTTTGCCACTGCTGTTTTGCAGGGCATTCTGGCTCAACCCAGTTCCTCATAGTACCTACCACCCTATGCATAGCTTTGGGACTCTACCCATCTGTGATTACTGCAGCTGTATGCACGATGAACATAGTACAGTTTTGTACCTACCATAAATGTAGATGTTCGAGTGCTAATACAGCTGCAGTACAGGTTTCCCTCCTTCCTTCCCCACTTGGTAAGGGCATGGGGCCTAACAACCTCTTCATACCACCTGACTGGGTTATCCTGCTATGTTTTATTTGCTTGCTTACACTGTTTTTGCATTACATTGCATTGCTTGCATATGTGGATAAGCCTTATTTATGTATCACCTTCCTTTTGGGGGCACCTGACATCTGGGGCAAGAAAGACTGAAGAACATGGCGTCGGCTGTGTCTTATATACTCTGGCCTTCCTGACGTCAGAAGAGTAAGCGACGACAACCGACGCTGGACCAAGACTTTGGAATTCGGCCGACCGAGGGACCGCCTGACGGCTGAAAACCCATCTGTGATTACTGCAGCTGTATTAGCACTCGAACATCTACATTTATGGTAGGTACAAAACTGTACTTTGTCAGCCATGAGGTTAGATGTCAGTGTCTAAAGTGACCAAGTCTGTCTTTCATAATGCATTCCCCACCAGAACGTTTACAGTTCGAGTTTGCTCTGTTTGCGCACAAAGCATAATATCACCTGTGGTCTCCATTTTGTTAAGTTCAGTTAGAAGATCATCAAATAGAGAACAAAAATCTCCAAATCTACATGAAACAGAAATGTCTACAGCCTTTCCTAGGTCAGCCATGACATCAGTCAAATCGCTCCCAGGGTTCCCATCTGAAAAATATAAAGAGAATCTCCCATAAGAGAAAGAACACCATGGAGCCAGTGACCAATTACTTATCAGGTCTCAGAGTCTCCGTATGGTTGAGGGTGGCAGATCAGATGAGCTTTTGCAGACCATTTCCCAGATACCTGCTTGGACAAAGTCTTCTGGAGATGATCCCTCAGGAGGAGGACACACTGTTAAATATAGTCATAGCCTTTTGAGCTGAAGCCCTTCAGTTGCATATCTGTCTGTATGCTCTATTCTGGTGCCTGGTTTGGTGCCCATATTCTGATAACCAATGACAATGGCAGTATACCCTTGGTGCTTACAAGCAGGATATCCATGGCTCCAGTGTTGAAGTCACAGGCACCCGCCTGCAACCACCAGTACCCTTAAGAACAGATTCAAGGCATCCAAACCTTGGATCATCTTGCCTCACTCTGAACTTGGCAGGCCTCTCCCACCAACCCTTCCCCAAGACCTGGTACAGGTCTTGATAAGACCGACAAAGAATTTCATGCTCTTTTTTAAAAAAAACTGCAGCATCTTGCAGATCATCCATTAGTGTCAATGTCTAATGCCAAAAAGGGAAAAGAAAACGTATCCCCCTGAGGGATTTGACTCTTCAGACTGTGAGGCAAATGAACTGCCTTATACAAGCAAGATGTCCTCACCTGTTTTCTTATATGTCAGAGAATGAGGACACATTGTTTGCCTCCCCACCAGGACATTTCACATACATGCATGCATACACTTACCATATCAACACATACATACACCATTTTGTAACTCATCTTTACTTAAAAACATAAATTTACACTTACCACAAACAAGACCTACTCCCACCTTCCCATCTTGAATACTACCACATGGCAATAAGACTGGTAGACAAAATGGTTCAGTTAGATGATATAACAACTGTTGTTTCAGTACAAATCCCTTATGATAAATTAAGCTTAAACCATATATAAAAGAGCTGGTGCCACCACAGAAATAATGCTTAAAATCTTTTTTTTTCAAAACTGCTGACAAGAATGTCTTCATCCTTTAGATAAGGACTTCATCAGAAATCAATTCCACATTCCATGTATTTTCATCCCTTTGGTACAGGACATTATCAGTGCCATTAGGAACAAGAATAATGATTATATCCATAAGGTAGCAGAAAGTTTTTTAAAGTCTAAGCCAACATGAGAATAGAGAAAGGTTTTATCAGTAGGTGATGGCTGCAAGTAGAGATACAGAAAATATGCAAGAGGGTACTGGAATTTACTGGAGAAAATTATTAACAAATCCAAGGTACTGGGAGCAAATAACTAGGGAGTGAAAGGTAATAGAGTGGGATGAGACCAAGCAGAATATTGGACTGCAAGCTAGGGGCTGCCATCCCTACCAGGGATTAGTAACAGAGTATAAGCAAAAAGCAAGGAATATCGAAGTGCTAAATAAAAGACCAGCTCTGGCTTTGTTTTTTAGCTGAGTGTAGAGGAGTAGCTGTTGCTAAAAAGGGATAATTAGTAGGCCATGTAAAATATTACATAATAACCATAAGAATCAATCAGAAGGCATTAGAAAAAACGAAGAGAGAGAATAGAAAGGCAGTTTTCAAATGAACTGACATTTGTATGGCTCCTAGGTGTACAGCAAAGTAGAAAGTTTAGGATTTTTTTTCAAGGAAGTGGTTGCATGGGTTTTTTTTTTTTTATACTTCAAGCTGGCTTCAGAGAATTTTCCCAAGGCATATAACATATGCTGGATCTGTCTAATGCACACATCTCAACTCTCCAGAATTGTGTTGAATTTCCGGGTTTTTTTGCCTGATATTTTGGCTTGTCCGTCATAACATTTGTGGTTTTGAAGTCTTCATGCCTTCAGAAAATGTTTGCTAATGGAAAACATGTTATTCTATCAAATTTCTAAGCTTAAAAGAGCAACATTTAAAACCTGTCCTTTAGTTTGTCTTTGTTCCCCTATTATTTTTGGCTTTGTCCAGAATTTTTGTGCTAAGTGTTTGAGAGTTATAATGTGATGGGTAAGAGAGAGGCAATTGGGAGCATGTTTTTTGGGAATGTAATAAGTTGGTAGATTTTAAAAATTCCCTACAGAATGTGTTAATCAGAAATATTGGGGGATCAAATGGTTGTAACCAAGGAAACATTTCTTTAGCACTGGACTATAGGATTTGAATTACCTACACATAGTAAGGCCTCTTTAAGTTTAGTGCTATTGGCTGCCAAAAAAGCAGTTACTAGAAAATGGAAATCAAAAATCTAAACCTACTGTAACTGAAATTGTAAATATTGGAAACAAAATAAAGTAACTGAAGGTGGGGATCCTTAGGAAAGGAACACATTACAAAGAAATTAATGGAATTTGTGGAACAATACATACAGAGTAATGATCAGAAGGAGTGAAATTTAAGGGAATGAAGGAACTGAACATATTTTGTCATGCTGGACTGAATAGAAAACATATGTATAGCATTTGACACCAATGGACATGTTATGTTATTTAATTATTTTTTCTTTTACTTTGTGTACCTATGCCACCACTTAAAATGTCATGTTTAATAAAGATGTTAAAATGAATAACAACAATGCTCTTTTTTCAACATGTTATTGTTTCTGATAAATGTATATTTCTCTTCATGTTGTAGACCGTGCCTGTTAAAACATTAGAGGGGGTAATTACAGAAAATAAGCTGGACTTAAAAGTGTGCTGTGGGCATGTGTTTGAAGGTGCTATTGATGTAGGCATTAGAGTTAGCACGCAAATAAGGATGGACACCTTAAAACTAGACGAGTTTGTTACTTTGACTGATGGAAGAAAGAGTAGGGACCCATATCTACTTGAACAGAATTAAGAGATGCCTTGGTGTGGAGTAAAGGATTGGTATTGCTTTCTAATTAAGCAAGTAATTTTTAGGAAATTTTGATTGCCTTGAAGGGGGTGATGGTCCGCATTGGACACCCCTATTCCAAAGATTGTAAGGGGAATGCAAACCATGTCAGCAAGTTAATCAGAATAGATGAAACAAAAACATTGAGATATCCAGAGAGTGAAGGGATCCTTAAGGGGAGTAAAGGGAGATCCCTCCATTCACGACCCCTTTTTCCCCATTTTCGCACATGGGGTCAGGGTATCACTTCAACAGTGACAGTTATCTAGAGCCAATTTTCAAACCACGGGTGGGGGATGTTATGGAATAAATAATTTCAGGCATGGATTTGAATATGCCCAATATCCAAACAGTCTTGCAAAGACTGTATCATTCTAGTTAGAAGAAGATAATCCTATTATCCTTATAAATTTATTAATGTAAGGAAAAGTGCAAGGAGAAAAACAGGTGTGAAACTAGTTAGACTCTCCCCTTGTTTAGCAGCCTTAACTGCAGAAGCAAAGAGCAGCTTAAAGAAGCCTTAGGAGAGAGTTCAACATGTAAAAAGTAGACAAATGGGAAGATTCATTAGTGTCTACATTACCAGCCTTCCAACGGAGTGCTTTTGGACTTTAGCTACGAGTTAGATTGGATGAAGGTATGCAGCCCATTGGCAGAAGAAATGGAAATGCATTAAAAAGAAAGAAAAGCTGTTTAACTCCCTAATCAGGTGACTAATAAGTGCTAATCTGCATTTAAAGGACCCAACAAACATCAGAGAATAACTGAGGTTAGTTAGAAGATGTTGATCTTTGGTCTGAAAAAAAAATTGCAAGATGTTAACTAGTGGAGGGCACCTTGGGTAATGCTTCTGCTTGGACATATGAAAATAATTATACAACTTATAGAGAAATGTACTGAGAGAGATCATGGGAAAGTTACTTCTTGTTAAATAAAAGTTAAAGAGGAAGATGAGATGTATGCCATGCTTGAAATAAATGGATTGGAGTAGTTCAAAGATGAAAATCAGAAGGGGGTTGTAAATTGGAAGAGGAGGAGTAAGTTTGAAAGCAGGAGTAAGGGTGAGACTGACCAAGAAACAAACTTTACAAAAACTGATAAGTCATTATGCATAGTGACAACCCCTCATTGTGTCTTTTTTTTTTTTTTGCTTGAGACCTGTGCCAACAAAGCATAAATGATATTGTAGTCCAAGTGTCTTTGCTGAGGACTGCTATAGAGAATGTATGAACTGAACTGGAAATGATGATCTTTTTTTCTGATGTCCATGGAGATTAAAAATTCATGTAGAGATTTTCACAGTTACCTGTGCCAAGCTACTAGAGGAACCATTTATTTATTTTAACATTTGTTTACTGGGAAAGTCCGACTGAGACAGAGCCCATTTTCATAGAAGGCCTGGGGAGAAACTCTCCAGATACATGTCTTTGGAATGTGGGAGGAAACCCATGCAAATGCAGGGAGGGCATGCAAACTCTGCACAGAAGGCACCCCAGCTGAGAATCAAACTGGAGGACTTCTTGCTGTGAGGCGACAACGCTAACCGCTGCACCACTGCACTGCCCATTAGAAGATAACAGAGGAAAACATTAAAGAAATTCCAACAGAAATTAAGTTTTGAGAGTAGTAGCAATGGTCCTGTTAAATGTGTAACAAAAAGCCTTAAAGACTAAATCTTACTTGGTGGTGGACTAATACTTTAGCTTGTCAAATGAACACCATAGTCAGATAATATGAAGCTTCCTTCAGGAAGGGCCAGTGTTAATATTGTCGGAGCCACTGGATACTTCCAGTCTAAGTATCATACTGTTGCTGCTATCCCCTCCTGAGCAACCATTTAGCTATATTAGAAAGCTTTAGGAGTAGTGTATAGAGACAAAACTGTTGTTGCAGTGCTCTTATAACATGCCTGTATACCACACCAAGTTGGCTCAATACACAGAGGGACATTCACAATTACTGATGTTCAGTTGAAATGGTGTTGCATGACAGTGACCATATCTGCAGGTCTGGCATTAGGCAAAATTATGTCATAAGCAAAGGGCCTCTCTGACTGCCCACTTACCCTATTACTCCTCCATTGCTCCACCTCCTCAATGATTACCTCCTTTCCTGGCCTTCACACACCATCCAGATGACTTTTTTCTTTCCTTTTCCCACAGTTTGTTTTACTTTACTGTTTATTTTTCTTGCATCCTTTCAGTACAGCCCAACTGTTGGATAAGATTGCTTTACAATAACTTAATTAAGCCAGACGATGCAATTTAGAGTGTTTTGTGCATGTAGACCACACACACACACCTTCCGTTAAATTAAATATATGCCATTTCACCTTTAGTATGTCTTTGGGGTATCAGAGAAACTTACAGAGACAGGGATGGTATGCAGGGTCCTCAAAGAAAATGCTACAACTAGAAATTCAACTAGAGTCAAGTACTGTGAAATGATGAAGCTCTACTCAATGTGTCACTGTGACAATGACCAGTTGCTTTCACACACATCATGCTCCTGCCAAACTGCCAGTGATCGCCACTTATCAAGTTCAAGGTTGATATTTCTGAAGGAAGAATAAAAGAAATTATGACCAACTTGTTACTGCTAAATACACTGTAACACCTTCCTGTACACTTACAAGCTTAATAGCAATGTTGACGGAAAATGAAAGAAATTAAGGCTGTCTTACTCTTAAATACACTACACCCCATGGCATAAACCATGGTAATACTAGTTTTTCACTGATTTCAACAAGTACAGTACATCATGTGTTACTATTTCTGCCATGCCATTTCAATGACTGTTTTACAGTGATCAAACAGCAGCAAGGATAATACATTTTTATTCACAGACAGCCTCCATACCCTTCAGTTACAGCCACTTTATTGACTATGTACAGCTCACATGTCCAGTTGTGGTAAAAATTAATAATGGGCACAATGATTCATGTTTGTTTTACACAAACATCCAGTAATTTCTGTAAACTATTCCATTTTACTTCACAGACGTGCATATTAGTCCTGCACAGCCAGCTTAGTGACTGTATAAACTGAGCAAATGACAAAGGGATCAGTTACTGTCATACACAGACAACCCTCACTCCCATCCAGCAGTTACAACAAGTTCTGTATACACTGTAGTTGTTTGATTGTGGGATAATAATAATGGCCATGTAATGCATTTTGACTGAGTTCCACAAAACAGCAACCAGACATTAAAGTATTTCAAATAGCTTCAACACATACACATTGCATTGGTTGTGCAAAGCCAGAATAATGAGCAGGTAGCAGCAGTTAGTCATAGTCCTCCACAAACGTCTCCATGCTTTGGGTGTATCTTAGATGTCCAACTCTTATAAAAAAAAACAAAAAAAAGTAAGGTCGGCACAGAATTGCATTCCAATATCTGTCAACGTCTTAGTGCAATAATCACGGACAAAGGCTCAAAGTCGAGGACAGATTTTAAATGTTGGTCCTGTATACATTTTCTGAGAGGTATAAAGTGTAAAACTCAAGTATTTGTCACTATTTAGTGACTGCAGTCTTTAAAGCTTTACCAGAAACTACAAGTCTTACTGGGAACCACCAAAAATATAAGACAAAATCAGGGAAATCCTGTGAAATCAGGGCTTGATGAGAAAAATAAATTGCTTGCTTGCCTGAGATTTAAAAAAATTCCCTGCAGCAAACCACATCATCCTGTGTAGATTCATCCCACTCTCATCATTTTTAGAGCCTCAGCAAACCCTCACAGTACTACTGTCTACAAGCTCTCAGTGCTGATGCTACAGCCAATTACTCTCCATCATTCAAAGTCTGCTAGCTTTCTGTTTGTTCTCACCCACCACCATGTAGACAACAAATCAAAGAGCAATTTCAGCTTGATAAAAAAGGGATAAAAGAGAAGTCAGAAAAGCACCCATGACTGAGTGGTGACACAGAAGGTCACCTATGCCTGTGACTGTCCATGACTGTGTTCCATGAGTTAGCCAGGTCTCACAAAGGAGCATTATCACACACAGATTGGCATTTAGCTGTCAAGCAGTTACACTACAAGAAGCCTCTGTCCCCACATCAAGGTAGCCAGTCCAGACACACTGCCTGGCATAAAGAAACAGTGCTGTTTAACAAGCCATGTCATGTAGTCCTATCTCACCTACATTCTTACCCGTGGGTTTGGAGCCGAATATTGGCTCTGACTCGGATGATTTTACTAGCTCGAAGTCTCTCATTGGCTGGGCTAAGCAGGTATCCCATGGTGCACTGCTAAATATCCCCAGATCTCGTTTGCCACTCGTGTAGCTAGGACGTGGTCTCGCTTGGCTGTGGCTAAGTACCTTCTTTTTCTTGATTTAAGAAAAGTTTGATTCCTATCAAAAGCTATTTTCATAGCTATTTGTCTAAGTTTGTCTGGTTGGTTAGGGATTGTGATTGTGAGGATTTTTGTGTGGTATCCCTCTTACTGTTCCTTGAGCTAGGCCCCTTTCAGTTAGAGGGCCAAGTTCTCCTCTGTTGCCTTCTGTGTTCACTCCGAACCGTTTAATTTGGAGGTTTCGGCTACCCTTTCCTTATGTTTCAATCCCTTGTTCAGAGAGTGTGCTAGAGTTTTTGTGTGTGTTTGAACACTGTTTTTTGGTTTTGGTTACCTTAGTGTCGTTCCCGCCTTTATAGATTGAACGCCTGTTTTTGTACTGACTTGGTCTTGCGTTGTGGGCGCAGTAGCTAAGATGTCTAAGGATAAAAAGGAGCATAAAACTTCGGGTTTTAAAAAGTGCTCAAAATGTGGGTACAAAATGTCCATTACCGATGGGCATTCCATTTGTGTCTACTGCTTAGGAGCCATCCATCTGCAGGAATCCTGCAGCTTTTGTCGTGCATTCAGCCCTAGAGTTCTCCAACAGAGAAAGAATAAGCTAATCTTAAAGGGACTATTAAAACCCTCTTTTGAAGAGGCTATGGATTCGGCTTCCAGTGGCAAGTCTAAATCTGGCAAGTCAAAAAAGAGATCTCCGGCTCCATCAGCTTCTCGGAGCCACCAGAGAAAATGTCTAAAACTACATCGACCTCCTCGGCTCCACTGTCCTCGGGGCCGCAGGAAGGATCGGTATCAATGGAACCGGCGTCGGCTCCAATTGTTTTGGAACCTCCTAGGAGCCAGTCGCCCAGTCTTAGACCAACTTCTCCTGAGAGGAGATCGCATTCTCCATCCCTGTCCCCCAAATTCTCCAGGACCCTTTCGAATGTGGATGTGGATAGGGTGGTTCAGAAGCTCCTCCAGTCACCGGTTTTGGTAAAATTGTTTTCGGCTCCTACCCAGTCAGCTCTGGAGCCCGTCCCGACACCGTCTTCGATCATTCCTCCTCCGAGCACATCTCTGTCTTCGGAGCCGGAGTGTTCCGCGCCGCGTGATGATTCTAGGCTGGCTCCGATGCCCCTTTCGGCTCCATTGGTATCGGCATTGGATGCGACCCCGTCGGCTCCGTCCTCGGGATTCTTCGGTCGGGCCCGTGAGGGACATGTCGGGGCTTATTTTGGTTCTGAGTCTCCATCTCGGTGCATCGGCTCAGGGAACTACGACAGCCGTCATGGCCTCGGAGACTGGTCACTCCTCAGACTCAGGGGGGCCAGCCTTCGAGGCTATGTGGACCGCGCTGTCCAGAATGTCAGCTACATCAGGCGGGTCGGTCACTCTGTCCCCCACAACTCCGGTGAGAGCTTCTGTTCACCACCCATCCATGGACAGCAGAGCACCAAGGCCTAGGGATACCCCCATGAGTGGTCCCCAAATTTCTGAGGGTCCCTCAGAGTTTGTGCCTGAGGAGCCCCCCAGAAAGAAAATGTGCAAGAGGAAGCACATAGACTCCCAAGATGAGTCCCTCACCTCTGATACTGACCTCGAGGAATTGGAGGGGTCCCCCAAGTCATCCTCTGATGATGTTTCCTTCTCCGATATCCTGGAGATACTGAAACAAAGAGGTGACTGGCCTTCCAAAGCCCCTTCTGAGGAGGAGTCAGTATTCCTTAAGGCTTTTGGAGCTCAACCCTCCACCTCCTGGGTGTCTCCACCCTTCGACGAACTCCTTGACTTGATTTGTCGAAGAGTGTGGGAAAACCCTGATTCTGTGGAGCCCGTGCCCAGGCATCCCAACAAGTTTCTTTCCACCCCCCCCAGGGCAAAGAGTTTCTGTCAAAAGGAGTCCCTGTAGATGCCATGGTGGTGGTGGCGGCAGCCACCCAGAAGGAAGTAGCAGAGTCGTCTTTATCGTCCATCCTCCTAACAAGGAGTCTAGGACCATGGACCGGTACAGGAAGCGTACCCTCTCATCAGCGACCTTTACATTACGGTCACTGAATTACCTGTCTCACTTCACTCAGCTCCAGAGAGATCTCCTCAAAGAGTTAGGAGGTACTCTTGCGGGTAACGTTCCTCAGGCGGTGGCGCAGACGGTTAACGCCCAGGTCTCTACCCTCAACTCCATTGTCAACTCATCCATGCGGCTCATTTCTTATGCAGCCATGGGAGCGAGTAGGGCAGCAAACTCAGGGGTCGCCCTTAAAAGGCAAGCCTGGCTGCGCCGGTGTCACTTTACGGAGGCCTTCAGGTCTTCTTCACTGACTTTGATGGTTTCACTTTGATGGTTCCTCCTTGTTTGGGACCAAAGTGAAAGACACCCTCACCAGGTGCGAGCAAGAGGGAAAGACCCTGTCTGCCGTAGGGGTCCATCTTTCCCTTCCTTCTGGGCCTTACCCCAAGGCCCAGTGGGGGGGGGGAGATGTGGTTCAAGAAATCGCAGAGGTTTTTTCATGCCGCACAAGGTGAACCCCCCTCCAGAGGCAGGGGAGGGGGGTTATTCAGGGAGACATCATCCCAGAGGCAGAGGGGGCCCTCGCAATTTGGGAGACCGCGACTCCTTCCGTGGTTCTCCATACTCTAGTTCCTGAGGTTGTGCCCGACTGCGCTTATCTGGAGCCAGTTGGGGGTCGAATTTCCTTATATCCGGAAGCCTGGGAAAGCATTACCCAGGACTGATGGGTATTACGAATAATTTCTGGAGGTTACCTCATTCCATTCTCATCAGTACCCCCGCCAATCAGACAAATCCCTGACGTACCACCCAGTCAAAGGGATCAAGCAGCCTCAGAGGTCTCGCAGCTGCTATAAAAAGGAGCCATCCAGCGTGTCCCCTCAGACCAAATCGGATTAGGGACTTACTCAAGATTCTTTTTGGTGCCGAAAAGAACAGGGGACCTGAGACCCATACTAGATCTCAGCCAACTCAACAACTACGTACACAAGTCCAAGTTCCGTATGGTCACACTACAATCGATTCTCCCATTGTTGGGAGAGGAGGTATGGATGTGCTCCATCGACCTCAAGGATGCTTACTACCATGTGAAAATGGACAGAGCATCCAGGAGTCACCTACGCTTCTGGCTGGGAGCCAGTCACTTCCAGTTTTGAGCCCTGCCCTTTGGTCTCACCACAGCCCCCAGGGTGTTCACCAAGTATATGGCGGTGGTGATGGCTCACATGAGACGTCAGGGATTCCAGGTGTTTTCGTATCTGGACGACTGGCTCTTTACCGCTCTCACCAGGCATCAACTAGTTCAAACCAGGGACACTGCCATCAATCTATGTCACCAGTTGGGTATAACAATAAATTGGGAAAAATCTGCCTTATTGCCCTCACAGCGTGTCACCTTTATAGGAGCAGAATTAGGCACCATTCGAATGCGAGCATTTGTACCTCAAGAAAGGATCAGAGTATTACAACAACAGATACACATGCTGATGCCCCTGAGACAAGCGAAGGCAAGATGGGTTCTACAACTCTTAGGACCATGGCAGCAACAGTCATGTTGGTCCCTCTAGCGAGATTACACACGAGAATTCTCCAATGGCTCCTCTTTCTTCAATGGTCTCTCCAAAGACTTCCACTGTCTCATCCCATCTTACTCACGGACAGATGCAAGCAGGACCTCGGTTGGTGGCTGTGCACCAACAGTTTGAACGGGGGAAAGCCCTTCGTTCCAACCATCCCAGTTGCCACGGTGACCATGGACGCCTCCCAGATGGGGTGGGGGGTGGGGGGTTATCTTGGCAGAACAGTCCAAAGCATGTGGCAAGAACACGAGATACATTTGCATATAAACGTCCTAGAGATGAGAGCAGTGCTTCTTGCATTGCAGGCACTTCAGAGTGTTCTTCCTCTAGGGACGATTGCTATACACTCAGACAACATGTCAATGGTGTGGTATCTAAACAAGCAAGGGGGAACCAGGTCTTACCCTCTGTGCAGAGAGGCCATGTGCGTGTGGCATTGGGCAGTAACTTCCCAATGGTTTCTGGTGGCAACTCACATTCCAGGGAAGTCCAACGTGATTGCGGACAGGCTAAGCAGAGCTATCCTGATGCTGTACGAGTGGTCCCTGAATCGCCTGGTTGCAGAGCGAATCTTCAGCAGATGGGGTCAGCCTTGCTGCGACCTTTTTGCCAGCCCCCTCAATGCAAAAATGCAGCAACTACTTCACGCTGAGTCACTCACAATTGGCCCTCCGGTCTGCTTTATGCTTTCCCTCCATTTCCCCTGCTGTCAAAGGTGATTCAGAAAGCGCAATCCTTGGGAAGCAGAATCATTCTGATTGCTCCACACTGGCCTTGTCACGTTTGGTTCCCCTTTCTTCAGCAATTCACTGTGGACACTCCTTGGACTCCGGACCCTCAACCAGATTTACTGACACACATGTCGGGACAGTTCCACCCTTCCCTGGTGACCCTCCGGTTGACAGCCTGGCTACTCCACTTCCATCGTTAGTCAGACTTCATAATTTCTCACCGGAAGTGGTCCATATATTATCGTCCTCTCATAAACCATCCACTAGAAAGATTTATTCTAGTAAATGGAAAAGGTTTTCTGTCTGGGCACATACCAGAGGCATTGATCCTTACACAGCTCCAATAGATTCAGTTCTGTAGTTGTTGTCTATGCTTTTCCGTCAGGGGTCCGCATCAGCCACCATGAATGTTCAACTGGTGGCGATATCTAATTTCCATATAGCGAATGAACCTAGTCTCATGGCACATAGACTATGCAAGGCATTCCTTAAAGGTACTTTGTTGCTCCGTCCCCTGGTGTCCGAACCTATCATGCCCTGGGATCTCAATTTTGTCCTACAAGCCCTTACTTTACCACCCTTTGAGCCTGCAGCTACCTGCAAATTGAAATTCTTGACATGGAAAACAGCCTTCTTAACAGCAGTCACTTCAGCAAGGCGAGTTTCAGAAATTCAAGCCCTCTCTATCAAACCTCCATATTTAATTTTCCTTAAAGATAGGGTCTCTCTTAGACTAAACCCTTCGTTCCTTCCTAAAGTGGCTTCCGTGTCTAACATAAATCAGTCCATTGAGCTGCCTGTTTTCTTTCCCCACTTTTCTAACAAGACAGAATTTAGATTTCACCAATTGGACGTACATAGACAATTACGCTTCTAGCTACACCGAACAAAAGATATCCGGAAGTCTGACCAACTTTTTGTCTCATTTTTGGAAAACCGAATGGGTTCCCCGGTATCCAAGGTCACACTGTCTAGTCGTATCTCTTTCATCTGTCAAGCAGGAGGTAAAGATCTGCCATTTCCAGTCAAGGCTCATTCTTCTCGGGCTGTTTCCACATCCGCAGCCTACCAAGCTAGATTGTCAATGGATGATATATGTGCTACAGCTACTTGGGCTTCTCCTCACACATTTGTTTCTCACTACACATTGGACGTGTTCTCCAGGAGCAGGTCGTCTTTTGGCTCCACAGTTCTCAGGAGTATTTTCCTATGAGCCACCCAGGATGTAGGTGCTAGGGATGCTGTCCCACGGGTAAGAATGTAGGTGAGATAGAACTACATAACATCAAGAAGTTATGTACTCACCATAACGTTCGATGTATGTAGTCCATCTCGCCTTACATTCTTACTTAACCTCCCACCTTCCCCCTTCCTGGAGGATTTGGAGGTTAGGTTGTCATTTACAGAGTTCCCTTGCTTAGCTTATTCTTTATATGGATGTGATGTGTGCATGGAGTACAAATGAGTTTCGCAGCAAACTAGATCTGGGAATATGGAGCAGTGCACCATGGGATACCTGCTTAGCCCAGCCAATGAGAGACTTCGAGCTAATAAAATCGGCCGAGTCGGAGCCGATATTCTGCTCCGAACCCACGGGTAAGAATGTGAGGCGAGATGGACTACATACATCGAACGTTATGGTGAGTACATAACTTCTTGTTTTACTACATTGAGGTAGCCAATCCTGTAGATAACTTTGCACACAGACAAAGACAATGACTGGCCTTTAGTAGCAATGCTGTTACATTACAAGACTCTGTATCACATCAAGGTAGCCAGTGCCTCAGAGGACCATTTGCACTCAGCCAAACACAGCGATACTCTGTCACCCACATTCATAAAGAAAGCATACAAATTCATACTCAGGCAAAAGCACTCTCACACAGACCCTCACACTGCCACATGCATCCACACAAACACCTACGTAGCCACATTCAGAGACACATGCAAATCGCACAAAGAAACACAAATCCAAACAGAGGTGCACAACCAGACATACACAGCCATTTAACCTGGACAGTGGCGTGCAAGCACACACGCGCACACACACGCACACACACACACACACACACACACACACACACACACACACACACACACACACACACACACACACACACACACAGGCATACAAACCCTATACAGGTAAGTTATAGTGAAAAAAGTGACAGTACTTTGACACTGAACTGGTGTGAAATAAGACAAAAAAAAGTTGTCAAACACCAAAGGACTGCAGCTCTCAATCTTATATCCCCAAAATGTGGAGCATTGTCTCTCATGTAGTGGAGCAAATGGACAAATTGTGTAACACATTTTAACATCTTTGACTAGGAAGCTCAATGTATGGTTAATAACTGTTTTTGTATACTTGCAAAAAGTTCATTGTAGAATAGTCTGAAGTATAAGATTTAAAATAGGGAACATTCTTCGTAATAAGTACAGTTGAGATGCATGCAAAGGGTCATTGTCACAAGTCTTCCAGACAACCTTCCCTTACCAGCCCTACACATCTATGTTACTCCCTTTTCCCTCTTGTTTATAGACTAAAGTGCGTCATCAAAGTTACTTTCCCTTTGCCCAAAACTCTGTACATAAAATAGTAGTGATTTCAAAATCACATCAAATCAAAATATTATAACAGACTAGGTATCTTATATTCAGCTATGGGAGTGTGGGGGGGTCAGAAATCCTAACCTGACATTTAATCAACATATAGGTTATATGTAATGGGTTCTTTGCCATGAGCAGGTTTTTTAAATGTGCATAGCTGGGGAATAACACCTCCTTTCAGTTAATATATACTGGCTCAGAGCAGAAACACTGTAATTTAAAAATGCAGTGAGCATTTTAGGTACTGATGTATTGGAAACCACAACAAATGGGGGAGGGGAACAGCCTAAATAAGGGGCACTGTTTTATAAATATTTCTCTAATTCACTTAAAAAAAGTTAGTAGACTGACATGTTGTGATGCAGGCATTTTCAGATCAATAAAAACCATGAAACTCTGATGTGTGGTGTTACTGACTAACTGTAATTGTCAGGATTTTACAAGAAAATTAAACATTTTATGAGGGAGTTAAAATCAGGAACAGTTGAGAGTTATAGTCACATTACTTAATTACTTTGTTCCCTGTTCCTGACTGAAGATGTAGAGCACAGTAACTTGTTTTTTCCTTTATTGTACAAAAGTAGAAATGATATGCTGCAACCAGTCGAGCCCATTTTCTGCATTAAGTGGACCTGAAAGATTGCAGCTTTATGATGACACCCACTCTTTTTTGTTTTGAAGAAGAAATGAAAAGTGGAAGAAGCAAATGCTGTAGCCAGTCAGGTCGCAGACCTAGTAATGGCATTGATCTGGTCTTTGCGGAAAAAAAAAAAAAGATTCTGGAATTAACGTGATAGCCTCACAGTACAGTTACAGATAGGCACTGACTTGCTACCTCCCCATAGCTGAATGCCACTGTTGCTGTCCTTAGGGCTTCAAGCAGCATTTCAGTTGTGGGCCCCCCATGGCTGCGGGTTTTGTGGGTGCCTAACACTGGTTACACCTTCAGAGCCAATAGAAGGGCTTAACCTTTTCATCCAGTGGTAACTATTCCAAAAGGTGTTTGGCCAGTAGTTGCACTTTTGTGTAATCCAAGAGGCCATGAGTCAAACCTAGTGGTTGTAATTTGTGAAAAGAGCACTATTCAAATTGTGAAACTTAGTTGCACTCTTCCACTGTTTTAAAAATATATTTTATTTCCTAATCCATGAAGGAGTAATAAAAGCCAGTAAAAATGATTATCCACCACAGAAGTACTTTCTGTAAATAAGTAAGAATCCTAATAAAGGATAAGGAATGGGTCTATAATCTGTGCAGATAGTCACTGTAGTATCCTATTTAGAAGTTAAGAAAAACAAATTAAAACTACAAGGACCTTGCATGCTTAAGAGCAGTGCTGAATTATAGTCCTCATGGACATAGAGCTGAAAATGATGAGGCCTATTTATATGGTGTAACAAGTGCACAGGATTTCAGACTAAACTGGGCATATTTCAGATGTGTGCCTGGGGCAGCAGCTTGATCAGCTTCCTTCTTAATCTGTCTGTGCATAAGAACCATGCCTCTGGATGTTTCCAAAACAAAAATATTTAGGTCCTTGCCTCTTGCCATCCTGGTTTTCTATAAAATGTTGCCCAACACAAATGAAAACATGCTTTATTGGAATGTGAGATAAAGCATTGTGCTTGCATTTGTTTTACCTTAGACCAACTTCTCAGGAACCTACATTGCACATCTGTTGTATCTAATATCTAACCAGAATATTAGTATTTAAGTTCTTATAAGTATTTTAACTGTAAGTACTAAAAAATAAAAAGGAACAAGGAAGTCATATGTTGCATTAGGGGATTGGTAGAAGCTATAGCTTTTCAGACCAATTTACTTCCCCTCATATGGTTTAAATGCACTGCCATCACAGAAAGTAAATTTGGGTTCACAGGGTGCCATCCTAGACTAAGGGATATGTCAGTTGAAATAATTAGTAGGATAAAGAAATGGATACTCTTTAAAGGTGACCAGTATATTTTAAAAAGTAATTGGAAAGTCCGTCCCCTGTAATGAGTGGTTTTGGGAGGGGCTATGTCAGACAGGACAAAAACACTTTTGCCCTTCAATACCAAAACTTTATTAGTCTTTAAGTTACTCAGTTATGTGATCTGCTGTGGTTAGAACCAAATTATGATGCTCTTATTGATAACAAGTAGATTCCTGTGAGAAGAGGGACCGGTGTTCATATGCCTTAAAAAAAAAAAATTAATTATAAAACACTTAAAGCAATAGAATTTTTCAAGCCTTGCTTCTCTATACTAGGCTCACAACTGAGAATCTATCCTTTCCCATTTTAAAGCGTCATCTTCCTACCAAAAATCCTTTCTAAAATTGAAAGCCATATCCAGTAAATGGATACATACCAATACATACCAATAACCATTTCACATAGTTCCACCATCCGTAGTCTCTCCTAGCCTATATACGTCCATGCCAGAATATCACAACTGTAACATGCACACAGAGTCTATAGACTACTCAAGAGTCTCTACAACTCTGTTGTATATTATTGTGTATATATCTCCAATCAGAAGGGCTACAGGAAAGACCTATTGTGCAATACCTTAAACCTCCTGTCATGGACGCCCATGAAATATTTGCAAATGATCCCTTAAGGACATACCAGAGTTTTAGTTACATGGCTTCTGAATATGTAAGACTTTTTTCTTTTACCTTTTTAAGTCTTTACTGTTGCATTAATGCCAATAAAGCCAAGCTGCACTAGCTGTAGACATGTCTTGTTTTGTGCTTTTTCTGAGTCTGGCAGTGCAACTTAAGTGGATTTTTTGCCCTGGCCATAGCTTAGAGAGACAGAGCTTAAAAATAAGCCTGATGCCAATAACATTGGTGTGATTACAAAATATCCCAAATACATACATAAGTGCATTTTGCTAATAAGTAAGTTTTACTGAAAAGCATGGGGGGGGGGGGATTGTTGCGCCATGACAAAGGTACAGGTAGGTAGCCGAGGGTTGCAAATATCTTGTCCAGATGGGTGAGTGGGATTGAAGGGGGTTGAGAGTGTCTGTGCATGTGTTAGTGAGTTATGGTTAGGGTTTGGGATATGTGAAAGATAGGCAATGTGTGTTTGTGCATGTTAGGGTAAGGGTCAAGGGTTAGGTAATGGGATAGCTGTAGTGTTTTTTTAAGTTTGTACATGTGCAAGTGTGTCTTGTGTACTGGCTCTGTTAAGGGAAAATTTTTATTAAGGTTAAGTGTAGGGTTTAGGGTTAGTACCCATTACTAAGATGGTGCAGGGGAGGAGCGAAGACCCCCTGCCCATCTCTGTAATGAGTACTAACCCTAACCCTAATACTGCCCCTTCACCGAACCGTAACTCTTCACCTTACCGTAATAAAAACCTTCCAGTAACACTGCCAGTATTCAGATGAATGTGATGCTGATGATATGGGAGGTTTTTGTGCTAATATTGGGAGAGGAAATATTTTTTTCTTTTTCAGTATTTTGTAGTTTATTTGCTGTGCTCGATGTTGTTTATGTTTCACCATATTTTGTCAATGTTTTCACTTCAGCATTAGGTATGTTCAAGCATACACAGTAGAACCATAGATATATATATATGTATATATATATATCTATATATATATATATATATATATATCTATATATATACATATATATATATATATATATATATATATATGTATATATAGATATATATATATATATATATATATATATATATATATATATATATATATATATATATATATATATATATATATATGGGTTCCTATGAGTTCACCGACATTTCAAAACACCGACACTCACCTCTTCGACACCAAACCATCGACTGTTCATATCATCGACATTTCAGGTAAGCGATTTTCCCCCTTGCAGGACCCATGGTAGCACTTGTTTCTGTGTTACAACGAGTAGGGTTTACGTGACTCTGTACAATTTACCTTGACAGCGTTGTTATTTACTTTGTAACAGAGAAACAAGCGCTACCATGGGTCCTGCAAGGGGGAAGATCGCTTACCTGAAATGTCGATGATATGAACAGTCGATGGTTTGGTGTCGAAGAGGTGAGTGTCGGTGTTCTGAAATGTCGATGAACTCATAGGAACCCATATATATATATATATATATATATATATATATATATATATATATATACATGAATATGGTCGATTGGGTATTGTTGAAAGCAGTGCGGCAAAATCTTAGAAAAGCAATTGCAAGAGTTACGAATCGCAAAATATCGCCCCTTTTTGACCCATGGTAGCACTCATTTAGGTAGTAGAGTAGTTGGAAATGTCGAATTCGGTGTTGTTTATGACATTCCAACTGTTCGGCATTACAAGATTCGCACATAAAAATCGGTGTTATACCCAATCGAGCAATATGCACTCAATCAAATGAATGTAAACCATATATATGTATGTATACGTTTGTGTGTGGGTTGTAAACTTAAACTTTGTTTGTATTTCTTTACTTTTTTCCTCATTTTGTTTGTCATTGTAATTTTTCTAATGTAATACTCTTCTGTTATATTCTCTCCCAAAATAAGACTGATCTTGGTTATGTGTGATGAGTGCTTTACGTTAGTCAACAAATTCAAATAACTAAGTAAATATCTGTGGAACAGTCTGTCTGCCCATTGATGTATCTGTGCATTTATCTGTGTCCACTAATAATGTATTTAGAAGCTAAATAGCGTGCACCTGATCTTCTTTGACATGGGTAAGGGAGTCCAACTAACTTAACATTTTTGTGGCTAACTAACAAGACATTGGAGTTTTGTCCAACAGTTGTAGCTTCAGTTCAGGTGGTATTTAAAAAAATCCTTTACTTAACTGCTTCTGTTAATCTGACTAAGGGTTATTGACAAGTATCCTTGATGCCCACAGCAAGAGGTCAGCCATTATTTCTGCTTATGGCTTGTATGAGTTTACAAAAAGTGCCCTTTAGGATGAAAAAATATGGTGATAACTTTCCAGTGGCAGGGGGATTGCATTCTTGTAAGTGCTGGAGACTGTGCTTCTGCTTACATAGGTGATACTACAATATGTAATGAGTCTTGGCAAGAACATGTTCAGCTTGTTAAGAGATGTGCAGAGTAAAAACGGGCAGGGTTAGCTTTTAAAGTGGACAGATGTCTGGTGAGAATGACAGAAGTATTGCATTGTGGTCACCTGCAAGATGCATCCTGAACTTTCCAAAGTGAAGGCTGTACAGGCACAAGCCTACCTCTGCTGCCAAAAGCACTTGATGGTATTCGTATGAATAGCAGAGGATTATAGAAGGTTTGTATCTCTGTATAACTCATTAGACACAACATTCCATTTACAAATGGTCACCCCCCCCCTAAAAAAAAAGATAAGGTCGAATGGACACTAGGTTAAACAGGCATTTCAGGAGCTTAAGGATGTCTTTGAGTGAACTACCTGTATGATCTAGGCCTGCTAACTGTCTAAAAGTTGTTACACACACAAAAAAACAAAAAAAAATCCTTGTTTTCCCACCTCTCCTCGACTAGGTTAGACCAGTTTACAGGCATTGCTGTATTTTGGGCTGTGGTGTAGTTCCTGTGTTGTCCATTACCTTACTTGGATAGAAGGAAGTTTCTTTGCTCACCAGTGGGAGTGGGGAGCCTTGAGCAGCCTACCTGTCCCTGTAGGAAGTGACCTCAGCACAAGAAGCTGTAGTAATTGGTTGTTTTGGACCATTTCTAGCTCTTTTGTAGTTCCCTGTTTAAAATCTGCCTCTTGGCGTTTTTTTCTGGCTATACTGCTCAGACAAGCTCCTCGTGGTCCTGCAGAGTGGTCTTAGCTACAGAGAACTCAGAAAAGCGACTACTTTCTGGATTTAAGTATCTTTGCTCTTTTTTCACTTGGAATAGCTTCTGTAGCTTACCCTGAACTAGCTTGAACTGCTTTTTTAACTGTTTGCTGTATTATTTTTAAAATCTGCACTTAAAGTTACTTTTTAGTCGAATTTGATCGAAAGTTTGTTTGTTTGTTTGTTTAATTTAACTGTGGAGGCTGCCCACTAAAGTGTGCTAGCCTGTGTAACTGATTTATCACTGTTTCTGCATTTTCTGTGTGTTTCTATAAAAAAAAAAACAAAAAAAAGAATCCTTGTTTTCCCGCCTCTCCTCGACTAGTTTAGACCAGTTTACAGGCATTGCTGTATTCTGGGCTGTGGTGTAGTTCCTGTGTTGTCCATTACCTTACTTGGATAGAAGGAAGATGTCCTTCAAGAATGCAACTGCAGTCATAACATATTGGTTGTCCTGCCTCAGGCAGCCCTCGGTCGGCCGGATTCCAAAGTCTGGGTCCGACGTCGGCTGATGTCGCATTTCTCTCCAACGTCAGAGCGGCTAGAGTATATAAGCATCAGCCAACGCCATTTTCTTCAGTCTTTCTTGCCGCGCGGTGCCCGAAGCAGAAGCAGTTCGCAAGTGCCGGTCGGTCAGCTCCTGTATTCTTCGAATCCAAAGTCATCCAAAAAGCTAAGTACCCCATTGGGGACCTTTTCTTGCCTCAGCCGATGTCAGAAATTGCTGAAAAAGTTAACAATTGTCTGTCTTGTGGTAAACAAATACCTCATAAGGATTTCCACTCTTACTGTCTTCCTTGCCTTGGCCCAGACCACGACGTCTCGGCCTGTGTCGCCTGTGCTCGCTTCAATAAGCGCACTCTCAGGCGCCGGGCGGAGTTCGCTGAAGACTTTTTCGGCGAAAAATTTGCTTATACAATGCCGTCGGAACTTCCGACATCGCAAACTCCCAAGAAACGAAAAGACCGGGACCGACATCCTCGGCCCGCGTCTACCACCGACTCCACGCCAAAACCTACCGCGAGTGCTCCGGTTCCCCCTGAGATGGTTATTCCACTGCTCCGAACCGAAGACACCGCATTACCGACGACTCCGATACCGGATACCACTCCGACGCCAGTTATAGATTTTCCTCCGGATACTGAAACCGAGGAAATGCCCGAGACCATTGCTGTAGATAAGGTCACTCCTGCACGTGGAGCTGCTAGGCCTTCTATGGCCATGTCTATTAAGGCCTCCACTCGTGCTAAGGCAGCCAGCAAGACCAAGCACCTTGCTGCTAAAGCCTTACCGCAGCCTACTCCTGAGACACAAATCATGACTATGGCCGCAGACTTAATTTCCATGATTAGAGGTTCACAGGCCCATCCTGAGAGAGGATCCCAGCCTCCTTCTGATAAGAGGCCCCGGGTTGAACCCTCTGACCCTATCCCTTCAGATGAAGATTCTGAGGACTCTGTCCACTCCGATGACCAGGAAGAGCTCTTCCAGACCTATGAGGACTCGGATATAGAGGATTCCATCCCCTCGGCCTCCCCTCCTGAGGATATTTCTTTTGGGGAAGTTCTGCATACCATGAGGGAACATTTCAAGTGGCAATGCCAGGAATATTCTGATTCCAGAAAGCGCCTTCGAACCTTCCTTAAAAAGCCCCAGCACAGGCCCTTAGCTATTCCTCCTGTGCTTGATGTTTTGGATGATCTATATTCTGACTCCAGTGTTACCCCTGATTCTCTTCCTCCTGCTCCAGCCAAGCCAGACAGATATTACAGGGTCCCAGAAACACATTCCCATTTGTTCAGGGCCCATGTTGTTGATTTAGAAACAATTTCTCAGGGACCTAAAGGTGTTTCAGCTTCCACCTCTAAAAATCCCTTGCCTTCCAACAGGGAAGCTAGGTCATTAGAGAGATGGGGAAAAAAGGTCTACACCTCCACTACTTTATCTATGAGAGCTCTGAATTGCCTCTTTCATGTTACAATATCAGGATTACCTGTTAGATGATTTACAGAAAACATTGGCCTCTCCTGATCCTTTAGACAGGAAGTCTTTGCAGGAAGCTGTACATAATTCTCAGCAAGTCAGCAATCACTTTCTGCAGTGTGGATATGATGCATTGGAAGCTTCATGTAGGGCAGCTATGACAGGGGCAGTCATTCGTAGACATGCATGGTTAAAAGAACAACCTCTACCAGATCATGTTAAGGTAAAACTTCTGGATGCACCCTTGGAAAAGAACAAGCTTTTTGGTGCTAATGCTAAAGATGTGTTAAAGTCCATCGAGGAAAAAGCAAAATCAATTCAGACGGTCAAAGATTTCCTCCAGGTTCAGCCCCCCCCAGATTCAGCAGGAATTGGCCTTCAAAAAAATGGTCCTTTCCTAATCCTGAAAAATTTCAAAGGGGTAAAAACAGGCGTGGCCGAGGAAGAGGACAATACAGAGGTCCTTACAGGGGACGACAATGGCAGCCAGCAAACCAAAGAAGTGACACAGGGGTCTCCCCTGCCCCACAGGCACAATCTCAATGACTTTCCTCTACGTCCGCTGACCAAGGAGCAAATAGAAGCTCCCTTGGGCAGATAATTATCTCTGATTTCAGACAATTGGCACAGATTGACAAAGGACAAATGGATTTTGGACATTATAGATCAAGGTTACAGGTTCCATTTTCATACCTTACCAAGAAAACAAGGCATGCCAAACCTACCACAAAACCAGAGGGCAGAGGCTATCAAGCAAATTTCTCTGCTTGCTCAGATCAAAGCAATAGAAAGAGTTCCACAACAAGAACAGGGCCAGGGGTTTTACTCAAGACTGTTCCTTGTTCCAAGAAAAGAAACTCAATGGAGACCAATACTGGATTTGTCCGCATTAAACACTTTTTTATTTTATTTTATTTATTTTACATTTGTTGACCGGACTAGTCTAGCTGGATACATGTCCATTTTCAGTAGAGGCCCGGGGAGATAAGCTCCACTTATGAACTTTACTGATGCTAAGTATAAAAACAGTTAAGAACTAAATTCTAATATAAAAAATAGTAATAAACAAGTGGTATAAAAAAAAAAGAAAAAGTAATGGAGATAAGCTCCACTTATAAACTTTACTGATGCTAAGTATAAAAACTGTTAAGAACTAAATTCTAATATAAAAAATATTAATAAACAAGTGGTATAAAAAGTAATGGAGTAAAGAAAGCATAGTAGAACAGGATAGCAGGAAGTATCTCTTAAACATTTCATAGAGAGGGAAATGGAAATAGCTGAAAAGAAAGTGAATTAAATTGGGGTGAGTAGGTCAGATGAACATAAAATAATGTTAGTCAGGGTTGGTACAGGGGCACAGCCATTGTGTTTTGAGGTAAAGCTTGAATTTCTTTTTAAAGAGAGATTTAGAGGGAATAGATGAGAGTTCAGATGGAAGCAGGTTCCAATGTTTTCCAACAGTGTTTGAGAAAAGAGAGTCTCCGGCCTTGTTGTTTGATTTGACCGTGTCTATAAGAAGTTTGTGTGCAGATCTAAGGGACTTTAGGTTGTGGTAAGGGTGAATCAGGCTTGATAGTATAGGGGTTTTGTCGGGTTGATAAAGAATTTGATGGGCTATGGTAAGCTGGTTAGTTTTTAGTTGCTGTTGATATTCAAGCCAGCCTAGTTGTTTTAGATTATTACAGTGGTGGGTTCTGTAAGGGTTTCGTGGCAAATCTGGCTATGTTGTGGTAGGAGTTTTCTAGTTTTGACAGATTTGTTTTGGATAATTTAGTAAAAATTGGGGAGGCATAGAGAAGGGGTGAGATAAGGTGGGTGAGGGCTATAGTTGTTCTAGATTCTGGAGTTAGGAAAGGTTTGATTCTGTAGAGAGAGCCTATTTTTTTGTTAATGCTTTTTAGTGTGTTGTTAATATGGGCATTGAAGTTAAGGTTGTTGTCTATGGTAATGCCTAGTAGTTTGGTAGTTGACTCTTGTGATATAGGTGTGCCATTTGCTGATGTTATGGTGAAATCAGTGAGGGGAGATTTGCTAGATGGTGTAAAAAGGAGCAGCTTAGTTTTTTTAGGGTTGAGTAGTAGACAATGTTGGGAAAACCAGTCTTCTACAGAGTTAAATATGTGTTGTGTGAGGGAGTGAAGGTGTGATACAGATGTGGCGGAGCAGACAAGTATTGAATCGTCTGCGTACTGTATGCATGTGGCTTGGGGAGCCACATGGTGTAGGTCATTGATAAATAAGGAAAATAGCAGGGGACCTAGTATAGACCCTTGTGGGACTCCAATGCTGACAGGCAGTTGGGAGGATAGAGTAGAGTTCCAGAGCACTGCTTGATGTCTGTTTTGTAAGTAGGACTTAAACCAGTTAAGAGATTGGGTATCAATTGAAGTGGAATGGAGAATGTGAATGAGTATTTGGTGGTTGACCATGTCAAAGGCTTTGGATAGATCTAAGAAAATTGCTGAGGAGAGGGTGTTATTGTTGCGATTTTTGTTGATTGTATCTGTAAAGGAGAGGAGGGCAGTGGTTGTACTGTGGGATGGTCTGAAA
Organism: Protopterus annectens; assembly: GCF_019279795.1. Lineage (NCBI taxonomy): Eukaryota > Metazoa > Chordata > Ceratodontiformes > Protopteridae > Protopterus > Protopterus annectens. The sequence continues at coordinate 472,237,399 of NC_056737.1, read as the reverse complement.
CCGTGCTGGGTGTTAGAGAGTAGGTTATTATGGAGAAGGTGGTGAAGCAGTTGCTTGTGTATACACCTTTCCATGATCTTAGATAAGGGTGAAAGAAGGGCTATGGGGTGTAATTAGATATTTCAGTAGAATTTCCCCCCTTATGGAGTGGGATAATGTGGGAGATTTTCCAGAGTTTAGGGACATATCCTTCAGTGATGGTTCTGTTGATCAGAATAGAGATAGGTAAGGCTATTGCTTTGGCTGCTAATTGCAAGTATTCTCTTGGGTAATAGGTCGGCAGAGGGAGTACATGGTTTGAGTTTTTTAGAAGGAGAGAATATAAGTAGTTGAGACTGGTTGGAAGTGAAAAGTAGGGAGTGGGTTTGTTATGCTCATTGACATGTTTGCATTTTTGATGGGAAGTTGACTTGCTAAGGTTTGAATAGTTTCTGTGAAGAACGAATTAAAGGAATTTGCTGTTTGTTTGGGGTTATTTATGTCAGAGCCTTGTGGGTTGGGTGTGACAGGTTTACATGGCTGTAGTAATTGATTAATGGTTGCCCAGAATTTTTGGGTGTTTTTTTGGGGAGAATGTTGTGGTTTCAGGTAAAAAATTATTTTATCGTTCATTATTAGTTTTTTGGTCTCATTTCTTAGTTGCTTAAAGGTTTGGAAGTCTGCGGTGTTTTTAGTTAAGCGAGATTTGTTCCAGGCTTTATTCCTGAGAGTGATTTTTTGTTTGGTTTCTTTTGATAGCCAGGGGGCAGGTTTAGTTTTGATTCTGATGGAGCGTGAGGGGCATGATAGTTGAGGATAGTTAGAAACTTAGCATTAAAGACATCAACAGCTTCATCTAGTTGAAGATGTTTTAAGGGTGTCCAGTTGCATGCTTCTAGTTCTTTCTGGAATAAATCCACGTTGAATGTTTTTTTGGATCTGATAGTTCTGGTTATTATTTGGGTAGGAGGGTTGGTTTTAAGCCTAATGATGTAGGTTAGTAAGTGGTCACTTATGTCATCAGGGAGTGTTCCTGTTGTATAGGTATGGGGTTGGTAGTTGGTGAGTATCCAGTCTATGGTACTTTCTTTTTTGTTAGATTTATTTATTCTAGTGGAGGAGGTGATGGTTTGAGAGAATCCATAAAGGTTGATATGGCTAGTAGGTTGTTTGTTGTTACAAGATTCCCAATCGATGTTTACATCGCCTAAGATGATTATCTCTTGGGGTAAGTTTAGTGATAGCCAACATAGGATCTTTTCGATGGTGGAAATGTTATTACCTGGGGGTAGATAGATGCAGATAATATAGATTGATTTGACTGGGTTTAGTTCTAGTTTGGTAATAAGAATTTCAGCGTTTGAGTCCTGGGGAGGTTTTGGTGGTATGTGGTTATTTGAAGGTTAGTTTTAAAGAATATGGCACTACCGCCGCCTTTTTGATAGTCTGTCGAGTAAGATGTTATAGCCAGGTGGAATGATTTCACTGTCTTTTGTTGAGGGTTTTAACCAGGTTTCTGTTAGGCAAATAATATCAAAGGAGTACAGCTGTAGGAGAGCATGTAGTTGAGTTGTTTTATTATTAATGCTACGTATGTTAAGGTGGGCTACTGAGAGTGAGTTTTGGGTTGTCTAAGCAGAGGGTTATCAGTGGGGTCTAGTTTACTGGATTGATTTAAGGAGGTGTCAGTTGGGCCTGGGTTTGGGTGAATATCTCCATTCTTAAGTAGGAGGAGTAGTGTTAGGTAGGTACTTTTGTATATTTGCTATGTGGGAGGGTATCTTTATGGGATTAGGGTCAACAAGTTTGATGTGAGTAGTTCTATGATATTTGGGTAATAGATAGCTAGGTACTGAAGTTATGTTGATGTGATGGTTGTGGTGGATAGGAACTAAGGAGGCAGTTTGTTTGTGTGGTGTGTTGAGGTGAGAGAGTAGTGGTTGTTCATAGGAGGTAGTAAGGTGTGCTAACAATAGAGTGATAGTGAGAGAGAACAAGATTATGGTATGTGTGAGTGCTAGGGTGGGATGTTTAAACATTGTAAAGGTAGATATGTATTGTAGTTGTTGTGGGTGTGGGAGTGTTAGAGTAATAGGTGGTATATGTGAAAGGGTGTGGTTTTGGGAAGAGGTAAAGGGAGAAGAGGAGTCGGTTGGATAGTTGTAGTTGGGCTGTAATTGGAGGAACAGGAGGGGGATGTGTCTAGGTAGATATATCCCTAGATGCACTGGGGTGGGTGGGATTTGGGGGTAGGGTAGGGGAGCGGAGTGAGCCCGCAGGGCGAACGGAGCGGGTAGAGACAAGACAGAGAAGTTAGCAGGGAAAACAATCAGTAGTTCAGGTATCTAAGGTAAGAGCAGATAAGGTGTGAGTGGAGAAGGTTAGCTGATACAGGAGAAAGAAGAAGAAAGGCTTCCTGAGGGGTAAGCACTGAAAGGTACCAGGTAAGCTGGAGTTAGAGCAAATAAGAAGTATGGTAGAAGAGGTTTTCAAGTTAGCTCAATAGCTTAGGGAGAGGGAGAGAGATAGATAGGGGTAAGGCGCTGACTCTACAGCAACTCCTTCCCATGCTGGGCAAGGGGTCTTGGCTGATTACTCTGGACCTCAAGGAGGCATACCTGCATGTCCCTATCAGACACAGCTGCAGAAGATACCTCAGATTTCTTGCAGGGCCAGAGCATTATCAATTCTCAGCATTGCCATTTGGCTTATCTACTGCGCCCAGAGTATTCACAAAATGCCTGGCTTCAGTAATTGCTCATTGCAGGCTCCAGGGGATCCAAATTTACCCGTACCTGGACGACTGCCTCATACAAGCGGACGACAAATTGATGCTGACAAAAAACTTGAACTATGTCATACAATTACTTCAGGCTCTGGGATACACAGTCAACTTCCAAAAGTCAAGACTTCAACCATCCCAGCAAATAACCTTCTTAGGAGCCAATCTAGACACAGCCTCTCAAATGGCTTACCTGACAGAAGACAAGCAAGAGAAGTTAACTCATTATTTCAAAGGTTTGGCAAAACTCACCCAGATGACTGCAAGGAGATTCCTACAGGCCCTGGGTTACATGGCATCCTGCATTCTCCAGGTTCCATTAGCAAGACTACACATGAGAAAGCTTCAATGGTACCTAAAAAGCCTATGGTCTCAGCACAGCAACAACTTAGAGGCAACCATACCGCTCATTCCATGCCTACAAAAGGAATTCCTATGGTGGGCCTCGGTAAGCCAGGCAAACACAGGTATGTCATTCAAAAAACCTCAGATAACACAGACCATGACCACAGATGCCTCAGACCTTGGATGGGGGGTGCACATGGAAGGCAGATGTATACAAGGACAATGGTCTCCAAAGGAAACACATCTGCATATAAACCAAAAGGAAATGCTGGCAGTAATGCATGCCATCGAGGCCTTTCGACAACAACTTCAGCAAGGCCATTTATTGATACGGACAGACAACACCACTGTGATATGGTATATAAACAAGCAAGGGGGCACCCATTCTTACCCCCTTTGCAGACTGACAATGAATCTTTGGGAAAAATCACTGAGCCTAAATATACAGTTACAATCCCAGTTTGTTCCAGGCAAAGACAATGTGCTGGCGGACAGCCTAAGCAGGAATTTCATAGATCCACACGAGTGGAGGTTACATCTGAAGATCTTCACACAACTCACCTCGACATGGGGCAGGCCAGAAGTAGACCTATTTGCCTCTCACCTCAACCATCATCTACAAAAATTCTGTTCAAGGACATACCATCCACAAGCTTGGAAAATAGATGCTCTTTCATTCAACTGGAACTTCCTAAAAATCTATGCATTCCCACTTCTGCCACTGATGACCACAGTATTACTAAAGATCAAAGCAGAGAGACCCAAGGGGATCCTAATAGCTCCATACTGGCCAAGACAACACTGGTACCCACTACTACGGAGCATATGTCACAACAAGAAGTGGGCCCTTCCACAATGGTCCCTACTTTTGACTCAACACAACTTCAAAACAGTGCATCCAAACCTTCAGACACTGCAGCTAACAGCCTGGGAGATCCCATGAATAACCTCAATCTATCTCTCTCCAAGGAAGTTCAGCGGATATTAACAGAAGCTCGAAGACCATCCACCAGAAAGGTTTACTTAGCAAAATGGAAGAGATTCAGCATTTGGAATACCAGCAAGGGACATGATGCATCATTATTGAACATCCCACTCATCCTGGAATACTTGGCAGATATGCTACAGAATGGACTCTCATATTCTTCCATAAAGGTACATGCTTCAGCTATTTCAGCTAGATATAACACCGATCCGCCTGTGTTTTCACATCCTTTGCTAAGGCAATTCCTCAGGGGAATCAAGAACATTAAGCCACCAAGAAAGGCTCCAGTGCCAGCTTGGGACCTCAACTTTGTCCTAGAAAAACTGACTCTACCTCAGTTTGAGCCAGCAGCTTCAGTGGACTTACAATTTCTCTCATGGAAGACAGCTTTCCTGTTGGCAATTACCTCAGCAAGAAGGGTTTCGGAACTACAGGCCCTAATGGCAATACCACCGTTCATAATCTTTCACAGAGACAGGGTCTCCTTAAGAACCAACCCTACTTTTATGCCAAAGGTGGTATCCAGGGTTTCTTTAAATCAAGCTATTCATCTGCATCTGCCTGCTTTCTTCCCCAATCCTGAGAACAAAGGGGAAAGACTGTTACACACCTTGAACATTCACAGACAACTTCGCTACTACCTGGACAGAACCAAGACCAGTAGGAAGTCTGATCAACTTTTTGTAGCTTATGCCCCTGGAGTACAAGGAAAAGCAATTTCAAAACAGACTATTTCAAAATGGATTGGACATTGCATCAGATTTTGTTATTCCTTCCATGGGAAGAATGTTCCAGCCAATGTCAGACCACACTCCACCAGAGCTACAGCCACCTCTACAGCATTCTTAAGAGGGGTGCAGCTGCTACATGGAGCTCCGTGCATACATTCTCCAAACACTACAATCTCCCTCTATACTCCAGATCCAGAGCAGGCTTTGCTTCGGCAGTCCTGCAGGGTTTGATCGCCACACCATCTCTTTCCTAGAGCATTCCTCCTCCCCCAGCTAAGCTATGGTATTCTACCCATATGTTATGACTGCAGTTGCATTCTTGAAGGACATAGTACAGTTTTGTACCTACCCTAAATGTAGATGTCCGATAGATATGCAACTGCAGTCGGATTTTCCCTCCCTCCATACCCCTCTATGCCTTGGGTCCACTCCTATCCCTGTTTCTCTTAGCTGGGGATATCTGTTATGGTGTATCTGTTTATTGCTTACTTATTTGTCTGGAATCCTGTTTTTGTCTTCCAATTTGATTACAGCCTTCCTTGGAAGGCACCTGGCATCTGGGGCAAGAAACACTGAAGAAAATGGCGTCGGCTGATGCTTATATACTCCAGCCGCTCTGACGTCGGAGAGAAATGCGACATCAGCCGACGTCAGACCCAGACTTTGGAATCCGGCCGACCGAGGGCTGCCTGAGGCAGGACAACCCATATGTTATGACTGCAGTTGCATGTCTATCGGACATCTACATTTATGGTAGGTACAAAACTGTACTTTTCTTTGCTCACCAGTGGGAGTGGGGAGCCTTGAGCAGCCTACCTGTCCCTGTAGGAAGTGACCTCAGCACAAGAAGCTGTAGTAATTGGTTGTTTTGGACCATTTCTAGCTCTTTTGTAGTTCCCTGTTTAAAATCTGCCTCTGGGTGTTTTTGCGCGGTTGTGCGCATAGCGCAGCGCCGGTTAAACAAGGTTAAACTTCTTCTGGCTCCGCCAAGTCTGCTCTTCAAATTTTCCCTTAAGGAAGCTCTACTCTTAGTATAATCAGACTACTCACTATATTATAAGCCTAGCACTTGTTCTCAATACTTCTCTACTAAGTAAGCCCTCTCGTAGTAAGTAAAGCACTACATCTACCTACCACCACTGTGAATATCCACTTCCCTTAAAGGTACAGCACTCCCTTTTACTGTTCTAGCATGTCGAGTGGTAGATTACTGGCGTCCTCTCCAGTTCAGCTGGTCAATCTGGGTATCTTGAGACAATGCTACAATTGTCTCATGTACACAGACAACCCTCTCCTCCTCCCAACAAACACAATTACATGTGAGAGATGCAACTATATAGCCAAACTGGAGGCTGAACTCTCTCAACTCAGGGCTGGCATGACCAGACAGGAGGAGATGGTAACCACACACACAACAATCCCAGTCCCACATAGACCTACCACAACTGCAAACCAAACACATAAAAACACAAAGACATACTCGGAGGCTCTGATAAAAAACTTGCCAAAACAACAGAGGCTCCCTAAGCAGACATCCAAAAATCCACCACCTCAAAACAAAGCACATGCAACACATACTTCAATAAATCAGTGTGTCAACCAATCACAGCCCTTAAGGCCAAACACCATGCCTGATACACTAGTAATAGGTGACTCTATAGTCAGACACACTGATGTCCCGCTGACCAGGCTGAACAAGGAGAGGGTGACTGTGAGCTGTCTATCGGGAGCTAGGATCCGCCACATAACACACGCACTCAAGTCACTCCAAAGCAAGTACAAATATGACTCCGTCATTGTCCATGCTGGCATGAATGACCTGAGACATACCTCTCTGGACTACATGAAAAGAGACATAGAGGAGCTCTCCGATTATGTAGCCCAGGCTGGTATGACCCTGACCCTGAGCAGCATCTTGCCCTCACCAAGAATGATACCACAATACAAAGACAAGATGATCAGCTTTAATAACTGGCTCAAGTACTGGTGTCATTCTAAGGGGATCCAATGTCTGTCTGCCTGGGATGACATGTTGGACAGGCCACGCTGCTTCGCAAGGGATGGCTTACACCTGTCACCACTGGGCTTCCGGATATTGCCTAAGGCTCTTGCCACCCCCATAGTGCCTTTTTTAGGCAAGGCTCAAAAGACAAACCCACCTCCTTAGAAAACAAAAATGGAAAAAAACTAAGGGTAATGCTGCTCAACGCCAGAAGTCTAAATCTCAAGATGCAGGCACTCGATGCACTCCTCAGCATGGAGAACATCGACGTCTGTGCAGTAACTGAAACCTGGTTCAAGGCTCCTGAGAGCACCCCAGCACTACCAGGCTATACCTTGTATCATGCTTTTCGGCCCCAAAACCCGGGCCGAACCACAAAGGAGGGGAGTGTCCATATTCATCAAGGACACCCACACCTCCAGGTTAGTAGCAACACATGAAGCATCAGAGACCATACAGGTGCAACTAACCATAGGCAAAACTGCTATACAACTGGTAGCATGTTACAGACCACCCTCCCAGTCTCAGGAACCCATCTCAGCCTTCCTGAAGACATTGGAGGATATGAATGTATCACAAAATACCATCATACTGGGAGACTTCAACTACCCAAACATAGACTGGGTACATTATTCTAGCCCTAATACCTTAGCCCAAAGGTTCCTGGAATTCATAAATTCAAATGCACTGGAACAACTAGTCACCTCTCCCACTAGGGGAGATAATATACTAGACCTGATCATCACAAACATGGGGACAAAATGCTCCACACCAGAAGTATACCCCTCACTAGTGAGATCTGACCACAAACTAATCACCCTGGATATACATATCCCACCTCCACCTCAGCACAAAAGACCACAGTGAAAAACTTCTCAAAAGCAGACTTCACTCTTCTTAAGACTGAGATGGTATCCTTTAAGCCCACTGTGCCAGTGGATACCACATCCCACAATGCCGAATCCTTCACAAATGCTTTCTATGGACATCTCCAAGAATGCATGGATCATGCAATCCCAAATAAATCCAAGTCACTCTCCACCAAAGGCAAGCGTCCTGTCTGGTGGACCTCAGCCATTAACAAATTGTATAAGAAAATAAGGAAGCTACTGCACGCCAGAGCAAAATTCCATGAAGGGAAGACATCTCTGATCAACATTCGCAGAAAACTACGTTCTCTCATAAAAACATCCAAGGCCAACTTTGAGAGAAAAATCGCTAAGGACACTAAAGATAACCACAAAGCCTTCTTCAGCTATGTTAGAAACCTGGGTGGAAACCCTCAGATATGCTCAGAGTTAGTTCACAACAACAAAAAATACACTGAACCCACAGATATTGCCAACATTCAGGCTGACAGGTTCAGTGCAAATTTCTCCCCTCCCTCACCCCCAAAAGAAGAAATACTTATCCCAGCTGAATGTAATCTCCCTGTCATCTCAGATGTCCAAGTGAGAACTGCCCTAAACAAAGCTAAAAACACAGCATCAATGGGACCTGACGGTATCCCGGGTTGCGTGTTACGTGAACTCCAAGAGGAGCTAAACCTACACATAAAAATGCTATTTAACCTTAGCCTTACTTCAGGATATGTACCTGAACAGTGGCGTACAGCAACAGTGGTCCCACTCCACAAAGGGGGTACCTCTACAGACCCTGGAAACTACCGCCCCATAAGCTTAACCAGCCTGGTCTGCAAAGCTATGGAAAGAATCATTATGGAACTCATAAACAGAGACATAGGGGACCTACAGACACTTGACCCCACCCAGTTCGGCTTTGTAAAGGGCACATCCTGCCTTTTGAACCTGGTTGACTTTTTTGAAACAGTCACTAGAGCCATTGATGAGGGCAAAGCAGTCCATACAGCCTACCTGGACTTGGCTAAGGCCTTCGACACAATACCCCACTCAGGCATCATAGATAAGCTCAACAGCTTAAACGTAAACCCTTATGTCACCAGATGGGTTGCAAACTGGCTAAAGGACAGAACCCATAAAGTTAAAATCGCTGGAGCAATGTCAGACTCAAAGCCAGTCGCAAGTGGTGTCCCACAGGGATCTGTCCTGGGACCCCTCTTGTTCGGCATTTATTTCTCAGATGTTAAAGCAAACATGGGAGGGTTGTGGCTGACAAAGTTCGCAGATGACTGCAAACTAGGTGCCATAGTCGATACACCAGCGGACACATACATCCTACAAAAAGGACTGGTGCCGGAGTGACGGCCTTAAACTAAATGCCAAAAAATGTATAGTCATCCCCTTTGGGAAAAACAAAGTACCCACAAATTATCACATAGACAGCAACCCACTGAGTACAGAAAAAGTAATCAGAGACCTGGGGACCCAGGTCGACAGCGACCTCTCATTTGACACCCACGTTGCCAAAGTGGTTAGAAAAACATTCTACCTTGCACACCTCATCATGAAGGGATTCACATCCAGATCCAGGGATGTCATTGTACCCCTATACTCCTCCCTCATCAGATCCTTGATTTGAGTACAATGCCCCATTTGGTATGTACCTCACCCGGCATTTGCAACAGCTGGAGAGACCACAAAAGTACCTCACCAAGAGGATCAAGGGTCTCCAACATATGTCTTATGCTGCCAGACTAAAGAAACTTCAGCTCTATTCAGTAGCATACCACCTGCTCAGAGGTGATCTCTGCCTGACGTACAAGACCATGTCCAATCAGGATCTGATAGACATGCTCCACCTCAAAAGATCCAAATCCATCAGGACCACGAGAGCTAAAGACTTAAACCTCGGCACAAGTATGACTAGGACATGCTGGAGGGATAGATTCATAACCCAGAGGCTTCCCATGCTTTGGAACAGGATCCCAGTTCGTATTAGGCAGAGCCCCTCACTGACTCTCTTCAAGAGAAATCTTGATGAGTGGATGGGAGATCGTAAGTTTACCCCAGGGGTCACATCTGTGTCACTGCTAGTCAGGGGCACAGTAAACTAATTCTATTATATAAGGGGACCTTCATTGTGTCACTACTAGACAGAGGCACAGTATTCTAATTTTTATTCTGTACATTTTTGTACCACTTCATGGGGTGGCAAAAGCCACATCACTATGGCTAGGCTTACAAATGCCCTAGGGCAGATAGCCTAGTACTATACTATGAAACTATGAAACTAAACCATGTTGTAGGAGCTATACCTTGCCAGGTCTCTTCAAAGGAAAAGGGCATCCAGTAGTGTTTGTCTGTCATGGAAGGAATCATATTCAGCAGTAAACCTGAAGTATGCCGCATAGTCTGGGCTGTACAAAAGTGAAAACCGCACCTGTATGTTCAAAAACACTAGCACTTATAGAATCAGTTTCTTAAACTGGTTACACAGCGCTAGTGGTCAAAAAGGTAAATTGTTGAGAAAAAGCTTGGGGCAGTGTTGTAACATGACATACCGCACCAAAGTGGTGCAGGTAATGAAAGTGCATATAATCTGTCAAGACAAGGGAAATGGGTAACATAACTGAAGCTTTGCTGTTTGATGATAACCTGTGGAGGCTCTCGAGTACCAGAAAAAGGGAACAAATTTTAAAAGCTGTATAAAACCTGCAGACGTTTTCCAGTAAAAATGTAGCAAAGTGAAGAAATGTGCACAGTCTTACAATATATATAACCATTTTACTGTAAAGATGCAACTAAATGTAAACAGTGTACAAAAACTGTATTTTTTTCTGTGGGAACTGAATTTCCATCAAACTTCATCAGCATGGTGAGTTAAGTTTGCACTGCTCTGGAAACATCTGACATAGATTAATACTAGTTTATTGAACTGTTCTAAACGGTTAGATAAAAGAATGGAAAAAGTGAAAAAATTTGAGTTCTCATTCTAACAAGATGGTGAATTTGAATAGGGGCCCATGACGCTAATGAAGCCCAGAAGGACAACATTGGAACTTTTTGAGTTTAGAATTGTGGATATAGAAGCTAGAAGCACAAATAAAAGCCTACACTTCATATGCATTTTTGAAAAGACTGAGGGGTGAATTGTATATAGTTCACAGAAGCTGTTGGATTTAGTGCTGTAATGCACTGGTCTTGAAAGGATAAATAGAAACTGAAAGAGAGCCCAAAGATTTTTTTTCTCCCACAGTTACTCCAGGCAAAGTTTCCTAGAACCCACTTAGTTCATTTCCAAACTTGTTCATTGAAATAAAGCCTTTTGTCAAAATTATGAGGTTGTAAAAAAAAGAAATAAGGGTGGCAAAAACGTGTGTGTGTGTGGGGGGGTGGGGGGGGGCACAATCATGATTATTCAGATGAAGCAAGGCAAAAAGAGATCAGCATTTAATAATGCTGTGAAGTTGGGCAGGAGCGGGAATATTAAATTTAAATGTAGTAGTGGATAAGTACTTTTTTGACAATATTTTGTCACTGTTTTCTCTATTTCATTCCCCCCGATTAAAAAAAAAAAGAATAGAAAAAGACATTTATCCTTATTTACTTTTCTGAGGGTTGTTAAATCCTTTCCCACTCCTATACATTTAGTGTCGGACCTTGAGCCCTTGCCCTGGCTCTCTTTGTTGGTGTTAGTTGATCATTGTCTATACTTACATCTTTACCTGTATAGGTACTAACTTTTACCATTGCTGGTATTTTCCCTTACTAATTGTCTTCTTTCTTGTGGTTGTGTGTTTCACTATATCAGAAAAAAAAATGGATTTAATAAGCGCTCCTCATGCAGGCAGAAAATTCCAAACTTGGGCAATCACTGAATGTATATACTGCCTTGGAGTGGGACATTTAAATAGTGAGTGTGTGATTTGTGCTAGTTTTAGTCACTGGGCTCCTGTGGAAAGGAAGAATGAGTTGATATTAAAGTGTCTACTTCCTTCAGCTTCTGGATCTCCATCCTCTTAAAAAAAAAATCCTTAGGATAGGCAGCAGACAAACACAAATAATCAAGGAAGTTTTCCTATGATCGCTGTCCTCCTTCAACTTCTCGCTTGGCTCCACTCAAGAAAATTTCCAAAACCTTGGATCAGTCAACTTCTTCAGGTTGGAACTAGGCAAAATTGAAATCCTTTGATCCAACCAAAATCAAACTAATTTCAAGCCACTTCCAAGTTTTCTCTGGAGCCAGTGACTTTGATGATGCACTCCTCCTTCCTGCAAGAAACTCCTTGAAGAGTATCCCATCCACCTTCAACCTCATTGTCCCTTAGGACATCTAGGAGCCTTTCAGAAACAGATGTGGGCAGGATGATGAGAAATTACTCCGAACCTAGATTCAGTCAAGTGTTATTTTGTCTCTGACTCCCATCTGATCAGTGAGCCTGCCTCCTGTGTAACCCCAACCTTTGACTCTGTCCTGTGGTTTCAGATATTTTGGACCCAAGACTTCTGCATATGGCTTGGCCGTCTATGACTCTGACACCTTCTCTGACCCAAACAGCTCCAACTCTGTCAGACCCAGAAGGGTCACAGAGCCATAGTGTCAGCGCTGGATCCAGAGGGGTTGGGTTTGACTTTGATGTTCTTGGAGCCATCCCTTCCTCTCAGAGTCTCAGTGATAGACAGCTCAGTGCCGACCCCTTTGTCTGGGGTGGAGCCTGGGGGTGGGGGATCAGATTTTATCCTGCACAGGCATCTATGGATCCTGTCTGGTTAAGACTTGGTTCTCCTGTGGCTTCAGCATTTGATATAGGGGAGTGAGCTTCCTCCACCTCAGTTGGAAAAGACATCCGTACACCACTCGGGCCCAGCCCATCCTCAGCTGTCTGTTGTGGACTCTTGGTCTTTTCATCCTGTCCCATTTTGACAGATGGTCTGATCAAACCTAGAGATTGTCCTTATTCAGTACTCTGCTGGCACTTCTGTGTCCTGCCTGGAGTCTCCTACCGAAGAGCCCCCTCAGAAATGTATGTGTAAGAGGAAACACTTAGACTTTCCACAAGAGTTGTTAATCGGAGACACTAATGAAGGGGAAGGGTCCCCCAAGTTAGCCTTTTAGGATATGTCCTTCAGTGAAATACTCAAACTTTTGAGACAGAAAGGTGGTTGGTGTTCTGATCATCCTTCCCAAGATGAGTCAGTGTTGTTCGAGGCTTTCGGAGCCATCTCAGCTACAACTTGGGTTGTCCCCCCCAGTGGATGAGATGATCCAAGCTTGGAAGGAACCGGATGTCACGGGGCTTATCCTGAAATACCCAGATAAATACCTTGTTGTAGTCAAGGATAGGGCTCTTTGAATCAGGGCTCCCTTTTGCATGCCGTGCTGGTTGCAGCAGCCACCAAGAAAAAGCTAAAAAGCTTTTGGATCAGAGTTCTTCTGTCCATCTCCTAACAGAGATTCCAGGGCACTGGACTGATTTGAGAAGTATGTCTACACTTTAGTGACCTTTGCACTCAGGTCATTGAATTACCTGACACATGCTATGAGATTTCATAGGGAATTCATCAAAGAGTTTTCTAATTCCCTCTAGGGTCCATGTTTTTAGAGCACAAGAAAACTGTGTTTTCGCAACTGGCCACCCTCCAGTCCCTATCTAATTCTCACACAGCTGTGTGTTCAGGAATAGCCATTAGAATGCATGCCATGATGCATCTTTGTGATGTAGTGAATCCCTTCAATGCCCCTTTTGATGGATCCACCTTGTTTGTCCCTAAGGTGAAAGAGACTCTCTCTAGGAGTGAACAAGATAGAAAAACATTATTTGCCATAGGAATCCATTTTTCTGCCCTCTGAAAGGACTTTCTGGAACCAGATAGGTGGCAGAAAGATGTGGCTCAGAAAGACACACAGTTCTTCCCAGGACTGCGATGCAGAAAGATTCCCTCATGGCAGGGTGGTGGGGAGTCTAATGGAAAATGCCACCCCCATGTTAGGGGTGACTTGCAGCATCAGGGCTTCAGAAGTCCCTTCTCTGAGAAGCCCTTTCAGCGTCTCTGAAGGGTCGCCCAACTGCTGCACTCTGGAGGCATTCGGGGGTGGTGCTTATCTCTTCTCCCAGAAGCCTTGGGTAGCCATCACCAAAGATACCTGGGTGCAGAGTATAATATCCAGAGCTTATTGCATACCATTTTGCCCTCTACTCACAATCAGAAGGAAGCAGCCGCCTTACAAATAGAAAAGCTGCTGAGAAAGAGAGTCATCCAAGTGGTCCTCCAGACCAATAAGGATCTGGAACCTACTGAAGATTCTTTTTAGTGTCAAAGAAGGCAGCCACCCAAGATCAATTTTGGATATCAGCAATCTGAATCAGTTCATAAAATATTCAAATTTGGATGGTTATGGTTCAGTCCATCTTGCTACTGTTACAGAAGGACAGTTTAATGTGCTGCATACATCTCCAGATGTGTATTAATCGTATCAGGATACACAGGTGCTTCAGGAGATATCTACACTTCCAGCTAGGAGCTAGTCTCTCTAAGTTCAGAGCTCTGCACTTTTGTCTCACCACAGCCCCCAGGGTGTTCACCAAGTGGATTGCTGCTCATCCTAGACTGAGTAGATTTTAGGTGTTTCTTTATCTAGACAACTGGCTCCTTTCTTCTTCCACCAAGTGTCCACTGACCCAAACCAGGGACTGTTTGCTCCATCTGTGTCTTCAATTAGGCATTACAGTAACCTACATAAAGTCTTAACTCTCCCGTAGTCAAACCCCGGAGTTCATTAGTGCCTGTCTAGAGACAGTGACACAGGCCACAAGTTTGCTATGGACAAGACTAGACAGTCTACGAAATCTAGCCTTACACATCCTTTTCTGTTCATTCCCCTGCAGCCAGACTAGTGTTGCAGTTCCTTGGATCAATGTCAGCTTCAATATTGTTGGTACCCTTAGCACATGTCCACATGAGGTTTCTACAGTGGATGCTGTGGTACAGTGGTCAATATGGTGCCTTCCTCTGACTTCACCTGTTCATATTACAGATGTTGCAAGCAATGTCTAGCCTGGTGGATTCACATAGAAGTTGTTTCCCTGGACTGCCCTTTAATTCTTCCTTCGCCCAAAGCCACAGTGACAGCAGATACCTCACAACTAAGGGTGCGTGTCATTAGTTGGGAAGGACAGTCCAAGGCACATAGTCCCATAGTCCCAGTTAGAGGCAAATCTTCACTTGAGTTCAGTATCCTAAAAAATAGAGCAATCCTATTGGCATTGTAGGCTTTTCAGGATGTTCTTCCTCAAGGGATGATGGATATTGATAATATTGGATAAGTTATTGCCAGAATTGGATAGGTTGGGACTTGAAAGCATATATCAGCATGCATATGTTGAAAATAGATCTATTACTTACCTGTAACATGATGTTCTCTAACAATATAGTTACAGCTATGAGTGAAAAGTGTGCTAACATCATATAGATCTAACTTCAGCATTTGACTGGGTCATACACAAACCACTGATCAATAAATTAGAACAACTATGTATTGATGTACTTGTGATAAGATGGATAGCTGCATGGCTTACAAATAGGACATGGCAAGTATCATACAGCAACTGGACAGGTGAAATCCGTGGTTTTACAGTCAGGGTGTCCCTCGGAGCTCTGTCCTAGGCCCTTACTTGTTTAGATTGTATCTTTCAGACCTAACTTTTTCATCTGAGGTGTTCTACAGTCAGTATGCAGATGACCTGAAATTGGGTAAACTGATTACATGTGTTACAGATAAGGCATGTCTGCAAAGTAACTTGACTAACTTGACCATTTGGGCACAGAAGAATAATATGATGATAAATACATCAAAAAATAAGCATATGAGATTTGGGAGACATAAATTGAAAGGTGAATATTTAATACAGCACACAGTGATTGAAACTGTAGACTCATTTAAAGACCTAGGTGTATGAGTAGAACCACATATGAGTTTTTCTAATCATATCAACCAATTGGTTAATGATAGTTATAGAACTATAGGTTGTATAAAAAGATGTATAAAGTTTAGGAAATCAAAAGTGATGGTCATTGTTTGTTAGTTACATCAGACCCAAACTTGAGTATGGAATAACAATATGGAAACCCTATAAGAAAACAAGCATGAGTAAACTGGAAAGACTACAGCAGAAATATACCAAGGGCATCCATGGATGTGAAAATTTAAGTTATTATGAAAGACTAAGACATTTGAACGTGTACAGTGTCTCTTACAGATATCTAAGAGGAGATCTTATTCAGTACATATGGCAAATGCTTAGGGTTATTAAAAAGTATTAGAGAATCATCAGACAACCTATGTAGAAGAATCCATAGGAATGAGAAGTGTACTAACTGGTTCTCTGAGAGAGTAGCTGATGCATGGAACAGACTATTAAATTACATTAAAGCAAGTACTAGTTTAAATGTTTTTAAGGACAGCCTGGACACTTATTATGGGAACAAGTGTTTTGGTATATTTTCAAGCTAGAAGGGCATTGATGCCTGTGCTTGAAATATTTGTCTGGTACATCAACAAACAGGTGAGAACTCAGTCCTATCCCTTATGTTGAGAGGCTATTGCAGTTTATCAATATGCAATCTCTTCCAAACACTTCCTTTTGGCATCAGATCTCTCAAACTGACCACATGGTTTCTTCACTTCCAGTGATGGCTAGAAACTCCAGGCTTTCATCCCCAGTTCCATCACATTCTTACATCATCCCAAAATTTTTTTACCAGGAAAATTTATAAGAGCAAGTGGAAAATATTTTCTGTTCAAGATCTTCAGAGGCAATTAGATCCCTCTTCAACCCCCATATTCCAGCTGTTCATGGCTTTCTCACTTCTATTTTCAATAGTAGTGCTAGTTATTTGACAATTAATATATAACTTGCTGCTATCTCAGATTTTTACCTAGATGAAAACCATTCCTCTCTAGCCTCCTTGTAATTGTGTAAGGTTTTTCTTAAGGGTACTCTTCTACTCCAGCACCCTATTAAGGACCCCATTCCTCCATGGGACCTAACAGTTATCCTTCAAGCATTGATTCAGTCTCCCTTTGAGCCTTCATCCAAGGCAGAATTAAAGTTTTTGTCATGGAAAACTCTTTTTCTGGTCACCATTACATCAGCTAGACTGGGATCAGAGCTCCAGATGCTTTCATCCCAGCCACTTTACCTGATTTATCATAAGGATAGAGTATCCCTTTGGACTAACCATTCCTGCCTAAGGTGGTGTCAGAGACCAATCTTAACCAGTCAATTAACCTACCAGTCTTCTTTCCACATTTTTCCAACAAGGGAGAATACACATTTCACTTGTATGTTCTTGGACAACTTAGATTCTACATTCACAGAAGTAAGGACTCAGGAAAATCAGAACAATTATTTGTTTTCCTTTCCAAGACTAGATTGCGTAAACCAGTATCAACATTAACCTTGGCTGGATGGCTCACTAATTGCATTGTTTTTATCTACTAGAGTAAAAGATTATCATTGCCCAAATCACCTAAGGTGCATTCCACCAGATCTACATTTACATCATCCGCCTTTTGGTCCAGAGCTTCTATAGATAAGATTTGTGCATCTACTGCATGGTCTAGTGTTCACACCTTTGAAACTCATTACAAATTGGATATTTTATGTGGGAGTAAGGCAACGTTTAACTCCACTGTGCTCCTGAATATCCTTCCTCAAGGACCACCCGTGGTTGGTCTAGCTGGGGACTCTTTCCCATCAGTTGAGGAATGGATGAAAAAGGCAACAGATATTAAAGTTATGTACTCACCGTAACTCTCCATGTGTTGTCTGTTTTCGTTCTTCCTCAACTTCCCACCCTCCACCCCCCTCCTATTTGATCGTCTCCTAGTATGTCCTGAGGGTTTTTTTTCCCTGTTCAGTCTCTTACTAAGTGAGCTCCAGGGCTGCTATATCTTGCTCTCTTTGGGATATAGTTGTTTTACCTCAGGGGATGGTAATGGTTGGTAATAGTTTGTCATATTCTGGTTATCTGAATAGAGGGCAGGCTTGATCTGAGGTAACTGAGGAGAAGGAGGGAATTATGAATAAGGGAGGTGCTTGAGCTTTGGAGCCTAAAGTCTAACGAAGTGTCAGAGGACAGATCAGATGTCTGAACCAAGACCTATCAGTTGAGGATAGACAAAAACAGACAGCACAGATGCAGAGTTATGATGACTAAATAACTTTAATTTTAACAAGAAATAGGATCTTCCTGTGTAGCTGTGAGCATATGAAAGAAATGAGAAGTACAGTGGTTGGGAGAAATTTAACAAATAAGAGCATTAGGTGTGCAATTTTAGGAGGTTGTTTCATGTTCTGGGAAAATTATTTTGGCCATACAATAACTGTATAACTAATGCTAAGTAATACAGAAACTGTGTCTGGGCTCAGCATTTAACTCAATCAATAAGATATTTTGAAAGTTATATACAAATATGAGAGTAATTTGAAATGGAGAAGGGAGGGAGGCACTGAAATGGATGAATGATGCACTGGGAAACTATAACAAGTTTCTTCTGGTTTACAACTAAGACTTCTGTGCATGTTAACCCAAAATCTCTGTTCAGAAGTGCATTACAGAAAATGTAAATTATGTTGCAGTGTTGGACGTTTGTGCAAATTATCGTTTGATACCGTGGTTGCTGTTCTGATTTGTTATGTTCAAGTTTAAAAGAAGTTTTGTACAGTTTTGTAAATAAGAGCTGACCTTCACAAAGATCAACACAGCATTCATTTATAGCTTGCATAACCAAATGGTAAAGGTTGAAGCAGAGAGGAATGTACTATACAAAAAGAAAACAAAGGGAGACTTGTACCTTTGTTACCTTGAAGGAGGGTTATAAGTTATTGTAAATATATACAGTTTCCCAAGAATTACTAAACAAATTATAGCTACAGTGTTAGAGAGTGGATTACAACATAGGAGGGGATAGGGGATAGTTTGCTTGGCAGAAGATTAAAACACAGACCCCTCCACACACACACACACACACACTGGTGAGGTGCCACTGGTCTTAACACTGAGTACTTGGTTAGGACAATTTATTTATAAATGTATCACACCAATGGCAATGACAAACATGCATGTGGCATTAAGGCTTCCTGGAGATACTTATACAAATGAGTCATCTTCAAAGTATGGAGAAAATCGTGGTTAGGAAGGAGCTTGTATAACTTATTGACAGTTTTAGTTTATTTATTTATTTATTTAGTTGCTTTTGTTTATCCGAAGAATCCATCTGGGAACTGAAATTCTCATTTTCAGCATAGTATTGGGGAGAAAACCTCCAAAACAAGGATAGAAATACAATTCTGACAATTCAAAATAAACACGGCCAACAAACATTATTTGCAAAGTATTTAAAAGCAAATTGTGAGCAAATATTAATTACAAAGTATTTAGAAGCAAATGGTCAACACATATTAGTTTACAAAACATATCAAGTAAAGGAAATACATACTTTTGAAGTATTGTGAGCAGAATCAAAAATACTATATTAATACACTTGTATCATAGTGCAGATTGTTAGGATTGCATACTTCAAACTGTAGGTGTGGTGCAATTTCATAGTTTATTAGTTGTCAGGTGATATTTAAGGGTGAGTTTGAATTGTTGAAGGTTTTTATATATATATTTTATATATATATATATATATATATATATATATATATATATACACACACACACACACACATACATATATATATATATATATATATATATATATATATATATATATATGTGTATGTATGTATGTACCTCATTTAAATGTTGTAAACCATAGACATGAATTCTTACAAGTCAAATGAATAACTCTTTCCAGAAAATAATATATACCCAAACTATGTGGGGGCTACACCCCTCACCCCCTAACTTTATATACTAACTCCAGAATCACACTACAGGGTTGAACAGGGCATATACCTGTTTAGACTAAACGAGTTTCACTCAAATGTGTTTCCAGTGAAGTGAGCTTTCAGTGAATTGTGCTCAGGGAATTCATTTTCAATGAGGCTTCGACGAAATGAGTTTCAGTGAAATGTGTTTTCTATCAAACAAAGTAGACCCATATATGTTTGCCCTTTTTCTTTTTCAGACCACTCTCCATTCATTTTATTTTTATTTTTATTTTATTTTACATTTGTTGACTAGGATAGTCCGACTGGATGCATGTCCATTTTCAGCGGAGGCCCGGGGAGAAAAGCTCCAAGGGTAAGCAGATACAGCATTACATAATACCAGCATTACATATTACAAACAGACTATTTACAGAGATTACATAAATAAGCAAGTTAAACAAGTTCCACAGGTTAGAGTTAATCCTGAGCACAAGTAAGGATTAAATTAAATTACACAGTAAACTGGTTAACAGATTTTTACACATTCTAGAGAGAGTTGGCCAGGCTTGATACATTGACATAGCCAGTTAAGTGACAAATGTTGTTTGAGTCTAGTTTTAAATTGACCTAAGGTGGAAAGTAAGGTAATATCAGCTGGAAGAGAGTTCCAGGATCTACTTACAGAGTTTGCAAAGAGAGAGTCACCGGCTGTGTTATTAATTTTGCTAGTCTGAATTAGTAGTTTGTTAAGAGGATCGAAGCGGTCTAGGATTGTTATAGGGGGTGATAATATTTTTAAGTGCAGGAGTATTGTCCGGATTATAGAGGATTTTATAGGCCATAATCAGTTGGTTATACTGGATTAGGCTGAGTAGTTCTCATGCAAAGGTATTTTTTCAAGAGAAGTTAAAGAGTGAACCTGTGCTTTTTCAAGGATTACAATTTAAAGGCAGAATCCAGTTATTTAACACAGTAGTGATGAGCTTTCCACACACCAGGGGAGTCAGATAGTAAGTATGATGTAGATATAAAGAGGCACTGAGGAATTTTGTAGATGAGAAAACACAATTAGCAGGTTTAAAATCAGCCAGACTACATGCAGAGATACTGTAGACACATAGAAATGATTTATTAGGTTAAACTCAAAGAGCTGGAGTTACAAGATAATGTAGTTAATTGCTAGGTTAACAGCATAGACCAGGCTTAGACAACTTAGCTTTTGAAATAACACCTAAAGGGCAGAAGCATTTAGCTCTAAGGATTAGAAAACAGAAGGTGGATAGATCAATATGCAAGATTGTAGATCAAAGGACAGGGAGGGTTTGGTAGAGACTGGAAGATAAACTGGGAATTTTTGTTAATGTTTATGAACAGTTATATGAACAGAGAAGGATTGGGAAGGAAATACATACAGAAGAAGGGAATTCCAAATCAGGCTGCCATTAAAAAGATTGGACTAGGATTGGGGAACTGCTTAATGCAAAAAGTTACAGAGGATGAGGTGGAAGTGTAATATTAAGTAATCGGAAAGAGGGAAAAATACATGGGCTGGACTGTTTATAGTTAGAAATATATATCTGATGTCAATTTTCATTTTATCCTCAACAAATGGGTTCAGTTTTGAGCTTCGGAACTGATTCGGCCGTTACTACAGTTTGCAAAAGCCAAAAGCTCTCAAGCTTAACGCTTATCCACAATGCTCTTCTCCTAGTTACCTCAGATCTCGTTTACATTTTTCATGACAGACGTGTTTGCCATTGCTCTCAAGCTAAGTATAACTTTTTTGATATATTTCAAATTTTGAAAGAGTTTCTACTTCTTTTCTTCTTATGTTTTAGTTGTTAATCCACCCAATTTTTTATAACACTTTTATATTTCTCCTCGCCTCTCTTTCTGTATACCTTGGTGTATTCTGTACTATCGTCATTGATAGTTTTCTTTCTTTCTCCTGTATACCTCGGTGTATTCTCAGCTATCATTGTTGATAGTTTTTCTTCTTGTTGCTGCTCTTCTATTTTTTAAAAAAATTTATGTATGTATATATATATATATATATATATATATATATATATATATATATATATATAGATGTATATATATATTTTTTTTTTTCTTCCCATCAATGAGTGTCATTTGTTCTGAAGCCTTTCTACCTGTGTGTGTGTGTGTATTTGTGGTTTGTATAGCTGGCTTTTTGTTGCCAGTTATTTACAGAACTTTTTATTATGGCAGATAAACCTAAAGTTTCTGCATTTAAAAGGTGCCAGAAATGTGGCCACAAAATTCCTATGTCAGACGCGCATTCACTATGTCTTTATTGCCTAGGCCCTGTTCACCTTCAAGAAGACTGACTTTGTATGCCACACTTACAGTCACAGGGCACTAGTGGAAAGATGCAATAAACTTATTTTAAAGAGTATGTTTCCATCAGCCTTCAGTGAGGCCTTATCCAGTGCTGACAGCACCAAGAATAAGACCAATGTGTCTTCCCTTTCTTCCTTATCTTCATCTTCCAAAGTTTTGGAGAAACCAAAAAAGAGAAGTCTGTCGGTGCCTTACACTCCATCTGCACCGTTTTTGAAAAGAGCCAAGTGTTTTGTTCCTTTAGAATCCTTCGAACTGACCAACTCCTCTACTATAACTTTGGTCACAAAGGGACCTATGGAACCAAGTTTTTCGGAGCAGACAAAGTCTTCTGCACCTAACATTTCAGTGCAGGAGCATCTGGATTTTTCAGCACCAAAACCTTCATCCAGACATTTCTTCTGTTTTTGACTATTTCAACACAAAGTAAACAAATTGACGAGCCATCCATTATATATCTTCTGAGAACATCATATTCATCTTCTGTCGACCCCTTTGCAGGAAGACTGCCTTTACCCTTTCTGGAAAGGCCAAAACCACCCTCCACCCTTTCTATCCATTCCACCAAGAGCTTAACCGAAGATGATGTGGAGAGGGTGGTGAATAAGATACGCTGGACGAGAGAGTTGTGAGGTACCTCTTTGGCACCAACCCCCTTGGGTATGGGAGCCGCTTCTTCCCTTACCCCTCCAGGTTTTCCTCCTCTGACTTCATTGGAAGCATTAGAGTTCTCGGCTCTGAGCCGCCTAGTGCCAACTGCATCTGTTGTGGAGATATCCCTATCTTCGGAACCAATTGTTGCTTGGAGGCCTTTGGTCCTTTCATATTTGGAGACCTCTTGGGGCTGAATCTGTTCTGCCAGCTCCAGGGAGTGAGAGCCAACCCCTATTTTTTCGGGGTCATCTCTTCACCTTGGAGCTTCAGCGTGGATCAGCTCGGCTCGGGCTTCAGTCTCTGGAGCTATCTTTTCAGAACAGGGAGTGACCACGATTCAGAAGCAGTCTTTCTTGGTTCTGGGCTCTCTTCCCTCTTCAAGGGTCCAGCTTTCAAGGCCACGGAGAGAGCCATGACTGCTACAGTCAGACTGTCATCCCTTTCCACTTCGGAGCCAGTGCCCCTCTTCTCCTCATGCCCAAATATTCAGCTTGCACTCCCACTGGTCAGCAAGTGCCAAGACCACAAGAGTCTCAGATAACAGTTCTCTCCTCTTCTGATAGCTCCCCAGATCACCCCATTGAGGATGTCCCTAAGAAGAAAAAGTGCAAGAGGAAGCACTTGGATTCCCCGAGGAATCAATCACCGAAGACACTGACTTCAATGAAGGTGAGGGATCCCCAAGGTCACCCCCTGATGATGTCTCCTTTGGAGACATCCTGGAAATATTGATGAGGGATCCCTAGGTCACCCCCTGATGATGTCTCATTTGGAGACATCCTGGAAATATTGAAACAGAGGGGTGGCTGGAAGTCCAGAAATCCCACTTCCAAGGAATCAGTGTACCTGCAGGCCTTTGGCATTTGACCCTCTACCTCTTGGATGACTCCTCCCACTGACAAGCTTATTCATTTGATCTCTCAATGGGTGTGGAAGGCCCCTGATACTATTGAATCTGTCCCCAGGAGACCTGACAAAATTCTGTCTGCCCCTGAAGAGAAACAGTTCTGGACCAAAGGGTTAGCAGTTGATGCTATGGTCATGGTGACAGCCACAAAAAAGGAACTACCAAAGGAAGTTCTTCTGTCTAACCACCCAGCAGAGGGTCTCGGGCGATGGATGGGTTTGGAAAGTGGGTCTATGCATCATCGACATTTGCCTTAAGGTCCTTTAATTTCTTGGCACACTTCACCAGACTTCAGAGTGATCTGGTGAAAGAGTTATCGGATACCCTTGCAGGAACCATTTCTGAGGACATCCAAGAAAAGGTGGCTTTCCAGTTG